>NC_061122.1:37727357-37960629 GCF_002878395.1 Capsicum annuum | reverse complement strand
GGATTCAAGGTAGGTTAGGCTTACTTCTCATTAGATTGAGATTTATTATAGTATGAATTTGATATCTTGATAAGATTAGGAGGGGATTTAGGTGTTGAAATGGTAGGTGATAATGTTTGGGCCTATATTTACTATTGTTTGGATTCCTTATATATGATATGATGATACCCGGTAAGTCCAAAGGATATATTGATGAAATGATGATGCCCGATAAGTTTGGAGATATATTGATGATATGATGATACCTGGTATGTCCGAATGATGTATTGATGTTATGATGATGCCCGATTAGTCCGTACGATATATTGATGTTATGATAATGTCCTATAAGTCCGGAGAATATATTGACATTATGATAATGTCCGGTAAGTCCAAAAGATATAACGATGTTATGTATGGTAAGCCTATGTATATATGTTTATGCATGATGATGCTTTTATATGACTATATCTGTATGTGCTTTTTAAGGTATGATGTTACTCTTGGGATGTCGATTATAATTCTTCGATACTAATCACTTGTTAGTGGTGTAGTTCTTGCTAGTATTGAACAGTGACTAGAAGTAGTATATGCTGAATACTGAATTAGAATAAGTTGGTAAATAAAATATTGTGTAGAATTGGAGGATTCACCAAGTAAGTTTAGATAGCATTGGATAAATGAATTGATTAAGGTATATTGTTTATTTAAGGGAGTTATGTGGTGACTAGTTGACTACTAAGTGACTATCTTATTTGATGGCTTGAAGTCTAGAATTCTAGTTAGTGAACCTTGTTTGGTTGAAATATGGTGATTAGCCATTGTGGTTGTTACGTGGATAATGATGAAGATAGGTTATCATGGGTGATAATTAATGATATTGATGACTATGTTATGATGTTGATTAGCCATTTATTGAGGATTTGTCTATTAGTGATGCTAGATACTAGAATATGCTAATGGTTACATATATATAAGAGTATAAAGAAAGTTTGTGGCCTTTTCTAGATGGTGATTAGTGCTATTATGATGATTAGAAATTGGTAATATTTAAATGCTCCTATGGTCAAATAGTAAACCTCAAATAGTTGTTGGATGTTGGTTAATTAGGGAATAAAGATTAGTCACTATCCCGTGACTACGATTATGTAAAGAATCGGTTGGACTAATAACTAGAGGTCCTTGATGACTAGTGAATTAATAGTTTAATAATGGGTATTGGTTAGTTAATACTAGTGCGTAGATTGAGTATATTGATGAGATAGATTTCTAAATGGTGATATGATTATGGTTATGAGTACTTTGGTAAATACTATTCAATATTGGTAATTGATGAGGATTATGAATGTTGGAAAATGAATTTTGATGTGAAATATGGGAAACCTTTGATGATGAGAATTTGGTTATATATATACGTTGATGATTTGATTTTTTGATTCACTCTCCGGTAGTATGGGACACCGTGATGGGTTCCTTACTTTATATTCTTTTAGATGTACGCCCGAATGGTATGGGACACCATGGTGAGTTGTTTTACTTTATGCTCTAATGGATGTACGTGTGATAACAAGTTATTTATGCAGTTGTAATTATATTTGTGTCGCTATACACTTCTAAATCGATTACTCAATATATATGATGGTATTGTCATGCATTGATATGAGATGTCATATTATTGTTCTAGTTGGTCATTTATTTTATATAGTAATGATGCAAATGATTCAGGTTCAATTCTATACCTTGACTTTGAGATATTGTCTTGTTTTATATCATCTTTGCATCATAATTTAGCTTAGTCAGTCGATGATGCCTACTGAGTTTCCATTGTTATGGTACTCATACTATACTTTTGTACCTTTTTAGGGCAGAACCGAGTACTAGTTGTCACCCGTTGAGTTGACATCGTGCAGAGTAGGTATTTCGGAGACAAGGTAAGCTCTTAGAGTTTCGAGTTGCCTGTTTCCCTCTATCTTTGTTTAGTCTTTTGTATACGAGATAGATGTATTGACTATTTTAGACTTATAAGTTGTATTTCCTATTATCAAAATTATATGCTCTTGTACTAATATTACCAGGTCATAGGATTGGTGTCCGTATTTTTATTTTTTTCTCTTAATGGAACACTATTGATTATGGTTGTGTTTGTGTATTTAGGCCCAGTTGGGCATTCCTACCAAAGTAACCCATTGCCTTATCTCTAAATTATAATGTTGGCTTACCTATTGTGGGTTTTAGTATGTGTCATCACGACATGTGAATTAGGTTGTGACATAACGAGCTAATGGTATTCTAATTGTGATGTTTTGAAGTATGTAGTTGTTACTTATGGTATTGTTGTTGACTCTATGGATTTTTACAGTATGGTTGATACTCTTGATGTTTATATGGCTTGTTTGTAAGCACTGTTTGGCCTATTATTGATGTACTATTAATTCATTGAATACTTGATATGTGACAATGTCTGTCTACTTGTTATTTGATTTATGTTATGTACATGCTATTAAATTGAGTTGGCCTATGATATCCATCAGTACATAGTTGTTTGTACTGATACTACCTTGTGTTGTTTGTTTATTGAGTGCAGAAAGTGTTCTAGAGGCTCAGACATGACCTCACCTCTAGAGTTTGATAGCAGATCTTGATCAAAGGGTGAGCACTCCATCTCCATGCTGCCATGGGTAATCTTATTTGTTCTTGTCCATCTTTCGGGCAATGAAACATTCTTATTTTCTTTATTTTTAGATATCTCTTTTAGACATGATCTTTGTTTAGAAGTTTTTGTACGATGACTTTCGGATCTTGGGGATTTTTATAAGTAGTTTGTTTGATTTCCGCATTACTAATGATTAGCTCCAGATTATTGTTACTAAGTTGGTTTTATGATAATGTCATTTTAGTATTGACAAGTGATTAGGTAATGGTTTGATTTAGGTGGTTCTCCCACAAGAAGATTAGTGTGGGTGCCACACATGCCATTTAGGTCGTGACATCTTCTTCGGTTAAGGCACGAATATATCGCTCTCTTTAAGGAGATTCAAACCCACTGTAGCAAATTGTTTCACCGGTCTAGCAATAATCTTCTTGACTTATCCCATACAGGATACAACAGTCTTCTCAAAAAGAACAACACAACAACTCTGGACAAGAGTTGAGTTCAAAGCTCCACAAAAATAACACCTCTCTTCAACTAATAAACTCATTTTTTTACTAACTTTTATGAACTCTATATTATCTTTTATTTTGAAAAACATGCAAGACCACCTCTATTTATAGAAGAGGAAGTCTTCCATATAATGAATAAGAATGAATGAGGGTAGTAAGGATGGATTATCAAGGGCCTTTAGATTATAAGAATTACAACACATAAAGAGTAGGATAATAGAGGAATAAAGAATGGGAAGTTACAAGAATCTCAAGGAAAATGAAGACTAAATTCATCCATCACAAACCAATAAGCAAATATAGCAGCTAATAGTATCAGGTTATTGACCTTTAAAAGCCACTAACTCCTAAATGTAATCAGGCATAATGACTTAGTGGAAAAGTAGCCAACTGTTGCACAAAGCTCTGCAAACTATCCAAACGAATGAAGTAAATGGTGAATAAATCACCTACGTTATTGGAGTAAATAGGCAGCCACTAACTTCAAGAGTTTAAAAAAATATAGACTCCTAGACTACCTATATTTCACTGTCATAATTTTGGCTACTAACTGCATGGTAATGAGGCATTAAAGAACTTTATAATTAATATTAAAATGCTACAAAACTAACAAAGAGTATTAGAATACATTTGGGACATTAAATTGATGTTGGGGAGGCTTGAGATGCATTTGTGTAACGCCCCGAGAGTACACCCTGGGCGCCATACAGTGCTTACAGCCCTGAAGGACCACAAGCTAACTCATGAGATGGTACTTGCTGTGACCACTGAATAACTTAACAAAGACGTATGCAAAAATTAACTGAAAAATCTCTTAAGGTTTTAACAACTAAAAATCAATACTGGGTCATAGTTTTAAAACGTCTAAAACATACTGTCAATACTGGTAAAACAACTGATAATAATGACTGAAAACTGACTATCTATCTGTGTTAGTCTGAAAGCCTCTAAATTAACTGACTGTGGAATTGATGGGACAAGTCCCCAACTAACTCTTACTAACTACTAAACTAAAAAGAAATGCTAACATAAACATCATCGGTCCTCGGAGTATAAGGACTCACCACTGCTACCACTGTTCATGCACTAAAATTTCTAAGTATAGTCGAGAACCTGAGAGTCCAAACCTATGATATAAGATATTATAGTGCAAGAAACGAGTATGCAGTCAGTACTTTGAATGTACTGGTATGCTAAATGAGGTTTGACTGATATGCATGGGATCATGAACATGAATAAAACATGATTGAATGAATAGCATGAGATAACCGATGTAATAGTATACGTGAAAACTATAAAATCTGAGGATGCATGACCAAGCATATAACATGATACTAAAATAATATGTAAATTAAAGTACTAAAATACTGATACTGAATAACTGATAACTGTATGCTATGGTCAGCAAACCTAAAACTGTACTTCGTACTGAATACTGAACTGAGATTATGACAGCTAACTATAACCGACATGCCCCAATGTACAATCACGGTCCAACCTATAACCCCAGTTGGAAGGGCGTCAGTACCATGCCATGGGTACTAACAATGGCTGTGTGGATCTACAACTGATGTACCAAAGGATTAGGGTATCATACCTTAACTGATGGGTGACCCCTGAGAAGCAGTCAAGCCTAAACTGATGGGTGACTCCTCATATCCTACGCTGGCTACGTAGTTCTAGAATATAGGAACTACTACTAACGACTCTGCCTAACTGATGGGGAACCGCCATCCCTGCATTTACTCAGTGCTAAATCCTACTCCTAACTGAAATACAGAATACTAGTCTGGACTAATTTTAGTTGTTTATGGTGACTGACTAAAGGGAAAATGCTCATAACTTTCCTGAACCATTCTATAGATACTGAAGACTAGATAAGCAACTAGGTTTCGGGTATTCAAAACCCCTAGGACTCTATAGCAATAACAACAAGACCGTACTAAAAACTTTAGGACATGATAAGTAGTCATTACTCAAAACTTATTTCTTTGGGAATTTCATCAAACACTTGCAATTCATAGTTTAAACATGGGAATAGATTTAAATATGTAGTAATATCATGATTTCAATACTAAATCACAATTTTAGGTACAAACCAATGAGAAAGCATCATTCAAACGTGTAGGGTTTAACTTCAACAAGAAATTATGTGTAAACATAATATAAAAATCAAAATTCATGGGAATTCATGGTTAAAATTCATGATAACATGTAAAAATCATTATTTTAAACTTGAAATTAGGTTCTTGGACTCCATGGGTGAAAGGAACCCATGAATGAATATCTAACATACCTTAATTGAAGAATTCTTGAAGGTTCTTGGTGGTTTTCTTGAACTTGAGCTTGAATCTTTGAAGGGCTAGGGTTTGTTCTTCAGAGAGAACGGTTTTCAATTGTGGAAAAATATAAGTAAAAGATGACCAAATATGCTTTTGGGGAGCTTTAATCTCATGTTTTCATCTTGGATTGGGGCTATGGGAAAGGACCTAACAGACCCTGGGAAATTAAAATACATAACTAGAACCCGATATTGACCTTCACTGCGACACGCCAAGGCCGTCATCACAATTTCCACTGCAATGTGGTGCAATCACGATGACTTGATGAAATTTGACAATTGCCATTTTAAACTTCACCGCAACGCGGTAAGGTGACCAATGTTACAGCCACCGCGACACGCCACAATCGTAGTGAACTGCTGTTTTGGAAATCCAAATTGGGTCTAAACCTTATCCAAATAATCCAAAACTTATTCGAGATATGCCACTTATACCCTTAAACATGAATCAACTCAAAAATATACGCCTTAGGGTCAGAAAGGTCACTTTAAAAATCACTAAGATTATGAGACCAAACATTAAACTAAGTCCCCAACACTTACCTAAATTTTCAGGTGTTGAGCCTCTTATACATGTATTATAAGCCGGACTAAACTTAGAAAAGTACGGGGTATTACAATATCTCCCCCTTGGGAACATTCGTCCTTGAATTAGACTGATTAAGCTGAGAATACTAAGGAACTGAGGTTGCATACTAAACATGCATAACTGAAACATAATTACATGACTGAACTGATTCATGAATTCATGAAATCACATGAGACTGATTACATAGTTGGAAATGAGAATTGAATGGAGATAATCAAAGGAAACTATTACCTTAAGCTGAGTCTGAATTCATGGAGAAAAGGTGAGGTCACTTGATACGCATGTCTGCTTCTTCTTCCTAAGTAGCTCAGTCAATGGACTAATTCCTTCAAAGAACTTTAACCAAGGGAACTTCTTTGTTCCTTAGTCTACGAACCTTGCGATCTAAGATTTAAACTGGGAATTTTTTGTAAGAAAAGTCGTTCTGAATATCTAAGTTCTCGAAAAGAACAATTACAGCTGGATCTCCAATACACTTTTTTAATAAAGAAACATCGAATACTGGATGCACTGATGCCAAATCTGCAATCAACTCAATCTCCTACACTACTTTCCCAAAATCACTCAAAATCCTGAAAGGGCCTACATATCGGGGGTTGAGCTTACCCTTTTTGCCAAATTTCTTCACTCTCTCCATGGGATAGATCTTCAAATATATAAAATCACTAATCTCAAACTCAAGATCTTTTCTTCTCATATCTGCATAAGATTTTTGTCGTCTTTGTGCTATCTTAAGCCTTTCTCTAATAAACTAAACTTTCTCCACTACATTATATACTAACTCAAGCCCTATCAAGGCAGTCTCACCTACCTCAAACCAACCAATAGGAGATCTACATCTCCTCCTATATAGAGCCTCAAATGGAGCAATCTAAATACTGGAATAATAGTTGTTATTGTATTCAAACTCAATCAATGGCAAGTGATCATCCCAACTACCCTTAAAGTCGATAACACAAGCTCTCAACATATCCTCTAAGGTCTGAATGGTCCTCTCTACCTAACCATATTCTGAGGGTAGAAGGCATTACTGAGATGAACCTTGGTACCAAGACCCTTCTAAAAAGCCTTCCAAAAATGAGAGGTAAAATGAGTACCTCTAGCTAAAATAATGGACAACAGGACTTCATGCAATCTAACCAACTCTCTAATATAGAGCTTTTCATAATTCTTTGTTCAAAAAAAAAGTATGGACTGGCATGAAATGGGTTGATTTGGTCTCCTGTCTATAATAACCCAAATTGAATCATGCTAGCAACGAGTACGAGGCAAACCCATCACAAATTCTATTTTCACCTGTTCCCACTTCCAAGTAGGAATACTGAACTCTTGCATAGTGCCAATAGGCTTTTGCGACTCAACCTTAACCTACTTAGAAATAGAGCACTTAGCTATAAACTCTGCAATATCTCTTTTCATACCCTCCGCCAATAGATTTCTCGCAAATCACGGTACATATTAGTAGATCCTAGGGGAATGGAATAATGCGCTTCTAGAGCTTTTGTGAGAATTCTCTATCCCAAACTATCAACACATGGCACACATAGTCTCCCCTGAAAGCGTAACACATCATATCCCCCTTGGGAGAAAACCTTTAATTTTTTATCTCTGACTGACTCCTTCAACTTAACCAGACTGGAATCCCTATCTTGCTTTTCATTCACTTTGGCAACCAAAGAAGATTCCAAACTATTCTGGACCCAAACACTACCCTCATCTAAATCAACCAATCGAATACCTATTCTAGCAAGTTGATGAACCTCTTGAACCAACCTCTTCTTATCATTCTTAACATGAGCCACACTAACCATAGACAATCTACTAAGGTCATATACCACAACATTGGCCTTTCCTAAATGATACAAAATACTCATATCATAGTCCTTCAACAACTCTAACCACCTTCTCTGATAAAGATTCAAATCTTTCTACAAAAATACATACTACAAACTTTTGTGATCCGTGAACACATCAATATGCACCCCATACAAATAATGCCTCCAAAGTTTCAAGGCAAAAACAACAGCTGCTAACTCAAGATCATGGGTAGGATAATTCTTTTCATGAGGCTTAAGTTGTCTAGAGGTGTAGTCTATGACCTTACCTCTCTGCATCAACATACAACCCAAACCAACTCTAAAAGCATCACAGTAAACAACAAACCCATCTGAACTATTGGGCAACATCAAAACTGAGGTTGAGGTAAGTCGAGTCTTTAACTCCTGAAGACTCTTCTCACAAGAATCTGACCACTAAAATTTAACTTTCTTCTGAGTCAATCTGGACATGGGGGATACAATATACTAAAAACCTTAAACAAAACATCTGTAATAGCTAGTCAAACCCAAAAAAAACTCCTGATATCAGATAGAGAAATGGGTCTAAGCCAGTTTCTCATTGCTTTGATCTTTTGAGGGTCGACTCTAATTCCATCACCAAAAATAATATGGCCAAGAAAAACAACTGATCTTAGCCAAAACTTACACTTACTAAATTTGGCAAACAATTTATGGGCTCTAAAAGTCTACAATACTATTCTGAGGTGGTCTGCATGATTATTTTTATTATGGGAATAGACAATAATATCATCTATGAAGACTATGATGAACATGTCCAAGTACTGCCTGAACACTTGGTTCATCAAGTCCATGAAAGCTGTTGGACCATTGGTAAGACCAAAATACATGACTAGGAATTTGAAGTGGCCATACCAAGTTCTGAAAGTTGTTATTGGAATGTCACATTCTCTGACTCTGAGCTAATGATAGCCGGATCTAAGGTCTATCTTAGAGAAGTAACTGGCACCCTGAAGTTGGTCGAACAAGTCATAGATTCTGGGGAGTAGATATTTATTCTTGATTGTGTCTTTGATCAACTGATGGTAATCAATGCATATTCTGAGAGAACTATCTTTCTTACGTACAAAAATTACTGGAGCACCCCATGGGGAAATACTAAGTCTAATGAATCCCTTATCTAAGAGGTCTTTCAACTGTTCTTTCAATTATTTAAGTTTGGCTAGAGCCATTCAGTATGATGGAATAGAAAGAGGCTGAATATCTGAAATAAAGTCTATTCCAAAGTCAATTTCCCTTTCAGGAGAAACTTTGGGAAGGTGCTCAGGGAACACATCAGGAAATTCCCTTACTAAAGACACTGACTCAATATTGGAGTTTTGAAACTAGAGTCTTTAACTCACACAAAATGGTAAACACACCCCTTGGTATTATTTTTCTCGCTCTAAGGAATGAAATAAGTTGACCCCTAAGCGTTGTAGTACTACCCTCCATTCAAGGATTGGTTTATTTAGAAACTAAAAGTGAATGATTCTGTTTCCATAATAAATTGAAGCACAGCATGAATGAAGCTAACCTATGCTGAGAATAACGTCAAAATCCGTCATCTCTAGTTCTACAAGGTCTACTGATGTAAATTTCTAAGATACTATAACTAGGCAGTTTCTGTATACCCGTCGGGCTATGATAGACTTACCTACTAGGGTAGACACTGAGAAAAGAATTGTTTAGGTTTTGAAACTGACTCTAAAGTTGACATCTATATAAGGGGTTTCAAAAGAAAGAGAAGCTCCAAGATATAGGAAAGCATAAATATATAAATGAAAGACCTATAACATAGGAGTAACCATATCAAGAGAAATTTCCTATTTTTGTTGGGACAGAAGTGCATAAAGCATGTTCGAATGCTGACTGTTGGTAGCACTAGAACTGGTGCCCTGCTGAGTCGGGCGACCTGCTGCTGCTGATAACAAATGAGACTGGCCCTTATGGCGTACATCCCTACCCTTCTGAGACACCACTCGACACTCTCAAATCCTATGGCCTGGCTTGCTACACTAAAAACTCACATCGCTACTAGGCCTACATCCTCCATGATGGTTTTTACTATACTTTTGGCAAAGAGGGTTTGTACGATTACTGTTTATACTGCCCTGGGACTTAGAGCCTGAAGCCCTATCCCGATTATCATTTTTGAATTTGGATACTGGTGGACTAGCCAAAGATGGAGCTCGAACTGAAGATTTCTGATGAAATTAAGGACGATTACCACCCTCTGATCTTAGTTGAGTAAAATTAAAGCTACCTATTCTAGCTCTCTTATTCTCCCTTTTTCTCTCCTTAGCCTTCTCTTCTTCAATCTGCTGAGCATATACCATTATCCTCGCCAAGTACATATCCTTAATCAACAATGCGGTCCTTCCCTTCTTGACCATACTACCAAATACCCTAAATACAAACTTTCTCATCTTAGACCTGTTATCAGCCACTATATGAGGATAATTCCTGGCTAGATGAGTAAACATAATAGAATACTCCTTTACACTTATGTTTCCCTACTTTAAATTAATAAACTCTAACACCTTATGTTCCCTTAGTTCCAAAGGGAAGAATCTATCTAAGAAGGTTATAGCAAACTCCTCCCATTTTATAGGCCCTGCATCGATGACCATATCCTCTTTCTACTACTTAAACAAGGTGTGAACTATATTCTGCAATTGGTAAGTAGCCAATTCAACACTTTTACTAGAAGTCACACCCACAATGTCTGTTACTTCCTAATTATGTCAAGGACTTCCTGTGGATCCTCGTTAGACTTGAATCCCAAAAATGAAAGAGGATTCATCCGGGAGAAGTCCTGAATCCTGGTTGTAGTAGTATTAGCTACTAAAACGGCTGAGACGACAGCGGGATGATTATTTTGGGTTGCTACTAAGTCAGCTAAAGTAGTAAAGATATCTCAAATTTGGCATGAGAGACATGCTCATTCGGGGGATCTTCCTGAATAGGCAAAGGTGTGGGTTGATTACCGTTTCATCTTCCGTTGTCTTTCTAGGAGGTATGTTCTATAAACGAAAAGAAGTTTGAATTAGCAAGAGAGTTTAAGTTGACCTCATGCTTATTCACACGACATGAATACTGAAAGAATGAAAACCTTTTCCTAAAATGTCTTGTAGCTTTTTGTCCATAAGTGTGGTGCGTTTCATACCCATGCACAAGACTCTACTCAATACAGCTTTTATACTCCCTAGGACACTGTAAAACCAGGCTCTGATACCAAGTTTTTAATACCCCAAGAGTACACCCTGGGCACCATATGGTGCTTACATCCCCGAAGGACCATAAGCTAACCCATAAGCTGGTACCTATTGTGAGTATTGAATAACTTAACAAAGACGTGTGAGAAACTTAACTAAAAAATGCCATAAGGTTTTAACAATTGAAAATCAATACTATATCATAGTTTAAAATGTCTAAAACATATTGTTAATACTGGTAAAACAACTGATAATAACGACTAAAAATTGACTGTCTGCCTGTACTGGTCTGAAAGCCTCTAATTTGACTGACCGTAGAGTTGATGGTATAAGTCCCCAACTAACTCTGACTGACTACTAAATTGAAAAAAAATGTTGGCATAAACATCATTAGTCCTCGGAGTATGAGGACTCACCACTGCTACCACTATTGATGCACTAGAATGTCTAAGTATGGTTGGGAACTTAAGCATCCGAACCTATGATATAAGATACCATAGCCCAAGAAATGAGTATGTGGTCAGTACTTTGAATATACTGGTATGCTAAATGAGGTTAGGATGATATACATAGGCTTATGAACATGAATAGTACATAATTAAATGAATAGTATGAGATAGTTTATGCAAAGTATACGTGAAAACTATAAAATCTGAGGATGCATGACCAAGCATATAACATGATATTAAACTAATCTGTAAACTGAAGTACTGAAATACTAATACTGAATAACTGATAATTGTATGCTATGGTTAGCAAATCTAAAATTGTACTCTGTACTGAGTACTGAACTGAGACTTTGGGAGCTAACTATAACCGACATGCCCCAAGGTACTATCAGGGTTCAATCTATAACTCTGGTTGGAAGGGCGTTAGTAACGTGCCAAGGGTACTAACAATGGTTGTGTCGATCCACAAACTGATGTCCTGAAGGACCAGGGTGTCAATCCTAAACTAACGGGTGACCCCTGAGAGGTAGTCAAGCCTAAAATGACGGGTGAATCCTCATATCCTACGCTGGCTACATAGTTTTGGAATATAGGAACTACTACTAACGGCTCTGTCTAATTGATGGGGAAGCTATCATCCCTGCATTCACTCGGTGCTAAATCCTACTCCCAACTAAAAGATACTGAATACTAGTATAAACTATGTTTAACGATTTATGGTGACTGATTGAATGGAAAATACTCATAATTATCCTAAACTATTCTGTAGATACTGAAGACTAGATAAGCAGCTAGATTTCGAGTGTACAAAAACCTCAGGACTCAATAGCAATAACAATAAGACCATACTAAAACCTTAAGGACATGATAAGTAGTCATTATTCGAAACTCATTCCTTTGGGCATTTCATCAAACACTTGCAATTCATGGTTTAAACATGGGTATAGTTTTAAACATGTAGTAATATCATGATTTCAATACTAAATCACAATTTATGGTTCAAACCAGCGAGTAAGCATCATTCAAACATGTAGGGTTTAACTTCAACAACAAATTATGTGTAAAAATAATATAAAAATCGAAATTCATGGGAATTCATGATTAAAATACATTATAACATGTAAAAATCACTCTTCTTGGACTCCATGGGTGAAAGAAATCCATGAATGAACATCTAACATACCTTAATTGAAGAATTCTTGAATGTTCTTGGTGTTTTTCTTGAACTTGAGCTTGAATCTTTGAATGGCTAGAGTTTGTTCTTGAGAGAGAACGGTTTTCAATTGAGATAGTTGAGTAAAACATGACCAAATACGCTTTTGGGGGCTTTAATCCCATGTTTTTTTCACAGATTGGGGCCATAGGAAAGGACAAAAATGCTCTTGGGAAATTAAAATTCGTAACTGGAACCCAATTTTGACCTTCACTGCAATGCGCCAAGGCTGTCATCGCGATTACACTGCAATGCAGTGCAATCACTACGACTTGCTAAAATCTGACAATTGCCATTTTGAACTTCACCATGATGCGGTGAGGTGACCAATCCTATAGCCACCGTGATGCACCATAATAACGGTGAGCTAGTATTTTGGAAATCCAAACGTGGTCCAAACCTCATCCGAAAAATCTAAAACTTACCCTTGACATGCTACTTACACCCCTAAATATGAATCAACTCAAAAACTTACGTCTCAAAGTCTAGAATGTCACTTTAAAAATCATCAATATTATGATACCAAAAATTAAACTAAGTCCCGAACACTTAGCTAAATTTTCAGGTGTTGAGCCTCTTATACATGTACTATGAGCAAGATTGAACTTAGAAAAGTATGGAGTATTACAGTTTGGGAGGTGTCACACACCTTGGACGCACCTCTAGAGCACTTCCAGTGTAGGTGGGGAAGGCTGCTCACTACTTTGAGTTGTGGCAGCAGTTCCAGCACACCAAAAATGCAGGTTGGCAGTTGGAGAGTCCTTAAAAACTGCCTTAAGGTATGGTAGAAGGCTAGAATCAGCTGCAGTGTACCTTGGGCGCAGGTCAAGAGCAAGTTGGCCCTCGTTTTCTTGTTCCAAGGTTGAAAATTCCCCTCAAATAGTTATTTGTGTCCTGTTTTATTGAAATATCCTTGGAATCTTTGTAGATTCCCTAATAAAAATATTTTCACTCTTTTTTATTCCTTGTTTTGGGATCAAACGCCCTCTTTTAATGAACTTTCACTATTAATATAACAATCTGCTCAAGAACACACCAAGAACACTAAGAATACCTTAACTCAGAATGAGTTGAAAATTTGAACTTATAAAAATTTTAAAATTCTAAACTCATTCCTTACACTATTTTTCTCAAATTCCTCACCTAACACTTCAAATCTTGCAACCAACTTTGAAATCTTCAATCCCCTTTAAAGTTCTTTAAACCCAACCTTCCAATGATAGTATAAGGCTCGCTTTCACTTAGATTTAGCTCGAATTTGATGTATGGTTTCTAACAGTGTTAGGAAAGGAAAATATAACACTATAAGAACAAGAAAACTCAAAATCAAAAACTCAAAATGTAACCTAACCCTAAAAATGTGAATAGTAAATTTTTTTGTGATTCTTGATTTTTCAAGATGACTAGACCCAAGATTAACTTTGTAGGAATAAAATAAAACTTGGATTTTATACCAAATTATAGATATTAAAACTATGAAACTATAAATGACTAAGAAAATGAGTAAGGAGATAATCAATAAGGATGAAAATTAGACACAAGAAGAAGTAACTAAGAATAAAAGAGTATATCAAACTCGATTAGCCTCAATCATAATCTAATTCAAACACCTAAATCTAATATGACCAAGAGGGAAATTATATCCCTCTAAACCAACTTTTCCAAACCAATGTTTCAACAAAAGTTGTCCAACACTCTCACTCAATGAAGAAGCATTCATCAATTCATCAGTAATCAAGCAAATCTAAGAAAATTAGCTAACCTCTAAAGTATTTATAGTTTAGGCTAACTATTACTTTTTTAGAGCCTAAAAGTGTCTCAACTACAAGAATAGGCCCACTAGGAGATGTTTTTATCCGCTCTTGAAATGTTAGAGCGGATCAAAAGTCGATCCAAAGCATCTTGGTGCAAGTCCCTTCCAAGGGGCTTTCTAGCCCTGTTTTGCCTTCACTTGCCTCCTCCAATGATCTTTGGACCAATGTGAGTGAGATCATCAACAAATGATACTATCTTGATGGTAAGGAGGATTATTCAAGTACCTCTCGCTTCATAAATAATCCTTGGATCCTTTGAAGCTCTCGGGCTTGACTTCTAGTAAATGGCTTGGAGCTAATCATCTGGTTTGTATCATTCAACAACTCCTTTTCTTTAAAAGGAGAACCCAAGGGATTTCATCTCAATCAAGAATTTGATAATATTCCTTGAGAGCATATACTAATAACACGTCCATATCAGATATGCCTATGTATTAAGGTATGTTATTTTCTCTGGTGAATTGATGATTCATATCTCTATATGTCCATATCAGATATGTCCATATAATTAATACAATTTTTTTCCTTATTTGAAAGACCCAACATCCCGCTGTGATGTTGATTAATGCTTCGTGAATTGCTCCTTATATATATGTATCTTTCTGGTCCATATCTGTCGGGATTTGATTTAATTCCTCCCATACATGCTCTTTTCAATTCCATGATTTGATTCCTTCCATATGTAGCCATGATTTCCAGGAATTGCTTTTGACCTTGAAATATTCCTGCATGTTTATTTTGTTACTTTGTCATTATTAAAACATTAGCTATTATTAGGAGGTTAACAGTCTCCCCTTTTTGATAATGACAAAATAAACATTAGACAACTTCCTTGACTATAAATAAGGCTCCCCTAGCTTGTAGCTGACTCCTCTTAGCTTGTAGCTGACTCTTCATGTGATGCTCCCCTGGATTGTATCTACACTCCTTTCTTCCCCTTTTTTGGCATATAATAAAAAATAAATAAGGAGATGTTTTGTTCCTTTTCAGATTTTGTTTTAAAGAAAATGATTTCGACCTTTTCAAACTATTTGAGAAAATTCAGAAATAATTTTGAAAAGATTTAGAGAGTTGCCTCTTGATTTTATAGGAAAAAATATCAAGAAAAACATAAAGATATTTCAAAGATTCAAAATAGAAACAAATCTTTAAAATAAGTGAAACTGAGTAAGGGTTCATTAATACCCTAAGAAGGTTTTTAAGGCTCTTAAGAGCTTTTATTCAAAACAGTTCACCAAAAGATCATCTTTTTTACTAACTAAAAAAGTGACTAACTTTGTGAAAAATTTGATTTTGAAATATTAAAATTATTTATTCACACACTTCATATTGGCATTTATTATCCAAATGAGAAACTTGAATTAGAAAAAATTACAACATGTCCTACTTAATCCGATGTTAATTTTGAAAAAAAAAAAATAACGAAATATTCCAGGTAATTCATGGTTAATTATTTGAGAAAATTTACCAAAATATTCTACTTGAGAAAATTTTCACTTAATTCATAATTAATCACGAAAAAAGGGTAGAATTTGAGAAAACAATCAAGAAATATTCTAATTGAGAAATGTCTACTTCGTTCGTAATTATTTCTAGAAAGATTATGAGATATTCTACTTGAATTAAAAAGAAGCTTATCTAAACTAGGTTGCATATTTGGATTTAAGGAGGAAATAAGTTTGATCTTAATAAAAAAGAGGATTACATAATTATATTCTTCTAGATTATAAAGAAAAACATCAATTTTGTTATGAATAATAACTTCACTAAATACCAAGGGAATATCATGTAAAAATATCTCATCAATTGTAGAAATTTAGAATTTACAAGAAAACTAATATATATATATATATATATATATTATTGGTTTTGAAGAAAATTGCTATCCAAGTAGACTATTAGTTGTATGAATAAAACAAATTCCATTTTTGGAATGGATTATTTAATTAATTAAAGACTCAATTTTAGGAATAAAAACTCGAAAGACCCGCTTTAATCTATTTAGACGAGATAAATTAGGTGAGAAAATTATGAATCAAATATAAAAATTGAAATAAAATAAAATAGCAACAACGTGGAGAAACACTAGATTAATGAAAGTTAGTACAAATAAACTAGTATAAGTTGCAATTTAAAGGAGAATAAAAGATTAAGGTTGGAGTTGTGCCCTTTTGGCCCATCAGTGAGCTGCCCAGCCCTTGGGCTTGCAATTTTATGGACTTTAGGTCCATTTTCCTGCATGTATATCATCTGTATATTAAAGCCATTTTTCCTACGTCTTTATGTATCTACACTGTATATCAGTGTATAAACATCCATATAATTGCTTTCAACTTTATTGTGCACCATATATTGACATATATTATCCGTCTTCGACCTGGAAAACCCATATATTTGCTGAATACAGATGTATACCAACCTTATTTATCCATGAACTAGTCCCTTTTAGACATAGGACAAGATTTGGGACTTGGTCCCGAAGAAATCCAACTGTGTGGAGTAGAAATGGCTCAGATTCATTTTAGATGAAGCAAAAAAAAGGATATTAGAGACAAATCATGCCGTTCGGGATGAAATTTTAAAAAAAAAAAAAAGAATGAAAGTTAATCATTTTTTTCAAGTATATTGCACACAGGATAATAAGTTCATCATTTGGCAAACAAATTCCCCAATGGATTTTGCAAAATGATTATGCAATTAACTAGTAGCATGGTTGTTGCACATGGAATAAATAATATTGCAAGAATAGCACACCAACTTATGGAGATTAGAAGCATAAACTAACTCTCTAATGCTATATGAATCATTGACAAAGGCTATGACCAAAAGAAATAAAAAGATTTGACATATTAGTGAAAAGTTTTAAATAAGGTTAGGAGATCCAAATGAAGAGCTTTTTCAGCTTCTATATCAAAATAGTTGTAAAGAAGTTGAAATTTCGATTGGGACATACACCATGCAAGGATACATCCAAAGATTCAAACGTCATTATTCGAACAAAAACAACCACGTCATAGTAATTGTTCGAATGAAAGTTTTGCAGCGTATCAAAGTTTGCATAGGATTGCTCGAAATCAAAGTATCACAAATGATAGAATTAAAGCCACACGACAAGGTGCGAAGGCCACCTATTTATCCAAACAAGACTAGACACAGAACTACATAGCCAATCCAATAAGAACTTGAATTTATAGGACTATGTTACATGCTTGAACCCTTTAGGCTTATAAGATACTAAACATATTCCCCAAAGTTGTACTGCATAACACTGCTTGGGAACGAATTAGTCACATATTAGGAGGAACATTCATAAATTTTTCTTTAAAACCATGTTGAATTAAAAGTAATGATAATAATAGTAACATCTGGCATCCAAAATAGCATCACACATACACATAAATTTAGTAAGGTTCAATTTTTCGTCAATAATCAGAAAACCAGCTTTCACATTCATTACCTAACATCATACACATACCCAAACAAGACCATTTCCATGACCGTGTATGCTGAAATTCACGTCCTTTCTTGCCATAAAAAGATAAACAAAATGCAAAAGGAATGAAGTTTTTACCTGTTTTTGGGCAGCGAATGGGAACAATGAGTCGACGATGACTTCACCACTGTTAAAACTCAATTCAAACCTATCGAAATCATAGTGAATTTTGTCGGAGTTCAGTTTTCCATTGGGATTTCGATTGCATGAGGTTAAAGGTACGCACCTCCAGAACCCTCAAATTTTTCCCTAAAATCCCTGCCTTTCAACTATTGTTCTTCAACCGATATTTATAGGAGATTTTGGGACTAAATTTAGGAGGAAATAGAGGGTTATTTTAGGAATTTCAAAAAGGGGTTTTGAAATTTGAGATTTGAAGATAAGGTTGGTAAAAAAATAGACCATTCTTAATGAGTTGTTGTTCCAGCTGTTATTTGTCGTTACTATTTGACATCGTTTGGTGTTGTTTTTCCATTGAAGCTGCTACTAGTATTTGGCCACTATATGTTGTTCATGTGTTGTTGTTGTTGGTTGATTGTTGTACATTATTATTGAACATTGTTACGTGTTATTGTATTGAGATGGTATGTTGTTGGATTATTGTTAACTGTTATCATTTTTTGTGGTGGTTGTTGACTATTTTATTATTTGTACACGTAGAAAGAGAGAAATAAGAGTGGGCTGGGTTGAGGTGTGTTTTGTTGGACTGAGGCTGTGGGTTGTTGTTGTTGGGCTTGTTTAAGAAGCAATGGGGGTTGATTTGTCAATTATGGGGTTTGGCCAATCCCATTTAAATTTTGGCCACATTGAAAATCAATTGGCCAATTACATTGTAATTGTGACCAATTGATTTCAATTATGGCTAAATCTAATATATTGGGTAAACCAAATCAAATTTCGATACTAATCAGTACCTCATTTAATAGCTAACATCTCGATTAAATAAAATTAAACAGATATTTTTCAAATAAATTATTTTGAGAAAAAAATTACATTTCAATCAAGATTTTAATCATTTGAATCTACCTTCAAGATAAGCCTTGATTAAAATCTAATATTTTGTAAAGTAAATATTTAAGTAACAGAATTATGTCATTTCACATATACGAGTACAAAAATAATTTTAAAAATGGCAGATATTTCCCAAAAAACTTCTTTTAGAAAACTTTAATTCAGATAAAATAAATTATTATAATTTTATTACAATCGAAGAAACTCAAAATTAAACTTTAATTGTGTAGGTCAAAATTTGATGTCAACAATTGCCCCATCCCTTTGGATAGGGTGGATGCAAGTAACTCTAGTCAAAGGGAGTTTGATGTTCCTAATTTTGTCCTACCACAAATTTGCTTTCGAAGAAGGTTGATTTTTGCACAAGTTTTATGGAGTCATGAGCGAACTCTGGTATTGGGATTCATACATATCTCGGTTAAATAAGAACTCAGGCCACTTGTAGTTCATAAAGCTTGATTTTAAGCACGATTTTTAAAGAATTCACGAGTTTGATATTCTTCTTCGGAGTATGTCTGAGTTCGCTATTAAGAAAAAGTTCCACGTTGTGGAGCATCCTTTTTGAAGTTGTCCACACATGTGGTTTTGATTTGAGATTTTCATCCTTTCGGATGCTCTCGACAACATACCAAAAAAAATTATTAGTGATAAACATAATTCACTAAGGGGTAAATGGTTTTTTACCATTCCTCTGTGTGAGTTTCTCTTCGAAAAAAGATCTTATCCTCTCATGTACTGTTTAGAGGGAGACAATTCTTGCGATAACTGACACAACAACCTTCTTGGTTTTTGGTTAAAATAGTTGTTTTGACAGTTGAAAATTTTCTTCAAAGTGTGGTGGACCTCTTGAGTACTGATGATACTTTGTGTAGAACGGTCTCTGCAACCGTACAATCTTATGCTGATGTGGTAACCCTTTTGTTCACCTATAATACTTCTCAAAATTAACTTCGGAGAGACTTGCGCATCATTCGTATCGATACGACTTATAAATATCCCTCGAATTATCAGTCTTTAGGTAATCTTGCACATCACTTTATGTTGGATATAAGGCGACTTATAGATATCTTTTGAGTTGCTAGGTTTTGAGTAATACTAAACATTATCCGGCCTTGGATAAGATATGATTTACAAATATCCCTCTAATCGCTAGCTCTCAGGTATTCTTGCACATTATCCGACCTTGGATACAATATGGCTTATAGATATTTCTCAAATTAGTGGTCTTTGGGTAATCATGTGCATAATCGATCTTGGATCTGACGCGGCTTATAGAGAACCCATGGACCTATCAATTTTAATAATCTTGCATATTTTTTTGTAAGGATTTAGTTGTGGCTTATAGATAACCTTCAAACTGTCGATCTTTGGGTAACCTTGCACACTATTTGGTTAGGATGTTATTGCGACGTACAGATGACCCATGGGATATCAACTCGTGGATAATCTTGCAGACCATCTTATTTCAAATAGTGTGACTTATAGATGGCCCTCGGATTGTCACTTCTCAAAAAATCTCGTACATCATACGTCTTTGAATAGTGACTTTTAGACATCCTTCAAACCATATGCTTCTTGCAATCCAATAGTGAATTCCATTAAATCTCTGGTAATTGATGCACTTTAAGCTTATGAACATCTCTCAATGTATATTGTCTTGCCTTTGCGTGATTTGATGAGATGTGAATGCTTCAAAATATCCTTCAATGCCAGACTTTTTTTCTTCGCATGACAACTGGATATATATGGAAATACTTCAAAATATTCTTCAACAATAGACTCTTTTGCCTTTGTGTGATTAATGAATATAGAAGGCTTTAAACCAATCATGGGCATCATATACAATATGAAGATGCCCTTCGATTGTTGTCTCTTCAAAACTAGTCGAAGAAGGCGATATAGTTTTCAAGACACGACCCTTATAACATGGTCCTCTTGGCATAGCACTTTTGGCATGACCCTTTCGGAATGGCCCTCTCAGCATGGCCACCTCATAATGGACCTCTCGGCATGGCCATCTCAGCATGATATGATGCACTAGGAAGAGGATGAGGAATGCAAATAACCGTGCAGCTATTGTAGAAAACATCACCTTGGCCATTCCACTAGCATGTTGGACCTTCTGCATATACTATTTCAAACATCCATCCTTGAATTACTGGGGGATTTGAGTAAGTCAGCATTTTGCTTCTTATTTGTAATGATACCTTCAACCATAAAAAAACTTTTAGTTTTAGGAAACTCAATAATTTTCTACTTTCTGACCATCTTGGCCCTTTCTTATCGGCCTTTGGATTTTTAGCATTGTTCCATTCATTTAAACCAAAGAAATATGTTGAATAACCGATTCTCTTGTTAGCTTTAGTTGGCTTCCAGATAACTTGCATCCACAGAAAAATTAATAGTTTCAGTAAAATCAATCTGTGTTGACTTCCTCAATCTTTATATCTGGTCATCGCCATCATTGGGTTCTCATCTTCTTCATGTATTTGATAAATTTTAACTCCTGCTTTGACTCTCTGAGTTGGTGCGTGTAAGGTGAAATCATAGTATAAATTAATTTATAGTAAGTACATTTACAAATAGTTGAATTTTCAAAATCCTCTTATAAGATTGGGGTGAGTCTCTGTCAATTAAGTCATGTCATGTATGATATTTAATGAACATTTTTGGATCGAGGCGTTGACACATTTTTCATTCTATCAGTAAGCTCTAGAGATCCTTTAGTATTGCGGCTAAAAGGTTCTAGAGACGAGCCTTCGTAGCTGAAGGTACATGAAGTTGACACTGCTCTTTTTGCTCCAAAATCTTTGTTGTTGTTTTTGAACTCTTTAGTACAGTATGGTGAAAATTTTAAGGTCTGCCTCAAAATTTCTGCCCTAGTTACTGATATCTTTCTCAAAATTTAATTTGGCTTACAAGAGGATGCTCTTCTTCTTTTGAATTTTTGAGATTCCTTCTCAAAATTTCTGTCTCCATTTCTATTTTCTGGGGTTATATGAACGAGCGATTGTGTCGCCTATGTATCCCATTGAACAGGAATCAGGTCAAACGTATTTCCTGTAACATAAAAGAGAATAAAAATATATTTAAAAGGGTGATCAAAGATGACAAAGGCCGCCTACGTATCTCATTCTTGAGAATTCAGGTCATACGTAGTCCGTAGATCAAAGGAATATGGATTTTAAAGCTAATACAAAGCATAAAAAACTACAGATGAGAAATCAATTACAAGGAAATGAGCACAAAGAAACACCACATCAGACAAAGTATCTCTTTACTGCATTAGAATTAATTGTCTTGGGCTACCTTTGGCCATCCATCTTAGGTAAAATCAAGGACCTTCTTGATAGAACTTTGCAGAATACATGCGGGCCTTGCCAATTTGAAGTGAACCTCCCCTTATACTCCTCTTGGTAAGCGAATATGCCATTGAGAACCAATTGTCCAACTTCAAATGTGCGAGCTCTTACTATTTTGTTGAAAGCACGAATCATTTGTTATTGATATAATTGGCCATGGCATACAACGCTCGTCCTCTTTTCATCAGTCATCGTAAGTTGTTCATGATGGGCGCGGACCCATTCTTCATTACTCAATCCCACTTCTTGGATGATTCTTAAAGATAAAATGTCGATATCCACAGGTATTACTTCTTTTTTCCCATAGACTAGCACATAAGGAGTTTTCTCAGTCATAGTTCAAACTATCGTGCAATATCCCAGCAAGGCGTAAGGAAACATATCGTGCCACGCTCGATGACTATCAACCTTCTTTCTTGAGATCTTTTTGATATTCTTGTTGGCAACTTCTACGGCTCGATTCATTTGAGGATGATATGAGGTTGAATTTCAATGAGTGATCTTGAATTGTTCACATATCTCTTTCTTCAAATGACTATTCAAGTTTTCTCCATTTTTTGTGATGATTGACTCGGGTATCCTAAATCAGAAAATCAAGTTGTTCGACAATATCTGCTACCACCTTCTTAGTTACCGCCTTGTTTGAGGAAACTTCTACCCACTTGGTAAAGTAATCGATAGCAACTAAAATGAATCTGTGTCCATTAGAAGCTGGTGGCTCAATTAGACCGATGACATCCATGCCCCCAAGATAAAAACTACCAAGGCAAGCTCATAACATTAATTTTGTGTGGAGGCACCCAAATCAGATACACATGTATCTGGAACTTATGACATTTTTGCACAAACTTACTACAGTCACTTTCCATAGTCATCTAGAAATAGCCGGCTCTTAGGATTTTCTTGTCCATTGTGGATCCATTCATAGGAGGTCCACATGTTTCGGTGTGAATTTCTTCAAGTAATTTTTAGCTTCAATGGAATCTACACATTACAGAAATCCCAAATCTAGGGTCCTCCTGGAAAGGACTTTCCCCATTTAAAAGAAAATTATTGGCCATCCGACGAATCGTTTTCTTCTAATTGATGGTTGAATCTTTGGGATATTCCCTATCTTCTCAATACCTCCTGATATCGAAGTACTATGGCTTTCCATCTGGTTCTGCCTCAACTTGTGCGCAATGTGCATGTTTCTCCTTCACACTTATTTCCAACAGATCAATGTAACTTTGATCCAGATGTTGAATCATGGAGGATATAGTGGCCAATGCATCGCCGAACGCATTTTGTATTCTTGGAACATGCTTGAATTCCACCTCCTTGAATCTTCTGTATAACTTCTGTATCTATACTACATAAGGTGAGATTTTAGGGTTCTTTATGGCCTATTCATCTTGAACCTGGTGGACTAATATATCAGAATCTCCAATTTCTAATAGCTCTCGAACGTTTATGTAAATGGCCAAACTAAGACTGAAAATTCAAGCCTCTTATTTTCCATATTATTGGTGCATAGAAAGCATAGTTCGGTGGTAACCAGATAGTGTTGACCAGTTTCTGATTTTAAGACTGCCCCTATTCCTGAACGCTTAAAATTAACTACCCCATTGAAGAACGATCTACAACCTGGGTATACTTCACAGTGTCTTCTCCCATTAATGATACCTATTCATCTGGGAAATAAGTTTGGAGTGGCTTATATACTTTATCAACTGGATTCTATGCTAGATGATCTGTTAAGGCCTGCCCTTTGATCACATTTTGAGTCATGTATTCAATGTCAAACTCACTTAATATCATTTGCTATTTTACCAATTTTCTCGTGGTCATGGCCTTTTGGAATATTTACTTTAGAGGATCCATTTTGGAGATGAGATACATTTTATCTGACGTCAAGTAATGCCTCAGCTTCTAGTCTACCCAGGTCAATGCACAACACGCTCTTTCCAATATTTTGTAACGAGCCTTATGTGGAGTGAAATTCTTACCCAAGTAATAAATTGATCTTTCCTTCTTTCTAGTTTCATTATGTTGCCCTAAGACACTTCCAAATGTATTACCTCAGACCGATAAATATAATAATAGAAGGCTTTCTTCTCTTGGATGAAATAGTACTGGCGAAATGGATAGATAATCCTTGATCTGATCAATAGCTTGCTGGCGTTCCTCAGTTTATTTATTTGCTGCATCTTTCCTTAACATCTTGAGGATTGGTTCACAAATAATCATTAACTGGTCTAGGAACCTGTCGATGTAATTTAATCTCCCTAAGAAACTCGTGACTTCCTTCTTCATATTCGAAGAATGCAGTTCTTGGATCGCCTTAATTTTTGAAGGGTCGAGCTCAATGTCCCTTTTACT
Source organism: Capsicum annuum (assembly GCF_002878395.1). Lineage (NCBI taxonomy): Eukaryota > Viridiplantae > Streptophyta > Magnoliopsida > Solanales > Solanaceae > Capsicum > Capsicum annuum. The sequence continues at coordinate 37,935,802 of NC_061122.1, read as the reverse complement.
AACTATGAAACCCAATAGGTTCCCGGTCGGTACCCCAAAAGAGCACTTGGCAGGATTCAACTTCAAGTTGTACTTCAGCAATCAATCAAAAAACTTTCTCAAATGAGCCAAGTGGTTCGAACTCTTACAAGATTTGATGATCACATCATCCACATACTCTTTAATATCTTTATGATTCATTTTATGAAATATGATTTTCATGGATCTCATAGATGTAGCACCAGCATCTTGATACTAAAGGGCATCACCCTATAGTGATAAACACCCAAGGGTGTGATGAACGCTGATTTATCTGCATCTTCTTCATCCATTAGTATTTTATGATACCCAGCAAAACAATCCATTAATGATTATGTTTCATGACTCACACAGTTGTCAATGAGAATGTGGTTGTTGGTTAATGGAAAGTCATCTTTAAGACTAGCTTTATTCAAGTCTCTGTAATCGACACAAATTTTAACCTTTCCATCCTTCTTCAATACTAGAATAATATTGGCTAGTCATGTCGGATACTTTGTGACCTCAACCACATTGGCTTGGATTTTCTTAGTGACTTTTTCCTTGATTTTTAGACTCAGATTTGGCTTAAATTTTTGCAACTTTTGCTTCACAGGATTGAACCCCGGATCAATTGGCAACTTGTGTGATACATTATTTGTACTCAATCCTGGAATGTCATCATAGGAGCAAGCAAATACATCAATGTATTTTGTAAGCAACCCAATGAGTTCTCTTTTATGTGATTCTGCAAGATCAACACTGATTCTGGTTTCTTTGACTTCTCCATCATCACCTAGATTAACTACCTTGGTTTTCTCTAGGTTTGGCTTTTATCAATCCTCAAAATCTTTTAGTTCCCTTGTTAATCGGTCTGGGGCCATTGTTTCTTCATCATAGTCCTCTCATTCGTCATTGTTTGCTTCGATTTGTTCATTTAGATCTTGACATAACATGACATAGACAGGTTTTAAATTATTATTACTGAAATTATAGGCAACATAGGTTAGATTATAGTGATCCAAATAAGTGGAAAATATTTTCGCAATAAGGGAGGCTTTTATTGAAATTTAGAAGATTACAAACAGTGGTTGCAATTTGCACTAGTGCAGGTCTGAGCCTTTTGGAAAGCATAGAAAGTGACAATGAGGTAAATAAAACTTAAAGGGTGGGTCTTGAGCCTCATTCAGACTACCACCGATTTTGCAAAAGTTAAATTTCATCCTTACATCTACCATATAAATAGGGGATTCATGACTGGAGTGAAAGTCCAACTCGACATCTTTTCCCCTAATTCATATTTCTTGACCTCGATATTCTCAAGACAATCTTCTATAATAGCATCCCACTCTTTGAATAAGTTCCCTATTCCTTCCTCAAGACCATTATTTGTCGGCTTTACAAATATAGGAGATGACTGGTAAAGCGAAAGTAATTTCTTTTCCTTTTCATTACTACTACCAGTCATTCCTTCCTCTTTAGAAAATAAGCGACAGTCAAGGGAGGAATGTTTATCTTCTTGTAAGTGTTGATGTTCAAACAGTTTTTGTTAGCATAGATTAATTTCTACTTATTTTATTACATGTTAAAGTAAAAATGATTCAAAAGGCAAATATGTTAGCTCCCATTAGTGGTAAGTAATGCATGATATCCGATATAAAGTAAACACATAAAGTTGTTTTTATCTTATGTAAAATGATCCACAAAAGGGTATCTACTCAAATGAAATTAACGTGCAGGACTTTGTCCGTTGATTTTTTTAGATAAATGGGTTTTGTAACACAGTGTTTCTTAAGTCTATTGACTTTGGACTTATATGAATTTTTTGGACAAAACGAGACATAATGATTTTTAAGAATAAAGGTCAGGACAAAAGGCTGCCTACATATCTTACCGAGGAGAAATTAGTTCATACGTAGTTCAAATAGGGAAGGATAAAACTTAATTTCATTGAAATCTCATTAGGGTTCATGACATCATGGAAACATAAAAGAAAAATGACAACAGAAAGGACCAGAATTATCTGTGATTGATCGCGATCAATAGACGTAGGGTAGGTTTTCTAATGGGCCTAATACCCCCTCGGGTATTGGGTCGTCCTAGGCTCATGCCTAAAAGCGGGTTTTGGTTTTGCTCTATCGTGGGTGTCTAGAGTAGATTTTGACAGGTTTCCAAGTGGACGACTTGAGTTTGAAAATACGAACAGTCATCAAACGCCTAATGTGTTAATAAACTATCGTATTTCCAACACTTGATTTGAAATTGAACAATAGGGATCAGGACATCCACAAAACCCCAAACAATTATATATTTCAAATGTGAAAGTATGCCATGAAATGCAATAGTTTAAATTTTGCAAAAATTTAAAAACATAAGAAGACAAATAATTTAAATATTACAACCCGAATAGTTAGTCAAAGAAGTTAGAACAAATATCTGGTTAGAACCTAGTTAAGTCCCCAGTAGAGTCTCCATTTATGTTTTATTTCTTTTCGGATTTTGCTTTAAAGAAAATAATTTTGACCTTTTAAAACTATTTGAGAAAATTCTGAAATAGTTTTGAAAAGATTTACAGAGACGCCACTTGATTTTCATAGGAAAATATCAAGAAAAACTTAAAGATATTTCAAAGACAGACACAAATCTTTAAAATAAGAGAAAATGAGTAAGGGTTTAATTAATGCCCTAAAAAGGTTTTTAAGGCACTTAGGAGCATTCGTTTAAAAACAATTCACCAAAAGATCATCTTTTTGACTAACTAAAAGAGTGACTAACTTTGTGAAAATTTTGATTTTGAAATATTAAAATTATTTATTCACACACTTCATATGGCATTTATTATTCAAATGAGAAATATTCTACTTGAATTGGAAAAAATTACAACATGTCTTACTTAATCCGATGTTAATTTTGAAAAAAAAATTACAAAATATTACATTTAATTCGTAGTTAATTATTTGAGAAAATTTACCAAAATATTCTACTTGAGAAAATTTTCACTTAATTTATAATTAATCACGAAAAAAAGGCTAGAATTTGAGAAAACAATCAAGGAATATGCTAATTGAGAAATTGCTACTTAGTTCGTAATTATTTCTAGAAAGATTATGAGATATTCTATTTGAATTAAAAAGAAGCTTATCTAAACTATGTTGCATATTTGGATTTAAGGAGGAAATAAGTTTGATCTTAATGGAAAAGAGGATTACATAATTATATTCTTCGTGATTATAAGAAAACATCAATTTTGCTATGAATAATAACTTTGCTAAATGCCAAGGAAATATCATGTAAAAACATCTCATCAATTGTAGAAATTTAGAATTTACAAGAAAACTATTTATGTATATATATATATATATATATATATATATATTGATTTTGAAGAAAATTAATATCCAAGTAGACTATTAGTTGCAAGAATAAAACAAATGCCATTTTTGGAATGAAGTATTTAATTTTTTAAAGACTCAGTTTTAGGAAGAAAAAATCGAAAGACCCGTTTTAATTTATTTAGATGAGATAAATTAGGTGAGAAAATTATGAATCAAGTGTAAAAATTGAAATAAAATAAAATAGCAACAACGTGGGGAAACACTATATTAATGAAAGTTAGTACAAATAAACAAGTGTAAGTTTCAATTTATTGGAGAATAAAAGATTAAAGTTGGAGTTGGACCCTTTTGGACCATCAGTGAGCTGCCCAACCCTCGGGCTTGCAATTTTATGGACTTTAGGTCAATTTTCTTTATGTGTATCATCTATATACTAGAGTTATTTTCCCTGCGTCTTTGTGTACATATAATGTATATCAATGTATGAACATCCATATAATTGCTTCCAACTTTATTGTGCACCATATATTGGCGTATATTATCCACCTCCGACCTGGAAAACCAGTATATTTATTGTATGCAGATGTATACGAGCCTTCTTTATCGATGAACTAGTCCCTTTTAGACACAGGAGAAGATTTGGGACTTGGTCCCGAAGAAATGCAACGGTAAGGAGTCCAATTGGCTCAGATCCATTTTTCATGCAACAAAAAAAAGGATATTAGAGATAGATCATGCCATTTGGAATGAAATTTTATAAAAAAACAAGAATGAACGTTAATCATTATTTTCAAGTATATTGCACACAGGATAATAAGTTTATTATTTGGCAAACAAATTCCCTAATGGATTTTGCAAAATGATTATGCAATTAAGTGGTAGCATGATTGTTGCACATGGGATAAATAATTGTAAGACCCCGTAAAGTTCTTAGCTTAAATCAGTCCTTTAGGCTTGTCAAGGAGTCCCAGACTTAGAATATTCTAGCTAAGTATTCAGACTTAGAGTTATTTTAGCCTTCGAAAGTTGGCGATCTTATTTTATGGACTTTAATCCATTAAATTTGGATATTTAGGTTGATTCATGATCAGGAATGTCCGTAGGTGATTCCAGATAAGTTTTGGATTTTTTAGACTTCGTTTGAAGCTCCTTTGGAATCCCAAAATAGTGGATCAACGTGATTTTCACGCGCCGCATCGACTATCGCATTGATGAATATTTTCCCCAGCTTCTAGCATCAATTTCCAGTGAGTTAACGCAGACTCGATGTGATGTGTTGGCCATCACATCGATGCCAACGACGCGGAACGTCGATGGTATAGTTTTTCAGTCATTAAAAGACCGCATCCTTGGGGGTATTTAGGTCTTTTTCCCTCAACCTTCAGCCCCCAAAATGGGAGAAAATAAACCCATTTTTTCTCTAATTTTCTCAAGAACAAAACCCTAGAAGCTTCAATTTCAAATCAAGAACTCAAGATTCCACCATCAATTTTTTAAAAATTCCTTAACTAAGGTATGTGAAGTGTTCATCCAAGAGTTCCTTCCACCCTTGGAGTCCAAGAAACTCTTTTAAAGTTCATGTAGAGTGATTTCATGATTTTCCATGAGTTGAATTAAAGCGTATTCATGATTTATTGCAAGATTCATGCAGAGTTAATTGATATCTGTGCTTTATCATGTGAATTCATGTTGAAACTCTTGGAATTAGGTAATTGGAGTTGAATCACATTGCCTACATGTTGTTTTAGTATTATGTGCATATATTATGCCCCACAAGTGTTTGATGAATTGTCCATGTGAGTTGAATAGTGAAATTACAACATGTTTAGCATGTATGCAAGTGTTTGCTTGAATGTCTAAATGAATGAATGATAACTAAGTAGTTAGTTACCATGTCTCAAGAATTATGCCATGTCTTTTAAGTTTGTACTACCGAGTCCTAAGAGTATTTAATACCCGACAATTTAGCTGCTTGTGTAGAGCCATGGTCAGTCATAGAGTAGAATCAGTCAGGTCTCGATCAGTAGATATCAGTCAGTTACAAAACTTAGGAAAACTCAATAAACTTAGAATCAGTCCAGCTCAGTTCAATTCAGTTATACAGTACGATCAGTAACAGTTTAGTCCAGCCTAGTACAGTTAAGAATTCAGTCCAGTGTTTATTCAGTTGGGAGTAGGATTCATCATCGAGTAAACCCAAGGATGGGGACTCAACTGCTAGTAGAGTATGTAATCCTTATAAGCAGTCCTTGCATTCCAAAACTACGTAGCCAGCGTAGGTTGAGACATCAAACTGCTAGTTGAGGGTTGATGAGGTGATCTACCTGCCAGTTGAGGGTACCACCATTCTCATTCAAAGTACCTGCCAGATGAGGGTGACTCAGCACTTGTCCTTACCCATGGCACGTTATTGACACCCTTCCAACTGGGGTTACAGGTTGGACCCCAAATCAGTTAGAGAAGGGGAATGTCGTTTAGATAATTACTTCCTACAATCTCAATTCTAGTCTCAGTCTCAGAATAGAACTCAATTCAGTTCTATAAATTAAGGACTATCAGACATAGTCACTCAGCTCAGTACAGAACTCAATATAGTTCCACAGTATTCAGAACTGTCAGATACAATTATCCTGATAATTAGTAATATAGTATTCGTGAACTCAGATACCGGTCATCAGTATTTTGATTCAGTACTCAGTATTAGCACGATCTCAGTTAATATCTATGTATTTATGCATGTACTCTTACTCAGTCATACTCATGTTATTCAATTATTATTTTGCATGTATATGAACCCATGTATTCTAGCCTACCTCACTGAGCATACCAGTACATTCAAAGTACTGACGCATTTTTTTTTTGCGCTATGTTGTCTTATATCATAGGTTCGGATGCAAAGGATCCAGAGCACCCTTAGCAGTTCAGATTCTCAGCTTTCAGAGTAGTGGTGAGTCCTTATAGTAGAGTCTTATGTATGGGTGTGTTGCATGCCACACTTATGGATAGGAGGCTACAAGATATTTTAGGAAAAGCTTCCCTTTTTTCAGTATTCATATCGTGCGAGTGAGCATGAGCTCCAGTTACACTCTTTTTCTAATCCTAGATTCTCTTCCATTTATAGAATATGCCTCCAAAGAGGACTTGGGGAAGAGGAATGGGAGACTAGTTAGCCCCTCAGGCCATCCATCAAGATCCTTTGGGTGAGCATGTCTCCCACGCGGAGTTCAGAGCAGTCTTCACCACCCTAGCTCATTCTGTAGCAACCTAGAATAAATGTCCAGTTGCGGTTTCGGCCAACCCAATGGCCAATACTGCTACTGTCAGGATTTGAGACTTCACCCGAATGAACCCTCCATCGTTTACCGGGTCTAAGTCAGATGAGGACCCTCAGGAATTTCTTGATCAGGTGTAGAAGGTTATGGATATCATGGGGTGACTGCTATTGAGAGCACTGAGTTGCCACATATCATTTATAGGATGTAGATCACTCATGGTTTAAACAGTAGAAGGTAGAGAGGACCGTAGATACAGGGCCCATAGAGTGGGAGGAGTTTGCCACTACTTTTCTGGATAGGTTCTTTCCATTGGAGTTGAGGGAAGCGAAGGTTCTGGAATTTATCAATCTGAAGAAGGGAAATATAATAGTGAAAGAGTATTCTCTCAAATTTACTCAATTACCTAGATATGTTCCTCATGTGGTGGCAAACAACAGATCTCGAATGAGTAAGTTTGTGTCAGAGTTATCTAGCAGCATGGTCAAGGAGTGCAGGACCACAATACTTATTAAGGAGATGGACATATCCAGGCTCATGGTCTATGCTCAGTAGATAGAGGAGGCTAAGAATAGGGAGAATGAGAGGGAGAACAAAAGAGTGAGAATAGGTAGTTTCAACTTCGCGCAGCCTAAGTCAGAGGGTGGGAATCGTTCTCAGTTCCGTCCGAAATCTTCAGTTCCAGCTCCGTCCTCAACCAGTGCTCCTGTGCTAAAATTCAAAAATGGCAATAGGGATAGGGAACCAGGCTCTAAACCCCAAGGCAGTGTTACCACTGCCTGAACCAATCCCCTTTGTCAGAAGTATGGCAGAAAGCACCAAGGTATCTGTAGAGCAGGCAGTAATATGTGTTTCGGGTGTGTAAAGCCAGGCCACAGAGTCAGAGATTGTCCCCAGTCAGGTTCTCAGGGTCAGAATAACCATCCTATATCTCAGTCCGATCGGTCGAATCAGTAGGGTGCCGCTTCCAGTGCTACCAGTGGGAATGTCCAAACAGACTCTATGCTCTTCAGTCCTGACAGGATCGGGAAAGTTCTCCTGATGTGGTCACTGGTACGTTACAAGTTTATCATTTGCATGTTTACGTTTTTCTAGATCCAGGAGCCTCTTTGTCCTTTGTTACTCCTTATATAGTTGTTGACTTCGAAGTCAGTTCGATTCAAAATATTACAACCATGGAAAAAAATCGAACCAAGAAATCCATGGAAGTACATAAAATATATTGCCTTAAAAACAACTTAATAACAGTAATATATATATATATATATATATATATATATATTAATTAATATAATAAAATAAAAATGACATATGCATATATATAATAAAAAAAACATATATATTTATTAATATTATATTTTCCTACCCCCACTCTTAAATAATGTCATGTCCCTATGAAATACAAATTTTAAGTAACTGGAGATAAACGAACTTCCCTGATTCATTTCTCGAGTGCTTGTGATAGTTCAAAAGTTACAAAGGACCTCTTCAATCTTGCTCGCATGTGAACTAGCTTTTTCGTCTAGATTCCTGGACATTGTATTTGTATAAGAAAAAGATATGTGAATGTTAATGGTTCCTTGATTGAGTCTTGTATGTTAGTTAAAACTGAGTTTTTGAGGTTTCAAAAAGGTTTCCTGCAAAGCTGAATTATTTATTAACAAAAATGTCATGTTCATAGAATATCACTCTTAAGTTAGATGAAATAATTTTGATGTTTCCTGGTTGTATTCTTGCCATCAATAAACTATTGAAAACGCACTTGAAATAGCTGAACGAGAATCATATGTAGCTACTGTTGTTTTGGGTACACAAAATCTGTATGTTAGTTCACTAAACTTCAACTCAAGTTCAAGACATTTCAAGAACACTTATAAAGTTTTTCAACACAAATTCACTATGAACTAACAAAAAAGTGTGTTATATTATTAAGAAATAAGATGAAATAGAATATGCCAAGTCCTTCGAATTCACAAAGTGTCCTTAAAAATATAATTTCCCTCAAGTACCTGAAGTTGCGAAATTTTTCTCCCAGGATTAAATGGTTTCATAACCAGAAAGTAGCGGTACCTCAAACTACCAGTTTTCTTTGAACTCACTCGACGGGAGATGATCACACGGAATTTTTAAGAAGACAAGAGGTGTTTTAATGAAGGAAATTTTTTCATACTAAACCTGTGGAAAAATGCAAGTTTATATAGCCATGAAGTGCCTCTTCGAAAAGGAGGCAATGGTTCATCGAAAAGGTATATCTTTTCTGAATAGTCATGTCTGTCCATTTGATATAGTGTGTCTTTTCTACACAGCTACAACCATCCAAACAGTCATACCTTTTCCCAAAATAGTGTGTCATTTCTTCGAAGGGTCGCATTCCTTCTGAGGCAGTATTTCGCGTTTCTGTAGTTGTTTCTGCACTCATGCATGCATATTAATGGAGGAACAAAAAAAATTGGTGTATTTTTTCCTTTGGATTTTCGGATCACTTGACGTTTCAAATAAACTTTGTCCAAAAAATTTATCTCATCGATCGTTTTTCAAATCCAAATTTGAAGCCGAGTGAGCGACGACGACGACAACATGAGGCACCTCTTGGTTCTTGACTCACTTACCATGTAGAGTTTGTGTTTCTTAATATAAACACATGAAAGTTTCATTCTCCCACTAATGTGGGAGAATTAGTTTACTTTTCTTATTTTTTAGTACACTTTCCTTTTTTAAGTGTTATCTCAATTGTTTCCTTCACTTAATTCCCTCCATTTTCTATTCACACTTTTAACTTGAACCCAACAGCTACATTAATCAAATACAATCATTGTATTCAGAAATAATAGCTTGAACCTAATTAAAGTACAAATTCACACGCTCGTTAAGGTAAACTTTTTGCAAGTAAACTAAAACAAACTTTTTCGAATGCAGAGATCTCAAACTTTATCTTTTATAACTGATAGTCCTTTAACTAATTATACTTTCACAATGGAAGAAAAACATATTTGCGAAGGATGATGTAAGTTTGCGCAACTTATGTTCCCATGTTTCCATGAGGAAAGGTCCGTTTGTACCAAAGATGTCGAGCAGAAATATTTATGTTGCTAGCGTAAGAGTTCATATTTTTATCAACTAATCTGCTAGTTGATTAACTTCACTATAACAATGATATATATTTTTCAAATTAAATTATAAAAGAGGTCATTTATCCACAAAATACTACTCCATTGGTTTAGAAAGTTCATATAAAAGAATAGTGGGATCAGTTACTTCATGAACTTTTAAATTTCTATCAGAGCGTTACAGGAGCAGTGTTCCATAGGCTAGCAACAAGGGATAGTCTTCTGAAATGAAGAATAGACTATGGAGAAAAGAAATGAACACCTGCAATGGAGTAAATGAGATTGGTAATACAGGATGTGCCTATCTGAGGATTTAGTGAATCAAAGATATCTCGATGACTTCATGATTTGAGTTCAACATTTGAAAAAGTCTCTCCCATACGATTTAAAAGTATGGTTACTGGAAAAAGATTGCAAGAAAACCAACCATATTTTCCCAAACTTTGGTAACATAATAGGCATAACAATATCAATATAAGCCTTAGAAGATTAGTTTATGCATCAATAGATCAGTTATCTTACAGCTTCTATAGATTCTATTCGAAGGAGAAGCTAAAACAAATAACAAAACACAATCTTTAGTCTACCCCTTCACTTAGAGTCCCCATATATATATATATAAGATACTAAGAAAAAACTAATTGTTGGCAACTTTAATCTATAAAGAGATACCAACCAAAAACCAAAAGAAAAAGAAACATTGTTACCTCCCCGATATTTTAATCTCACACTGTCTCAAATGTAAGACTTAAGTCGGAGTGTTTTTGGCTTTCACTCCTTATTTGTACTACTACAGGCAACATTTCTGCTACCAACACTTGCTTTTGAAATCTCGATAAGTTCCTTTAAAGCCATGTCGATATCGGCATATTCTGGATCAAAAACTCTAGGCACAAATTCATGATTTTGTTGAATCCCTGGATGTGGCATATTTTCAGCTATGATTACTCCATGCAAAGTGTGATCTACATGTAGTGGTGGCTAAAAATTCACATGCCCTGCAGGAAAGTTAAAGTCCATATCCTGAAACGTAAACAGAGGTATTTCAGGGACATTGGTTAGTTGCAATACGGTTGCCATAGTGTTTGTCATATTCCCAAAATTTTATAGGATAGTGGTAATATGAACAAGATGCTTTGTTTGAATAGTTCGTAGTACGGCCAGTTCGTACCTCATTTGTTGTTGTTAGTTGCAAATATTTTTCATTTGCAAATATTTTTCATTTGTTCCTCCAACCTTTCAACTTATGTAGCAAATTCTCCTCTTACTGGTAGTCATCTTCCTACCCCATTATTTGATCCAATACATGGGTTGAGAGCACACAAAGTAGGCATCCTAATGTTTGACAGCATAACCAAACTCCGGAGCTAGTGGGTTTCCGAATATATTGATTAGTTGTGTGATAGTAGAACCAAAATACAAAGATCTTACAGATTTCTTTGTTCGGCAATGCTTCATAGTTTCACATATAATTCTACCAACATTGATAAGATAGCGCTGCATGATTTCATACAACCAACGAGTACTTCTTGGACGAATTTCATAGTTGTTTCTATTTGGTTCTAACCTTGAACTTACAAATAGCATCCATACCTTAGCAACTAAACTGAGATTTTTAGCCGTAAACCAATCTCTCTGACCATGTATATCAACATGCCATTCAATTCCAAGCGGGTGCAAATCTGGGCCAATCTCATTCCAAGTTAGATCGCGAAGTAAAATGAACAAATGTGTATCATCCAACTCAGGGTCTCATAGAGCCTATTAATAACATAAAAAGCAAAGAAAATTATATGACCCCTAACAGTAGAAGTGTTAGTGGTGACATCCATGTTTGCATAAAATTCCCTAACAAGTATTGACACTACGGGTCCAGGATTTTGAGCAAACTTGATCCAGCGGCATGGTTTGATTGATGCAAGACTAGGTTGAATTTGTTCGCCATCTGCTTCAGTAAGTGCAAGTCTGAACTCTTTAATGAGATGACGGCCCATTGCCTCTTTCTCCCATTCATTAGCATCATAGGAAATAAACCTGGGTCTATCATACTTATTTATACGCTTAGAGCATTGTGGTGCCATTTTTAGAAGCAGGGAACTTGTTCTTTTCTATATATGAACTTGTAATAGTTAATCTCTCTTATATAGAACCAAATGGTGAAAGACAATTCTTAGAATTATGCAGATGATAATCAACGTGTACAAAAAATGTAGATAGTAGTTTTTGTAGTGTACACAGATACAAAATCGTTGTGAATCCTTTTAAAGACCTTTTATTTCACCAAATTTATTGTAATGTGGAAGGAATGTTGTATTCAGCTTACTTTACCTTCTAGGGGAGGTTTACTAATTAAAATTATCTTATTTTCTAATATTATTATAACTATCAATTGCTAACTAGATTAGGAGAAGAAAAATATACAGTTCTTAACGTCATCAGCTTGACTTATAAGTATTCTTTCCTTAAGTAAAAAGGATCATCGAAACCTGTTTTTCAACTATTCTAGTGACATATGGCTTCAAACGATGACTGTTTAACTTAAATTTTTCTCCGCCCTCTATATGTTATATTTCAATAGCACCATAAGGGGTTACTTCTATCATGACATATGGGCCTATCCAACACGACTTGAATTTTTCTGAAAACATTCTCAATCAGCTATTATATAACAGATCCTTCACCCCGATTTTAAATTCTTTATGACAGATGATATTATAATGCCATCTTTTGGTCCTTTCTTTATACAATTTAGCATTTTCATATGCTTCAAGTCAAAATTCCTCCAACTCATCGAGTTGTAACAAACGATTCTTACCTGTATCTGACAAATTTTGATTTAACAATTTTATAGCCCAGTATGCTTTATGTTTTTAATTCTACAGGTAGATGACAAGATTTTTCAAATACGAGTCTATAAAGAGATATGCCTATTGGTGTTTGAAAAGCAGTCCTGTATACCCAAGAAGCATCATCTAGTTTTAAAGACCAATATTTTTTAGAGGAACCAATAGTTTTTTCTAAAATTCATTTCAACTCCTTATTGTACACTTCTACTTGTTCACTTGTTTAAGCATGATATGGAGTTCCTATTTTGTGAGTTACTCCATACTGCAATATCAAACTAGCAAATTATTTGTTTACAAAATGAGTTCCCTGGTCACTTATGATAACTCTTGGAGTTTCAAACCTGAAAATATATTTTTTTAGAAAGGCACAAACAGCACGAGCATCATTTTGTCTAGTTGTCATTGCCTCTACCCATTTTGAAACATAGTCAACTGCAACTAAAATATATTCATAACCGTTAGAAGGAGGAAAAGGACCTATAAAATCAATGCCCCAAACGTCAAATATTTCATATACAAGAATAGAGTTAAGAGGCATCTTATCCTTTTTAGAAATATTACCGCTCTTCTAACAGTTGTCACACAAAGTAACATATTGTCGTGCATCCTTGAATGGAGATGGCTAGGTAAAACCAGCTTCTAGCACTTTAGCCGCTGTCTTTCTTCCTCCATAATGACCTCCCGCAGCTCCATTATGATAATGACTTAGAATGTTGTTTATTTCTATTTTTGGTACACATCGCTCACCATGCCATCAGCACAAGATTTAAATAAATAAGGGTCTTCCCAAAAATAATAACTTATTTCCTTTTTTAGATTTTTTTCTTTGTTCATATAAGAAATCTTTTGAAATCCATCCTCCAACTAAATAATTGGCGATATTAGCAATCCTCCAACTAAATAATTGGCGAAATTAGCAAACCAAGGTGGTTGGTTAGTATTTGCTATGATTGTATAGATATGCTCATCGAAAAATTCCTCTTTGATATCTGATGTTTCAATAGAAGAATTTTTCAAACATGACAGATGATTAGCTACCTGATTTTCTGACCCTTTTTTTTATTTTTAACTTCAAGATCAAATTCTTGCAAAAGAAGTATCCATATTAGCAATCTAGGTTTAGCATCTTTTTTTTCTAAGCGGTACTTTAGGACTGCATGATCAGTAAATACTATAACCTTAGTTCCTATTAGATAAGAACGAAATTTATCAAACGTAAATACTACTGCCAATAATTTTTTTTAGTTGTAGCATAATTCTTTTGAGCTTCATTGAGGGTTCTACTGGCATAGTAAATGGATCTGAATATTTTATCCTTTTTTGTCCTAATATGGCTTCAACTGTTGTATCACTTGTATCACACATAATTTCAAAAGGTTGATTCCAATCAGGAGAAACAACTATGCATTAAACAATCGTTCTTTAAGTATCTCAAATGTTTTTCTACATTCATCTGAAAACTCAAACTTCATATCTTTCATTAGTAGGTTAGTTATTGGCTTTGTAATTTTTAAAAAATCCTTTATAAATCGTCTATAAAAAACTGCATGCCCTAAAAAGCTTCTAATACCCTTAATAGAATTAGGAGGAGGTAATTCTGCTATAAGATCAAATTTTGCCTTATCCACTTCTATTCCTTTACCAGTGATTTTGTGTCCTAAAATAATTTCCTCTATTACCATAAAATGACATTTTCCCCAGTTAAGAACTAGATTTATCTTCTCATATCTCTTAAGCACCAAGGTTAAATGATAAATACAATCATCAAACGTTTTTTCAAAAAGCATGAAATCATCCATGAATATTTCAAGAAATTTTTTTGTCATATATGAAAAAATAGCCGATATACAATGCTGAAAAGTTTTCAGTTGCTGGAGCATTGCATAGCCTAAATGGCATTTTTTTTATAAGCATATGTACCTTGGGGACATGAGAATGTTGTTTTATCCTGATCTTCAGGAGCAATTGATATCTGATTGTATCCAGAATATCCATCAAGAAAATAATAAAAATCATGACCTGCAACTTTTCAAGCATTTGATCTATAAAAGGCAAAGGAAAATGATATTTTCTTGTGGCATTATTAAGTCGTCTATAATCAATATACATTCTCCATCCTGTGATGATTTTAGTTGGTATGAGTTCATTAGCTTCATTTTTTATTACTATCATACCTCCTTTCTTTAGTACTACCTGCACAGGACTTACCCAGGGACAGCCAGATATCGAGTAAATAATACCTATTGCTAGAAGTTTCACCACTTTCTTTTTGACAACTTCTCGCATTATTGGATTTAATATCCTTTGAGGTTGGACTATTGTCTTTTAATTATCTTCCATGAGAATTCTATGCATGCAAATAGCTGGACTTATTCCCTTAATGTCAGTTATAGGCCACCCTAAAGCTCTTTTGTGTTCTTTCAATGCTATAACTGATCTATTTTCTTGTTCTATGGTCAAAAAAGATGAAATAATCACCAGACATAACTCAGATTCAAGAAAAACATATTTCAAATGAGGAGGAATAGTCTTGAGTTCAACCTTTGATTGAACTTCTTATAGTGAAAATTTCTCATTTTCTGAATTTTTTTCTAGTGTTTCAGCTTCTTTTTTGACTAAGGTATCATCATCGCTTGTGGTACCTGATTTAGTCAAATATTTTTCAAGCGGATCTATTATAAGTTGATCATATTTATATTCATTTGCCAGGTCATTTAGTAAATCAATTTGAAAACAAGAAGATGATGACTCGTCATTAGGAAATTTCATTATTTTTTGCATGTAAAAAATTACTCTTTCCTCATTAATTGTAGTATCAATTGTCCTTGACATACATCGATAATTGCTCATCCAGTATGAGAAATTGTCTACCTAGAATCAATGGTACCTCAGTGTTTTCTTCCATTTCAAGTACTATAAAATCTACTGGAAAGACAAATTTATCAACTCGTACGAGAATATTTTCAATTATTCCTTTTGGTTTTTCGGTACCATGATCAGCCAATTATAGAGATACACTAATGTCCTTAATTTCACCAAGTTCTAATTTTCTGAAAATAGAAAAAGGCATTGAATTTATTGAAGCACCTGAATCACATATCGCTCTTTCAAAGTAAGCACCTCCCAAAGTACAAGGTATTGTAAAACTTCCTAGATCACCAAGTTTCTTTGGAAGCTTATTTTGAAGTATAGAATTACACTTTTCTGTGAGCTTAACTACAAAAACTTCTTCATATTTTCTTTTACTTTATAAAATATCTTTAAGAAATTTAGCATATGAAGGCATTTGCGTTAACGCATCTGTGAAATGTATGTTAATGTAAAGTTGTTCTAATATTTCAAGAAACTTTGCAAACTGTTTGTCAAGTTTTTCTCTTTTCATCTTTTGGGGGAAGTGGTATACAATGAGAATTCGTCATCAATTCATTTTCATGAACCTTTTTTTCTTTATCATTTTATTCTTTTGACGATTCAAATTTCTCTTTATTTTTCCCTTCTTTTACTTGTTTCATGTATTGTGAATTCTCTTGTTTACCTACATATGGATCATCAAGATCCTTACCTAAGCATAGAGAAATGGCTTTAAGGTGTTCCTTTGGATTTTTCTCTATGTTTCTTGGTAGAGCACCTTGAATTTGTCTGGACATAAGGATTGTTAATTGGCTTACTTGAATTTCCAAATTTTTTATGGCTGAACTTTGGCTTTCAACTTTTTCATCAATGGACTTAATGAATTTGTACATCATGTCTTCAAGGGTTCCTTGGTGAGCTCTTTGGGGTTGTTGTTGATACGGTAGAAGATTTTGCTGCCCCTTTTAATTGATTTTGAAAATCAAGTGGTCCCTTTACCTGGTTTTTTTGAAAAACTCGTTGGGGATTTTCAGCACCATTAGGGCTACTCCATTGGAATCCTGGATGTTCTTGCGCCATGGAATTACCAAATAAATAATTGTTTCTTTAACCAATAACATTTAGCTGTTCCTCATTTTGTATTGAAGCTTGACATTCATGATTAGGGTGGTTTCCTCCATAAACATCACATTTTTTATTTGAAGTGATGACTGAAAATTTACCTGAAAAACTTTAAATTTTTGTGTAAGAGTTGTAATTTGTTGTGTTAATGAATTTAAAGCTTCAACTTGATCCACTTCTGTTGCTTTTTTGATAATTATTCTATCAGATGGCCATTGAACTTCATTTTTTGAAATGTCATTGAGTAATTATATGACTTCTATAGTGGTTTTGCTCATTATAGATCCTCTTGATGTTGCATCAATTACATTTCTAGCAGAGGATTTAAGACCATGATAAAAAATATATAAAATATCAGAGTCTGAAATCTCATGATGTGGATATTTTCTTAACATTGCTCTCAGCCTTTCCCATGCTTGATATACAGATTTAGTATCTGTTTGCATATAAGTATTAGTTTCTTTTTCGTTTTAATTGTTTTTGTAAGTGAGAAATACTTGTTAAGAAATTTTTGAGTCATTTGATCTCATGTTGTGATGGAACCTCTTGGTAAACTTCGCAGCCATGTTTTGGCTTCTCCTTTTAGTGAAAAGGGAAAAAGTTATAACCTGATAGCGTCTGTTGAGACTCCATTGTACTTGCAGGTCTCGACTAGTTCAAGAAAATGTATTAGATGGGTATGAGGATTTTCACTCGTATCATCAGTAAATTGACAAGAATTTTGGATAGTCTGAATTAAATCTATGTGGATTTCAAATTTATTTGTTGCTGTCGATGGTCTCCTCACACTTGATTCCCCTTCAAAGTGATCTGGACTTGCATAATCATTGAGTATTCTACCACGAACGGTATTACCTCATCAAATTGTTCTTCCACTTGATGTGGCGGAGGTGCATTATTATTAAGCTCGTCGTTCTCCATTTCCTTTAGTAAAGAAATTTGAGTTTGAGAGGTTTGTTTTCTTTGTAATAAACGTAGAGATTTCTCAATTTCAGGATTGTAAGTAATTAGTTCTCTTGAAGAAGAATGGGTCATATAATTCCAGAAGTTTAACTTTAAAATTAAATTACTAAGACAAAGTAAAAAAAATAGAAACAAACTCAAATTAGTAGTAAAACAATTAATCTATAGTAGATTTTGTCAATCCTCGACAATGATGCCAAAAATTTGATGAGTCACTGGTGTGTATATATATATTTTTAACTCGCCCTCTGTCAAATAATAGTATAGAAAGATGTCGAACCCACAGGGATTGGTTTATCTAGTCAATAGACGTTTCTTGTTTTAATTACTATTTGAGAAAATCAGAAAAAGTTGAGTGGTAAATTAACTAATTAATAACTTGTAAGCAAAAAATTTTTATTTTTTTATTATTATTATTATTTCAATATAAATTAAAAGGTGTTGGGATCCTGACTTCACTCGATATTTCTGTAATAATGAAATTCTTTATTCCCAATTTACATTTCTCACATATGTATAAATAGCTATCACGATTATATTTACGTATAATTACTGAAATTGAGCAATTAAAAGTACTCCTTTCGGTTATGCAAATTGATTGTCAAAATAGTAATGTTAAAGAACTAGAAATATGTACTTGAACTAAAACATGCTCATTTTTTCGTAAGTCCCTTTCGGTTACCTTACTTGTTATAATCAATTCCTTTACACTATTTGCCCCTTTCAATTACAAATAAGTGTAGAATTAATTATAACATAAAATAGGTAGATGTCATTAAATAAGTATTAACACTCTAGCAATACTCCAATTAACGGTATTACTACTTTCGCCTCTCT
Source organism: Capsicum annuum (assembly GCF_002878395.1). Classification (NCBI taxonomy): domain Eukaryota; kingdom Viridiplantae; phylum Streptophyta; class Magnoliopsida; order Solanales; family Solanaceae; genus Capsicum; species Capsicum annuum. The sequence continues at coordinate 37,917,473 of NC_061122.1, read as the reverse complement.
CGATTATGAAATTAGTAATATGTCAATTTGTAGTACAAAGTAGATAGATGTTAACACGTTAAATAACATCTATACAGATAGCGGATAGTAATTAAGTAGAAAGCTTTAACTCAAGTACGCAAAATTTAGGAATAATATTTACTATTATATCGAAATATCAAGATCCATCATTCTCCCAACACAATAGAAAATTACTCCATTCTAGAATTGATATGATGATCAGAAATATTATTCTCCATTAAATAAGAAAAATAGATGAAAATATTAAGATGAATAATTTCGCTATTTAATTAAAAGCAGGAACTAGAAGTGTGTCCCACATAAAATAATTAAAATAAAGAGAAAAATAATAACCAAATATAATAAGTGTTGTGTTCTTCTCCCAAAACCGCTCTCCTGAAAATGAATGAAAGCCTTCTATTTTATAGATGAAGGTATGTCTCTCTCCACCAATAAGCATGAACTGTTATCATTTGTAGAAAGTTTGGTTTTAGCAAATCTGTGCCCTCGAATCAACTTTTCCTTCTTTTCCTTACCTTTTCTTTTGTTTTAATTGGTGGGCTCCAATATATTTTTCATTGTTTTCTCAACAGCTCTTTCTTCTTTTCTTTTCTTTTCTTTTCTTTTTTTTTCTTTTCGTTCTTTCTCCTTTGTTTTCGTTTCCTTTTTTAGCTTGTAGGTCCCACGTAAAAAATAAAATTGCCTAAATTTGTTTTGCATATTTGCAACAGCTTTCCGTTCCTTTGTTTTGCACTTCTTAGATATCTTCTTTTGTGTTGGGTCGTTTTTGTAAATCAGCACTTGTATTTGTTTTGCCACATATCTTCTTACTTGATGTTTTCTTATTAAATTGTGACATTTTCTGCAAAGAATATTAAAAAATATTAATATTAAAATTAGATAATAACTAAATTTATATATTTTATTTTTCTCTTATCAGAAGCCCTTCCAACCCAAGGGGACTAAAGTAGACACCACATCGGTAATCCGAATCGGGATAAATTTCTGTGTGTTTTACTTACCTTCTTATTTACGCTTTTAGTTTTAATTATGTTTTATTTAATATACTAATATGCAGGTGAGTTGACTGTCAAGGCTTATCAGTCGACGCAGAAAAAGTTTTCAACTCCCCCCCCCCCCTTTGAATTTCATAAATAATTTAAGTGTATGAATAAAGAATTAAATAAATTAATTAATTAAGTAGTCAAAAATATAATTCGATTATTTGGTGTCATAATCTTAACATGGAGAGTTAAATAAGATTTAATAAATGATTGTGAAATTATACGAGTAGTGCAATTCTAAATTATTAATGAAATAATTTGTTCTTATTATGGTAGGTTTATTCATTCATTTTGCAATTTAATACCATAATTGGAAGTCTCATTAATTCAATTTATGATCTCTATTGTGATCGAATAATTAGGAATTGAGTGAAATTTATTATTGATGGAAAAGAAAGACGTAGCAAGTTAGGGAAAGGATTTAAAAACCCAAAAATTTGTATCTATATAAGGTGGTCTTGTTCCATCAAAGAGGCCAAGGGTTTTTCTACGTAAATATCGATTTTATGTTTGATTAAAATTTAGAGAAAAAACATAAAGACACCACTAAAGCTGTATCAAATTTTTAAGAAGACACTTTAAATTTGTGGGGGTCCTATTACCCCACAAAACTTATAAAGACCATCATTAATACCACCTTTTGACCCCACATGATGTGGAGTGTACTTCACTCTCCAATAGAGCGTGAAACAAGTAAAAATGCAGATTTAAAAAAAAATCACCATTTATTTGGTTAGAAATGTTTATTAGTTACTTTATTAATTTTAATTTATTTTTCAATTATTATTTTCTCTTATCTTCTTCATCCAACTCTTCACCATTTTCTTTCATTTTTTCAATATCTTTTTGCTTCTCTTTCTCCTCTTCTTTTTTCCTCTTCGTTTTTCAATTTCTTTCACCTTAAGTTTATACTCAATCCATTACTGTACCTCTACTATTTTTTTTATTTTTTTTGTAAACAATGATTTCTTATTAAGTAAAGTATAAGATTTAATTTTAATAAAATTTCAATTCAATATAATTATATTTAATTTTTAAATTTTAATTTTATGATAATCCGATGGTGATTTAGCAATAATTGTGATGAGGGAGATGATAAGAGCAATATCGATACAAAGAAAAAAAATCAAGCTCAATCATAGCTCTCAACCCACCTTATTTTAGCTTTCTATCTAAACAAAAAATAAAATAATTAATAATAAAAAGGTTAGAACTATTTAGAATAGACAAAACAAAATAAATGAGAGGGTCTAAGAAAGAGGTGATCAAAGTTGAATATTTATCATTGGTGAAATGTAGAGAATAATGGAAGTTCATGGAAAAGAACGGAGGAGACAGAAAGAAAAAGAAAAAGGAAACAAATAAAGTAAGAAAAATATAATTAAAAAATAAAATAAAATGAATTGACACGTGGTAAATAGTAATTGGTGCTGATTATATTTCTTTTCTTGTGACTGACGTTGACTGAAAAATGAGATATTTTTTCTATTTTTAAATATTCAATGGGGTAATAGAATGCCCACAAACTTTACGTGTCTACTTGCAAATTTGAGACTTTTTTTGTGGGTACTTTATGTATTTACTCTAAAATCTATTACTATGTGTTGTGATCCTGCTTAGTATTTCTGCTACGCGTGTCGTTTTCCTACAATTTACATCAAGAGCTTTCTTGCATCTAAATAGATATCATAGATTATATAGAATACATATACAGGCCCCTGAACTATTTTACTTTTCCCGTATAGGCACCTCAATTAAGTCAGATACCTATTGAACCCTTTACTCATTCACAAATGGTTTCAATTGAGCTCAATTTGCTGATGTGGCAAAAAATATAAAATGCGTGTAATACACACGCTGAAGATGTGGCAAAGTAACGACTTAAATAACGACACATGGTATTTTAATTTAAAATAATTATAAAAATAATCTTTTAATAAAATTAAATCTAAATTAAAAATAAAGAAACTAATAAATCCCCCCCCCCCCCCCAGCCCATCTCTTCCAAGCCCCTCCCCCCCTCAAGCCCCCTTCTCCATCCCCGTATCCCTTCTCTTCCAAACACCCCTCCCCCCAGCCCCCTTCCCCCGTATCCCTTCTCTTCCAAACACCCCTCCCCCAAGCCCCCTTCCCCACCCCCAGCAACCCTTCTCTTCCAAACACCAGCACCTCTTTCGTCGATTGAATAGCCTCCCCAGCCCCTTTGCGGATTGAACACAAAAAGTAAAAAAAAAAATTCTATCTTGTATTTTTTTTTAATTTCTTCAATGTGTTTTTTAAAGAAGTCATTAATGGAGAAAAAGATACGGAGAAGCCATTAATTATGGTTTCTCACTCAATTTATATATGATTGATTTTTAAAGAAACCATTAATGGAGAAGAAGATATGGAGAAGAAGATGATGGTTATTTCCTTTTTTTTTAATTTCTTTCTAATGTGTTTTTTTTGTTGGTTGGTTATTTTTTATGTTTAATTTTGTTGATTAATTGTGGTTTCTCACTCAATTTATAAGTGAATGATTTTTAAAAAAGTCATTGATGGAGAAAAGATATGGAGAAGAAGATAATGGTTATTTTTTATTTTTAAAAAAAAATATTTTAATGTATTTTTTTTTATTGGTTGAAATTTTTATGTTTAATTATTTTTAATTAATTATGGTTTCTCACACTCCTTTAGGAGAGTGCATTACACATTCCACGACATGTCAGCGATTGGGCTCAATTGACATATTTTGTGAATGAGAAAGGATTAAATAGGTACCTGACTTAATTGAGGTGCCTATATGAGAAAAGTGAAATAGTTCAGGGGCCTGTATATGTATTTAGAATATATATATATATATATATATGTGTGTGTGTGTATGTATGTATGTATGTATGTATATATATGTCTATGTATATATATATATATATATGTGTGTGTGTGTGTGTGTATGTATGTATGTGTGTATATTTATGTATGTGTGTGTATGTATGTATGTATGTATATATATATGTATATGTATGTATGTGTGTATATGTATGTATGTATGTATGTGTGTGTGTGTGTGTGTATATATACGTATATATATGTATGTACGTATATATATGTATGTACGGATATATATGTATTTATGTTTGATTATGTATATAATTCACAATTTACTTTTTTGTGTTGAATGCGATGTGGAGTGTCAGTGTGGAGTTGTAAAGTGTTTCGAATCCACTATTTAGATTTACAATAAAGGAAATAACAAAGGAAAATAGATTATAATTTTATCGAAAAAGGTCTAAAATACCCTTCAAGTATTAAAAATGATTCAAATACCCTGCATCTACCTATGAGCTCAAAATACCCTTGCAGTTTACCTAAATGGCCCAACTATACTCTTACCACTAACAGCAATATCTAAAAAAAAAATTAAATTGAAATTTCATTTATTATATGGCATCTTCCTATTAATCCAAACTTTACTAACCCATTACCCAAATTCGAATCCCATATTAAATTTATCCAACACAAACATTATGCTAAGTATTACTTTTTAAAGATGAATTCTACCGTGATTTGCTTGTTTTCTGGATAATCCACCGTTTAGTGGTTTGAACTTTTATGCCCCATCACTATATTTGTACTTTGAACAAGCAATCCTCTTATACACCAATATCAGTTGCACATTGGATAATTATAGTGAATATAATCTGGAGTTCTATAAATCATATCTTAGCTGCTGCAAAATGCTAATTATGTTATACTTTTTGAGTTTCGTTGCAAATTGATAGTTTTGTTTTTGGTTTCATCCGGATCATACATCTAAATTCAATCAAAAATTAATTTTAGTCGTAACATGCCTCTGTTGATAAATGGGTACAATAGAAGTTCTCTACTCATTTTGTTGGTGTAAAGTAAGTGTAATATCATCACTTGATTACCAAAGCTTGCCTTCTGTTTTTTGGTAAAAGCCCGCAATGCTATTTTCAATATCTGATATAAGACTGAACAACACTTACTTCTACTGAGATGTTATACCCCTCCAAGACCATTACTATCTGGCATATTCTTTTTTTGGACAACTCTGCATACCGAGCATATAATAAAACTCGATCTTGAGCCAATTTAATATGCATTGTTGGTAGAAATAATGATTAATTTTGGATTTTTGAAGTAAGTTTGCTACCATAGCTATCCTTTTCGATTTTAGAGGTATCAGAATGTTGCTCTCATATTTACATGATTTTTTAAGTTGGTTCAGGTAGATTTAATGTGGGATTCGGGTTTGGTAATGGGTTAGTAGAGTTTGGATTAATTAAAATACAATCAATACGAAGCTGCCATGTAACAAAATGAAATTTGCATTTAATATTTTAATTTTTTAGATAATGTTGTTAGTGAAAAGGGTATAATTAGGCTATATAGGTAATCGACAAATGCATTTTCAAACTCATAGATGTATAGAGGATATATTTGAATCATTTATCATATTTGAAGGATATTTTAGGTCCTTTATAATAATTTTATTTTAGGGTGCTGCTAAATGACTCAAAGGCTAAATGACTCGAATTACTCTTAAACCACCCATCTTTCCCTCCAAAATGCAAAACCACTTCCTTTTAACTCCAAAATCATTTATTTTTCCCTCCAAAAATAAAATCACTTTAACTCTTATTTTTTATTTTTTATTTTTTATTGTTCTTTCATATTTTTTATTTCTTATTTTTTTTTACTATTCTTTCATGTTTAATCCTTATATTTTACTTTTTAATTCTACTTTTTTCTTACTTATTCTAAGCTCTCTCTTTTAATTTGAAATCTTTTAATCATCATTTTTAACTTGTATTATATATTTTTTTTCTTCCATTACTCCTATCTCTTTAGTTGTTTTACTATACAGATCTTTTAACTTTTTTATTTTTTAATTTTAAATCCTCCATATATCTCATCTATAAAATTCCTCCTATAATTTTTTTTTTAAAAATGAATTCAATATAACAAAAATATTTAACTAAGAGAAACCATGAATGAAATTTTTGGAATTGAAAATAGTGATAGTTCAATCGCTAAATTTATAATCAACATAAATCGAAATATGATTACTTTTAAAGTTAAATTCATTTTTATTTTGCTTACAAACAAATGAAAATTGTCTTTAATTAGCAATTCAATTGATAGTTATCAACGTGATATTTCAACTGTAAATTAATTAAGTTTGACTTAAAAAATTTAGTGTAATCTTTATCTTGACTCTAAATAACTCGTATGTTGAGTTTATATAGGTTTGATTGTAAATTCAACTGTATGCAAAGATTAAGTATATAAATAAAAATTATTGGGATTGTCACATAATGTTATTCTAACAAACTGATCAAAAAATTTATAATCATTGAATCACAACTTTGAGACTAGAAAGCCGCGATAACATACAAATTTATTTTAGTTAAATTATATTTAATATTTGGAAGTATTTTTATTTTGTTTCACTAAAATTATAAAGTATTTTCATAATTATTTTATCTAAGAAAATTAATTGGCTTGTAAAAATTGAAGCCGAAAATTAATTGGCTTGAAAAAAATTGAAGCCGAAAGTATTTTATCTTATTATTATTATTACTACTACTACTGCTGCTACTACTACTGCTACTGTTGTTGTTGTTGTTGTTGCTATTACTACTACTACTACTACACTTCTTATTAAAAATAAATTTAAGAAGTGAAATTGAGTTACTAGAAGTCATCACTTGTGTTGGCGAGTCACAAAATTCACAAATTGAAACTCGATTCAATCCCAGTATATACTGAATCAATATTTTTCAAATAGAAGTCGACCATTTATGTTGACTATAGTGACAAATTGACATATGATTCAATCCTAACATAGATTGAATCAATATTTCTCATTTAGAAGTCAATCTTTTATTTTAACTATAGTCGTGATAGATTGAGACTCGATTTGATCCTAACAAAATTGAATCAATATTTTTCAAGTAGAAATAAATCATTTATGTTGATTATAATCATGATAAATTGAAATTCAATTCAATCCTAACGTAGATTCAATCAACATTTTCTAAATAAAAGTCAACCATTTAGGTTGACTATAGTCGATCAAGAAAAATTAAGATACAATCCAATCCTAACATTGATTGATACGGCAAGCTGACCCGGACACCATGGTTTGAAAAAAATATAAAAAAAACAAACATTTATGTTGATTATAATCGTGATAAATTGAAACTCAATTTAATCATAATATAGATTGAATCAATATTTTTCAATTAGAAGTCAAACATTTACGTTGATTATAGTGGTGACAAATTGGGATTAGTTTAATTTTACTACTACTAATAAGGGCAATAAGCAGGCACGTCTCAATATGTCTGCTTCAACTGCTTAAATTGTAATCTTACTATATCATTCTCAATTAATTATATAAGTCATTTAAGTATTAAAAAAATTAAATTTAATAAAAATAAAATAATAAATTAACTCTTGATGTTTTGTGATACCATCTTCAGTTGCTTCAATCATAATTTTAATTATTATAAGTCATTTAAGTATTAAAAAATTAATAAGTTAATAAAAAGGATAAATTAGACATAAAATGATAAATTAATTTTTAAAGTTTTAAAATAATTTGATGTCTTATATGAGACTCATTTAAATTTTTTTCACAAATATTTTTTATAGTAATTTTGTTATATCACTTCTAATTAGTTGTTATAAGTCATTTAAGACATATCTGCTTCGTTGTTTCAATGATGATTTTATTATATCACCTCTAATTAATTTTTATGGTCATTTAAAAAATTAATAATATTTCATAAAAAAATACACTCAAAATGATATGTCAATATAAATTATTTGGTTGACTATAATTATCTTAGTGCCACAAAAATTACAATAGAACAGAAGAAGACATGAAGTAACATATATTATTTAAAAATGAGAAGAGACGTAAATTGGGACGATCAGAGTATTGATATATTATTGAAAAATTATGCTAAAAGCACTATAAATCACATAAAAAATATAAAATATTCTATTGACTCTCGAACTTATATCAGGGTCACTTAAATTGAAATGGAAGAAAAAATATTATAAATCACAATAATTAAAATTTTAAATTATGTTAATGATTGATTATCTAAATTATATTTGTGTCACGTAAATTGAGATAAAAAATAATAATATTGTATCTGTGCTAGCATGGGTCCTTCGATGTTTAGTCAAATATAAATTGCATCAATATTTTTCAAAGAGAAGTCAAACATTTATGTTAACTTTAGTCATGACAAATTGCGGCTCAATTTAAATATAGTTTACTATATTACCCCTAATTAATTATAAAAGTCATCTAAATACTAAAACTAATAATATTTAATAGAAAAATAAAATAGAAATAAAATGATAAATTAACTCTTGATATTTAAATTAACTTGACGTCTTATATGAGATCCACTTACTTTTTTTCACAAGTATCTTTTATGATAATTTTGCTATATTGTTTCTAATTAGTTATTATAAGTCATTTAAGACATGTTTGTTTCGTTGCTTCAATCGTTATTTTACTATATCACCTCTAAGTAATTATTATGATCGTTTAAGCATTAAAATATTTAAAATAATTAAAAATAAAATAAAATAAAATAGACACAAATAATATGTCAACATAAAATATTTGATTGACTATCGAAATTATATTAATGCACATAAATTGGGATGAAACGAAGGAAGACATAAGAAGAGCCAACTTTAACATGACTGGTTCTTGGAATTTAATGAAAATTTGAGGGCATTTTAGTCTTTTTACAAGAAAAATCTGCTTAAAGAATTTGTCTTTTGTGCTATTTTTTTGTATCTTATTAATAACTTTAAAAAATGCCCACAATCTTCTATTTAATTACAGATCATACCCTTATAAAAGTCGACCTTATTCTATTTATTTACAAGTTTACCCTCCAAGCTACACTTAAGTAGGTGGGTCCCACAATACTTTTCAACTTTTCATAGGATTTAATTTAATTTATTTAAATTTAAGTAATTTAGTAATATAATAATTTTGTTTTAATTTATTGCAAATAAATATTTAAAGTAAAACAATTTTATAATTTTAATTGACTTTTATATCCAAAATTATTTTTTTTACTTATTTATTTTAGTTAATTTGTATTTTAAATTTTTTTTCTTATATAGAAGTACTATTATTTGAACTTAACTTTAAATTTTTAAAGTGCAAAATTAATAAATTTAATTTAATTAAATAAATTCATAATGAATATTTTTAAGATTTGTATTGGGTCAATATGTATCAAGTAAAAAGGAAAGAAAGAAAATATATAATAAAATTTTATTATTGTGAGAGATAAACATAATGCACTATTCAATAATGTTTAATAATATCATATTTTGTATATCCAAATTATAGCATTTCGTATTTAATTAATATATTACTCCTGTGGTTATCGATGATTACTATTGGATATGAAAAATCATGTCAATTTTTATAGGTGTAACATAATCAATCGCTCTTAATTAATTATTATGTGTCATCTAAGTATTAAAAAAAATATTTAATAAAAAGATAAAATAGAAATAAAATTTAAAATTAACTCTTGATTTTTAAATTAAATAGTCTTCCTTTAAATGATGATTTTATTATACCACCCCTTATTATAAGTCATTTATGTATTAGATATGTCAACATAAAAAATTAGATTGACTATCAAAATTATATTAGTACCATATAAATTGGGACGAGATAGAGGAAGGTAAAAAGCAATATATATTGTTTGAAAATGAAATAAAAAGTATTGTAAATAACAATAATTAATAAAAATATTTTAAAAATTGACTGATTGCCAAATTTTGTCTGTGCCACATAAATTGGGATGAAAAGTGTATTCATATTTTATTGAAAATTTATGTAAAAAATATTTTAAATCACATAATTAACAATTTTAAAAATTTAAAAATATAAAATATGTGGCTGGCTCTTGAAATTATATCATTGTAACTTAACTCTCCGTCTCAATTCATGTGATTCATTTTTTATTCAGTCTAACAAAGAATGATATTAAATCTAATGAATAGATTTAATATCAAGGATAAAATGGATACAAATAGATAAATTGTTCATTAATTTTTAAACTGGACAAGTATAATTGGACACTACTTTAATAATTGTTCTTCACAAAAAAAATGATTTTTAGTCTCGTACAACCAACAAAAATTGTATGAGATTGTGTTATTTATTAGACATGTGGCATTATATATATATATATATATATATATATATATATATATGTTTAAGTCATCGACAGACACTTTAAGTTGTCCCGAAAATTCATTTAAACCTCTCAACTAAGACTTGTAACTATCAAGCCCCTAACCCACCCGAATTTTGATTTAATCAGACCTTTTTTTTGTCAATCAACTAAAAGCTAAAGTATGTGCCACACACACACGATGATGTGGCAAAAATGATGAATTAAAAGGTGACACTTGGCATTGAATCCAAAAGCAATTAAAAAATATTCCATTACTAATAAAATTATAAATTAAAAGGAATTATAACTTTTGTTTTTTAAAAGAACTAAAATCACCACCACCACCTTCCTCTTCTTCATCTTGTACTCAAAAACCTACGGCATAACTCTATTTTTTCTGATAAAATTCTTCCTCTTCTACAAAGACAAATGAGATGGAGAAAACTCAAAATGGATTGAGGAATATGAAATAGCTTATTGATTTATGAAAATAACATTTTGATTTTATTTTTTTATTAAATTTATAATTTTATTGATTTGTGGAAAAAAATAAATTTACATTTTTTCGGTAAATTAATGGCGGAAAAGAATTAAGAATGAGATCAAACTAAGAACAAAAAAAATTTCAAATCAAATTCAAACATAAATTCAAAACTAAAAAAAAAAAAAAGGGAAAAGTAGAAAAAATGGGAGGGGAGTGGGAGAAGAAGATGAAGAGGGGGGGAGGGGTTATCGGATAGGGGTAGGAGCCTTTTTTTAAAATTTATTTTATTAATAATTTTTTGGGGTCCTCAGTGGCACTTGACACGTTTTTATTTGTGATTTAGTAAAAAATTCACTCCTCAGGCACCCTTATTGAGTGAAAAATATGTGGAGTGCCATCTACACAAAAAAGGCTTGATTGAATCAAAATTCGGGTGGGTTAGAGGCCTAATAGGTATAGACCTTAGTTGAGGGGTTTAAGTGAATTTTCGGAACAACTTAAAGCGTCTGTCCATGACTTAAGCCATATATATATATCTATATTTCTCTCTCTCTCTCTCTCTCTCTTTCTCTCTCTCTCTCTCTCTCTCTCTCTCTATATATATATATATATATATATTTGTTCAAACATTACATTAAATAGGATATTTATTTAAATAGTAAAGATGAATATAATAATTAAATTTAATATCTTTTGAGTATGTAAAAATGGAAAATTTATTTATTAAACCTAATCTTTACCAAAAATATTTTTAAAAGTCTATCGACATCCATCTACCATCTGTAAATTAAACAAAATAATACAATGATAGAGACATCAAAATCATAAGATTAAATCTAATCTTTACTTACAAAATTTTTCTCAAAGTCGTCCGACACTTATCTACCACCTATAAACAATAACAAAATAATACGATAATAGAGATATCTAAATAATACAACTAAATTTAACCTTTACATATAAACAATTTCTCAAAGCCGACCAACATTGATCGATCACCTGTAAAGTGCAATAAAATAACACGATAAAAGTGATATCAAAATAATACAATTAAACTTAAAATTTACATACAAAAATTTCTCAAAGCCGATCGGGATTCATCTACGAACCGTAAACTACCACAAAATAATAAACTAATAGAGATTATTACGATAATACAATTAAACCTAATATTTACCTAAAAAAAAACTAAAGCCGACCCACATTCATCTAGCATTTGTAAATTAAAATAAAACAACAAGATAATAAAGATATCAAAACAATACAATTAAACTAACTTTTACATAAGAAATTCTTCAAAGTCAACCGACATTCATCTACGACCTATAAACTATAAAAAAAAAATATAATAGTGATCACAAAGCTTCGATTTTGATTCAACTAATTCTTATCTGAGCAAAAATTCTAACCCTAAAGAATAATTTTGAATAAAAACAAAGAAGATACATATATACTCACATGTTGAATTCTATTATACTGACAAAAATAGTGAAGAAGTAGAGGGTTAGAAAATCAAGCATCCACCAATTTAGACATGCAATTGGATCAAGTTAAATGAGCATCAATCATATTCTCCCAACAGGTAAATTGGTTTGTTCTCTAGTTTAACGTACATCTCAATATTTATAGAAGTATTTCCTTAATAGAGTCTTATTTCAAGAGTATTTTTTAATCGAGCAGTAGAAAGAAAAATATTAATTAATTCTACTGTCATATATTTTAGGAGTCCCATATATTTTAGAAAGTCTAGTAGAAAGAAAAATACTAATTAATTCTCCTACCATATATTTTAGGAGTCCCATATATTTTAGAAAGTCTAGTTAATGTAATAAAAAATAATTAAATAATAAATTAAAAAATAATGAAAAGATAGTTTTGTCTAAAGAAGAGTATTTTAATGAAGGGTAAAAAGTTTAAATCACTTTTCTAAGGGTCTTCACACTTTTAATATATTATAGATTATAGATATAGATGTACGTACGTATGTATGTGTTTTCATCAAATTTATTTATAATTTAAATATCTTGTATTAGATTATGTCATGCTACTATATAATGTGGTAATATATGAATTTCTTTATTTTTTTGGTAAAAATGAATTGTTGTCTTTTTTTTTTCTTTTGAATAAATTATTTTTATTTTTATTTTTATTTTTATTTTTGTGTATACATAATTAATAATCAAACAATCAGACCAACTTAAATTCAAACTGATGACAATCGAATTGATAAATATATTAGTTAATTTTGTCTTGGTAATTTATAAGTCGACTATATTGATTTACTTTTAATTTTGATCAATAATTGATTCAAATCGATCTGTGAACATTCCAACATAGTTATGTTGATCATTACATCTGTTTTTTTTCACACTTAACTTGAAATCAAGTCATGTTAAAATTTTATCATTATAATTAGCACAAAAATCTTATTTTACGTATATATTTTTGTTTCATCACTGCTCACGCTATCAATAATCAGTTCGATAAGGTATTATTTCTCAAAAAATGTTAAATTTTTAGTTGGAAGTTTTATAAATGAAAGTTTCAAAAATCATGAGATAGTTTTTGAAAGATGTCTCTAAACATATTAGAGCAGGTTGGATAAAGTGGAGGCTCGCCTCAGGAGTGTTGTGTGATAAGAAGGTTCCCTTAAAGTTTAAAGGCAAGTTCTACAGAGTGGCAGTTCGTCCGGCCATGTTGTATGGTGCGGAGTGTTGGCTAATCAAGAACTTCCACATCCAAAAATTGAAGGTAACGAAAATGAGAATGTTGCGTTGGATGTGTGGACTTACTAGAGAAAATAGAGTTAGGAATGAGATTATCTGGGAGAAGGTGGGAGTGGCTTCGGTGGAGGACAAGATGCGGGAAGGAAGGCTGAGATGGTTTAGGCATGTGATGAGGAGGGGCACGGATGCCCCAATTCGTAGGTGTGAGAGGCTAGTTTTGGATGATTTCAGGAAGAGTAGAGGTAGGCCGAAGAAATACTAGAGAGAAGTGATTAGGCAAGACATGGGGCTGATACAACTTTCTAAGGACATGACTCTAGATAGAAAGGTATGGAGGTCACGGATTAGGGTAGAAGGTTAATGTGTGTGGGTTATAGCTAGTAGTTAGGGAGTTCTGGTGTAGCCGGCTTAGTAAGCTTATGACTGTTCTCACTGGTAGGAGCCGTTAGTGTATGCTACTACGAGGAGGTGGCATTTTATTATTTCTTATTTAATATTTTTTACTTTCGTATTGCTCTTATTTTCATGGATCTCTTAGCTCTATTTGTATTATTTCTCATTTCTTATCTCGGTTATGCCATCCATTCTGCTTCAAGTATTACTATGACCGTGTTAACTATTCTTGATCTTGATCCGGGGGTCTATCGGAAAAAGTCTCTCTACTTTTTCGGAAATAGCGGTATGGACTGCGTACATTTTACCCTCTCCAGACCCCACTTGGCAGGAATTCACTGGGTTTGTTGTTGTTGTTGATGTTTTCGAAAGATGAAAATATTTAAAGTATAAAATTTTAAAATATGATGAATTTCATAACAAAACAAATTTTTGAATATATTTTTTAAAAATTTAATTAGAATATATTGTCAAATGTTAGATTAGTCTCAGAGTTTTGTAAGAGAAAAATTATTTTATCTCAATAAAAAAATAGTGATTATTTTTAGTTAAATAAATCAGTAAAACTGATATGATTATTTAATTGACTAAAATCGTAAAGATATTCGAAATAGTATAAAAAACAAACAGAATCCTTCGTGCCAATCATAATTTTCGTTTCACAAGAAGTCCCTACTTCGTTATTCTTACAAGTCAGATTCTTTTATCCAAGTTGAATAAATTATTTTAGGGTTTTCATAGTTTTGTATAATTTTATACTCCCTCCGTCTTATTTTATGTGTCGTCATTTGATCAGGTACGGAGTTTAAAAAATAAGAAAAGACTTGGTAATGTTTACCAACTAGTTCTTTATCAAAAAATGTGCTACTATTTTTTTTAATTAAGTGGGACCAATAAAGATAGAAGTGAAATTGTGTCGTTAAATAGTTATCAAATAAGGAAAGATGATATTCTTTTTGAGACGGATAAAAAAAATGATGATACATAAAATGTAATGGAGAAAGTATTTTTAATTTTTTTTTTAATCATGTACTATATGTTTTTGAGTTTCAGTATAAGGTTAAAAAAGGATGCCAAATGCACTGTTACAACTTTGGCAAAACACAAATTGATGTTCTAATATTGACATTTTTTAAAAAAAAGTTAATTAGCTAAATACAAATTTAAACTAGAAACTCAACGTTTGATTCGGTGTTTGGAATTTAGAAATATTATTTTTCAAATTAAATTTAGTTTGAAATTGATTTGTGTGATCCGTTTGATTGAAAAAAGTGGTATACGAAAATAATTTGCTAAATGGATAATGAATAGTCTCGATTGCAGAATCTGAAAATAATATGTTATAGTAATAGCTAATGGAATCTCATGATGTACTCATACAAATTAAATTATGTCAATTACCTTATTTAAAATAAGATTATTCAAGAAAATGACATTTTTATTACTACCCATAAAAAGAAGTTACTACAAGAATCAACTAGTTTAAGGGGTAAAATAATGACATACTGTAATTATAAATTGTTTTGCATGTGAAATTAAACAGAATATAATCTAAAGAAAATAAAAATCTTTTGCAATATTTATTCAATAAAAAAAAAATTATTTTATCCCAAAAATTTAAAATCAGTAAAAAAGAAAAATAGTGATTATTTTTAATTAAATAAATTAATAAAACCGAATATGATTATTTAACCGATTAAAATAGTAAAGCTATTCAAAGCAGTATAAAAACTAAATAAAATAAAATCGTGTAGAGAATAAAGATGAAAGAAAATAAAGTGTACGAAATAAATGCCAATTTCTACTTGGCATATATATTTCGTTCTTCACATTGCATTAGAAAATTAGTGGGGAGATGAAAAGATAAACGAGAAAGTGGGTGGGAAGATGAAAAGATAAAGAGAAAGTGGGGGTCAAGATGTCAGCTAGTATCATGTGTAGGATCACGATTTATCAAAATCAGGTAAATATTAAAAGTGATTTTGAATTGGAAAGGACAATTTGGGTATCAAAAATTTATAAAATGACAATATGACCCTTACTTGTTACTTTAATTATTAAATTATCGATCAAAAAGTTGGTTTCAAGTCATTCAAGTCAATTTTATTGAAGTCAAATATAATTTCCCTTTATTTTATGGGTGCTGGATGGACAAAATCATATTCTAGACTTTAAAGCCAAGAACTGATAAACTGTTGTCACAAAAATTGATTGACGGATGAACTCGCCTGCTTTGTAGTGGTAGCGTGACAAATTGCAAAATAGGTGTTATATAACCTTTGTTTATTGCAAACTTGTTTGACTCATTTTTTTTTATTATTCTTTCTCGCATAACTTTTTTGAAAAAAAACATGTAGCTAAATTGGACTGTAAAAAGGATTAATTGACCAAAATCAAGGCAATTATGATTTTGCTTTCAATTTGTCTTGCTGCAGTTTTTACAGTGCCAGCTACAACGTGTCTTGCTTGGATTTGCTGTGAAAATACTTGTTTTGTCTTATGTGATTTTAAATGGTTCTTTTTAATTAATTCTTTAATTACAAAAGAAATTGTTGATAACGTGGTTTAGGCAATGTAAATTGCTAATGTTAACCTACTAATTTTGAATGGTTCTACAAATTGTTGGACAGCTTGCCTTCAATTTATTCAATTTAATATGGTTCTCCTGATTGCCTGTTACCTGATTAACGTTGAAGAGAACACTTTCTAATATATAAGTTAGGCTTGTTTCTTTAATTAATAGTAAGAAAAGGTTAAATTACATGAGCTTGTTATTCTCTCTTTCCATCTCATATAATATAATCTTGTATAAAAAGTACTTATAGTTATCTATTTATTTGAAATTATTGTAAATTTTTAAAATTTTATACATATGAGATCAGGAATACATGCATTGAGAATTATGATTTATGGTTAAAATAAATAGGATTTATGAAAATGGTCTATTTATTTGAGTCATTAAAATATCCTCAATGTATCATGTATAAATTATCCTGGATAGTATACACTAGTCGTGGTAATTTGATCAACTTACCTCTTAGATAATAGTAAGTATGTAATTAATTCATGAGAAGATATATTAAAGTTTCACGTGAAAACATAGTATTTTGAATTCTCAGGTATATTAATTGAGATGATATATATACTAGTTTAGTAATACGCACGTCATGTATATCTCACTTCAATGAATTCACTTCAATATTATAAAATAATATATGAATTAATAAATGAATTGATGGTTTTATTAAATATGACAAACACTTAAATAGAACGTTAATATACATATAAAAACATTAAAAACAACTTTAAACTATATTAAAAGAAATTACTAAGGCTATAGAATGACACTTGAAACACGAGAAGTAAAGCAATTGGAAATCAAAACGTACAAGATAGTATATACTACAACTATACGACAACAAATATAACTAATATGTTAGGTAGAATACGAAATATATACAATTAGAGAATCACAAAGTTTAATATTCAATCTAACTCAATTTTTTGAAGTGTTATAATTTTTATTGTAAAAAAAATTGAAAATAACAAACCTTGTATAGTTGTGTTAATTGGTCCTCCTTGATAAGAAAGATTTTCCTTGCTTGAAGTCGATAATCTCGTGGATGAAAATCTTCATCTCATTCTAGTACTAAAAGTAAGAAGATCAAGATACAACTAAGCTTATGTATATACTACCCTCCACAAATTCTATTATTTTCACTATATCCATAATTCAAAAGAAAAACTTAGGAATAAATAGAGAATCAATCTGCTAAATTTAAGTTTGTCCTTATAGCCCCAAAAGGGATAGGTCGTCACCACATTATAGTTTTGCTCAACATGTAGAGAAAATTAATAGCGTGTTTTATTAGAAAGATGAAGAATCAAAATTAAGTTCAAACTTTTAACAACATTTATGCATAAAAGAAAAAAAGAACCAAAAGAGCATGCCTTCTTAAAGGATTTGTTAGGGACTCAACAAAGAAATAATAAACCTATTTTTCTCTATTCTCAATTTTCTAGTAGTGTTTGCCTAATATATCCTAATAGTGTTTGTCTTAAATATGTTACAAAAACCAACATCCTTTTTCATGTGGGTAAGAAAAGATAAAATTTACCTTCATTAATTTACCATATATTTTATACTTATTACATGTATATGGTTTTTAGAATTTTTTAATTTTAAAGAATTAATTAATAATTAGTGAAAATAGGTGAAAAGACAGTTTTGTCAATTGCGGATTCTTTTAATGAAGGACAAAAAGTTCAATTCACTTTTCTAAGGGTCTTCACACTTTTAATATTACTAGTTTAATTGCATGTGCCCAGCACGTGTAACGTACATTAAACAATTTTATCTATTTCGAAGATTTTTAATGAATGTGAAAAGTTTAAACACTTTTCAAAGATCCGTCACACTTTAATATAATAATGTAAATATAAACATATATTTTAGTGTGAGCACATATATATTTTATCACTAGAAGTTTCAAGTGGGTTAACAGAGACGCATAGATTTGAACCATATTTGTAGTGCGATTATATTTCTTTTTTCTTATATTTAAAATCTTTTCTTATTTTTAAACTGAAATCCTTACAAAATCATTAATTACATTCTTATTATGTACTTAAAACTTTTAAAAATTTGATACTTCTTAAATTTTCTTATTTTATCTCATTTATATTTATTTTAAAATCAAATTTAGCTGATTTAGAATTCTTAAATTAATGAAAAAAATATTAGTTGTCATTCTTCTAATAAGGAAAGGTTTTATCACAAATATATTTAATTAATTTTCAACTCTTAAATATTAGGAAAAAATAGTGAAAAGACAATTTTGTCTAAAACAGAGACTTTTACTGAAGGACAAAAAATTCAAATAATAATAATCAAATTGAAGAATCTATAATCTATATTATAAGATATTAAAAGTGTGAAGACCCTTAGAAAAATGATTTGAACTTTTTACCCTTCATTAAAAAATTCTTCTTTAGACAAATCTGTCTTTTAACTATTTTTTAATTTATTATTTAATTATTTTTTATTATATTAACTAGACTTCCTAAAATATATGAGACTCGTAAATTATATGGCAGGAAAATTAATTATTATTTTCCTTTCTACTAGACTTTCTCAAATATATGGTAGAAGAATTAATTAATATTTTTCTTTCTACTGTTCAATTAGAAAAATACTCCTAAAATACGACTCTATTAAGGAAATACTTCTATAAATATTGAGATGTACATTAAACTAGTGAACAAACCGGTTTGCCTATTGAGAAGATATGATTGACGCTCATCTAACTTGATTTGATTGCATGTCTAGGTTGGTGGATGCTTGAATTTCAAACCCGCAACTCCTTCACTGTTTTTGTCAGCATAATAGAATTTTACATGTGTGTGTTTATATATATCTTCTTTGTTTTTATGCAAAATCATTCTTTATGGTCAAAATTTTCGCTCAGACAAGAATTAGTTGGATTAAAATTGAAGCTTTGTGATCGTTATTATATTTTTATTATAGTTTGTAGGTCGTAGATGAATGTCGGTTGACTTTGAAGAATTTCTTGTGTAAAGGTTAGGTTTAATTGTATTGTTTTGATATCTTTCTTATCCTATTTTATTATCTTATTTTTTTATTTTAATTTACAGATGCTAAATGAATGTGGGTCGGCTTTGAATTTTTTTTTTTAGGTAAATATTAGGTTTAATTATATTATTATAATATCTCTATTAGTTTGTTATTTTGTGGTAATTTATAGTTCGTAGATGAATCTCGATCGACTTTGAAATTGTTTTGTGTGTAAAATTTAAATTTTATTATATTATTAATTTGTTATCACTTTTATCGTATTATTTTGTTGCAGTTTACAGGTAATAGATAAATATTGGTCGGCTTTGAGAATTTTTTTTATGTAAAGCTTAGGCTTAGTTGTATTATTTTGATATCTCAATTATCATATTATTTTGTTATTGTTTACAGGTGGTAGATGAGTGTCGGACGAATTTGAGAAATTTTTTGTGTGTAAAGATTAGATTTAATTATATATTTTGATGTCTCTATCATTGTATTGTTTTGTTGCAATTTACAGATGGTAGATGAATGTCGATCGACTTCTAAAACTATTTTTAGTAAAGATTAGGTTTAATAAATAAATTCTCCATCGTTACATACTCAAAGGATATTAAATTTAATTATTATATTGATCTTTATTATTTAAATAAATATCTTATTTAATGTAATGTTTGAACTTATTAAATTAAGGTACACGCTCAACGCGCGTACACCTAAACTAGTAAATTAATAGGATTACATGAGAATTCTATCATGCAAAAACAGAAACGGCAGATTTCATGAACTATGCCATGAATGCATTCCAACATAAATCATAATCATGTTATTAGACCAATATGGGTTGTGGTGAAGTAGACCAATATGGGTTGTGGTGCAGGATCGAAGGTTTGATCCTGGATATGGAAAAAACTCTGTTGGAAGCGCTGCGGGCCTGCAACGCGCGATCCAAATTAGTCGGGGCTTTAATGCGGACATCAAATACCGAATGAAAAATAAAAAAAATCACGTTATTAGAAAACAAATTATTTAAATAAATACAAAACATGTCAACATGGACAAAAAATAAATGACATAACATATAATAAAGAGGTAAAAGCTCACGTATCATCAGCAGAATTATATATATGCTCACATATCATTAATAATAAATCCTATACCACTTGCAATTCGTGGAAAATTAAGATTCCTTCAGTGAAGTAGTACATAAATTAGGATTCCTTTACCATGATCTACACAATTCTAATTTTAGAAAAATATTAATACACCATATTTAATCTTGAGCCGAGGGTCTATCGGAAATAGCCTCTCTACTTCTTTGGAGGTAGCGGGATGAACTGCGTACATTTTACCCTCCTCAGATCCCACTTTGTGGGAATACACTGGGTTTATTGTTGTTGTTGTTTTAATACACCATATTTAGTTGGTTTCAAACTTTGAAAGCCATAAAGTCCTAAATATTAGCAAATTAATTAAATTTCTATTTTTAGATAATTTTTAATTTTTAAATATTAGAAAAAATAGTGCAAAGACTATTTTATCTAAAGAAGAGACTATTAATAAAGGAAAAAATTTTAAATAATATTTTTAAGGTCATTCACACTTTTAATATATTTTATATATATGTGTGTATATATATATAGAGAGAGAGAAATTTTTTCCATAATCCAAAAATCACTACAATAAAAGGTAACTAACGGATTATAAGATGGAAATTGATGAAGTTCTTTTTCTAATTGTTAAAAAAGTGCAATATCATTATACTTCTTAAAAATAAAATTTTCTAAGAAAAGGCAAACCAAACTAATGGATATAAATAATACTAGGCGAACGGACCCGTGCTTGCACGGGTCCAACATCGATTATGTTTAGAGTATTTTAAAATTAAAAATAAATATTTAAAATTTAATACTAATTAGATGCTAAATTATAAGAATGCATAATAAGTTGGGAGACATTTTAAGTTGTTACCTATTGTATTTTATAATTGTTTTAATATAATTTTTAAATAATATACGTTACTCTCCTTGTCCAAATTTTTGTGGCATTGATAGACAATTATAGAATTTCGAGAGTCAACTAAATATTTTATATCTTTAAAAAAATTTAAGTTGTTCATTATTGTGATTTATAGAAATTTTTACGTTTTTTTAATATATAAAAAATTAAAAAAATACAAACAAGTTAAAATGGAAGGAAAAATAAAGGCAAGGCAAAGGATTAATGAAGATGTGCCAAAGCAGACATTTTGTCCTTTAAACTTTATTACTTGTTAATTATTGTGATTTATAGTATTTTTATGTATTTTTTTTGAAATATGTAACATATTAATATTTTTTATAGATATTTTAAGTTGTTAACTATTATGATTTATAATACTTCTCATGTAATTTTCAAATAATTTATATTACTCTCCTTGTCCAAATTTTTGCGGCATTGATAGTCAATTATATTTTTAAATAATTTAAGTTTTTAAGTGGCACAATGTTTAGATGACCATAATAATTAATTATGATGATATAATAAAATCATAATATTTTATTTTTTATATTAAATATTATTAATTTTTAATATATAAATGACTTATAATAATTAATACGTAATGATTTATAATAATTAATTATGAGCAATATAGTAAAATCACAGATTGAATACTATTAATTTTTAATACATAAATGACTTATAATAATTAATTAGGGTGATATAGTAAAATTACGATTGAAGCAGTTAAAACAGACATGTCATAAATGTTTATTTTGCTTTTTAATTAAATATTATTAATTTTTTAATATATAAATAACTTATATTAATTAAGGAGTGATATAGTAAAATCACGGAGCAAGCAGCCTGCTGAAGTCAAGTTTGTTTAAAACATCAAGAGTTAATTATCATTTTTTATATTTTATCTTTTTTATTAAAGATTATTAATTTTTTAATACTTAGATGACTTACAATAATTAATAAATGTTGATACTTAGAAAAATTATGGTTGAAATAATCGAAACAGACATATTATGTTGAAATAATCGAAACAGACATATTATAAATGTAAATTTTACTTTTTAATAAAATATTATTATTTTTTAATATATAAATAACTTATAATAATTAATTAGAGGTGATATAGTAAAATTACTGTTGAACCAGACATATTATAAATGTCTATTTTACCTTTTTTAATTAAATATTATTAATTTTTAATACATAATTGACTTATGATAATTAATAAAGGATGATATAGTGAAATTGCAGATTTAATAATATTATTTTTTTAATACATAAATGACTTATAATAATTAATTAGGGGTGATATATTAAAATCACGGTTGAATCCGCTAAAGTAGATATGTTGAAAATGTCTATTTTATTTTTTAATTAAATATTATTAATTTTTTAATATATAAATAATTTATAATAATTAATTAGAGGAGATATAGTAAAATTACGGAGTAAGCAACCTGTTGAAGCAGGCATATCGAAACCATCTCTTATATATATCTAATTTGATTTAATTTTTATAGTAAAAAAATTGATTAAATTGAATTTGGTTTTGATTTTATCTCAAAATTGATTAAAAAATTGAACCATAAACACTTCTAATATTAAGTTTACATTAAAAATAAGAGAAAAGACATAAAGTTGCTACTGAATTTGTCTGAGATTTGAAAAAAAATACTTTAACTTTGCGGACAACCTATTAGCCCACAAAAGTTATAAAAATCATTATAAATGAACCATTTTGATTGAATTTCAGCCTAGATTTATGTTCCACTCAATGAGGCGCGTGGAGAAGAAAAATTAACTGCTAGAACAAATGAAAAAATGTCATGTGTCAATAATTTTTCAGTTCTTCTTAAAATTCATTTTCTCGTTAGATCTTTCCCAAATTTTCATCGAAATGCAATTGAAGCTTTGAAAAAAAAAAAGTGAGAGACATTGATCTCAACAAAATTGGCTCAAAAAGACAAAAAATTTCATGATGGAAATTTTTATGGTTGTTGGTGTTTATTTTTTGATTAAATTGAAAAGTGATAGAAAAAGAGAAAATATCCTATTTCACCCTTGAACTATACCTAAAACGGATGAGACACACTTCAACTTAAAGGGAGTCCTATTACCCCTCCCCCTCTCTCAACTAATTAAAAGTGTAATTTTGACACTCGTAGTGCCTACGTGGAGCATACGTGGCATACACGTCTACGTTAATCCTTCAGTGTGTTGTGTCATGTAGGCACTAAGGGTGTCAAAATTATACTTTTAATTAGTTTAGGGGGTAATAGGACCCCCTTTAAGTTTAGGTGTGTCTCAACCGTTTTGAGTATAGTTCAAAGGTGAAATAAAGCATTTTCTCTAGAAAAAATGGAAAGCCATCGTCTGTCAATCACCATTTTTTTGGCGAAAAGCAATTTTTCAATGATAAAAGTAATAAAAAATTTTTGACTATCAATTAATTAAAATAATAAGAGAAATCATCAATAAAGGTCAACTGAAAATTTAATGAAATTTCAAAGAAGAAAATTCTCACACAATTATAAACTCACTCCTTTTTTATTTCAAATGAGAGGATAAAAATGATGGAGTTAGGACAAGGGAAAGGGGGGGGGGGGGGTTTGTTAAAGAAGAAGAGAAAAAAAGATCGGGTATGAGATTCATTGAAGAAGAAATTTGAGGAAGATGGTGAGTAGGAGAGCGAAAAAAAAAGTATAAGAACAAATAAAAAATATTAATTTAAATTTAAAAAATATGTGTCAATTAGTAATTAGCGTATGGTCAACACTTAATTTTAAAAATTGAATTTGATCCAAAAATAACATAATAATATTAATTTAAAATAATTTAGGAGGGTACTAAATCGCCCTCAAAGTTAAAATATCTTTTTATAAATTTTGGATAAATTCAGTAGCTACTTTATGTTTTTTCTCTAAAATAATGACAACCGTAGTCATCAGCACCTGAATCTGCCTCTAGGACTTTTTTCTCAAGCTGGCTATAGAGATAAGTAAATAACATTCTAAAACTATAGATTTAGAAGGTTTGTAAGCTTCTAGTTTTTGACTCCTTGGGGTGCTTATAAAAAATCAGAAAAGATATAAATACATAATTGAAGTTGTCTCGAATTTAAAAAAAAATACTTAGAGTTTGTGGGCGTCTCGCTACTGCATAAAACTAGTTAAGACAATTAAAAATAATTTTTTGACTCATTTTTAGCCTATTTATTTTATCACGCAAAAAGATGCACGTAAAAAAAAATTACCGCACCAGTAAATTAAAAAATGTCACGTGTAATAAAAAATATTGTTCACTTTTTTCTTTTCTATTTTACTATTTTTTTTCTCCTTCTTTGTTTCTTCCTTAATCGTATCTTGTTTTCCCCTTTCTCCTCTTCTCCGTTAATGCGATGGTGATGGATATTATCATAGTCGATGTTTATTTTTTGATAAAAATGATAAAGAGATTAAAGAAAATAAAAAGGAGATGGTATGTTAGCTATCATTTTATTCGGCGAGAAGATATTTTTCGACAATTAAAAAAGTGATGAAATTTTATCGGATTACTGAATTATAATGGAGAAAGAAATCAATATTAAAGTGAGCAAAAAAAATTAACGAAATTTTAGTAAACGAAACATAAATAATTATAAAAATTATTAATTTTTGTATGAAACTAGGATGATAAAATATAACTAACCAAATCAATTCAAAAAATTATGACCAATTTAAATTTCTAAGCCCACTAAAATTATAATAGCACAAAAAGGATAGAAGGGTCATTATATTCAAGTTTAAATATCGATTATAAAAGCCTTGGACATTGAAAGAAGAAAGAGATTAGTTGAAAAAAGAATTTGTGTGTGGATTAGGGGGTAAGACTATTGACTCAAGGAAAATTGGAAGAGTACATGGAGGGAGGGGATTGAATAAAAGAGAGAAATGAAAATCAAAAGATAAGAGCGAGAAAAAACAAAAATGAAAAAAGTATAATGAAAAATAAAAAATATTTATAAATAAATTAACAAGTGTCAAACAGTAATTGACGTGTGTTTATCACCTATTTTTTAGAAATTAGGATTGATTCCAAAAAGGCATATTAATATCAACGGAAAAGGATTTAATATACCCTTCAACTATTAAAAATGTTATATAAATACCCTCCTTCCACTTTTAGGCTCAAAAATACCCTTTCATCCATCTATTTGGCTTAAAAATACCTTTAATGTATTAGAAATGGCTCAAAAATGCCCTTCTTCCTCTATTGGTTCAAAAATACCCCTCCATCCACCTATTTGGATCGAAAATGCCCTTAACATTAAATTTAAGTCCAAAAATATCTCCTACTTTTAACAAATTCTGATGTGAAATATAATTTTATTTAAATTAAATACATGACATTATTTTTATTGGTCCACATGTAATTAGACTCAAATTCATTCACAATTTAATTGTCCTCTTTTCACTATTCTTTTAGTTATATATAAAAATTTAAAAAGAATTAATTAATGTTTAAGTGCAAATTTAGAAAAGAATTCCTTAAATAGGATAATTAGCAAAGGGCAAATACTCTCATAGTTAATGATTATCTATGTGTGCTCAAATATTAGAAAACATATTTTAGGTAAAATTTTGAAGACTTTTAGTTCTTTTTAGGTTTTGAACTTTTTATTAAAAAAAAAAAAACTTAAAAGTAATTTAAGTCTTTATTTAATTTAGGTAAGGATGCATAATATTTTATACTTCTATCCTTCTCTAACATGAAACCATAAAAATAGTAATAATAAAAAGAAAAATAGTAATAATATATATATATATATATATATATATATATATATATATATATTAAAATGTAATTTAAAAAAGAAAACACCCCTACGTGAAACCAAAAAAAAATAATAATTTTTTTTTAAAAAACATTCTCCCTTAGAAGACTTTACAATAGATAAAATCATTTAATCTTTTTCCTTTAATTTTTATTTTATTAAATAAATATATAGAATGGAATTAAGAGTCCTAAAATATATAACTATGAAACCTGAAACATATAGGAAAATTAAGAGTCCTAAAATATATGGAAGGAAATTAAGAGTCCTAAAATAGAAAAAATATATTTCTTGAAAAAACAAAAATTACCATAAATATAGCTATTATGATGTACCATAAATTACTTGATAACTTGGTACCAACCTAAAACTAAAAAAATAATAATTAAAAAAGCCCCACCCCTGATGTAAAACCACAAAAACTATATAATAATAAAAAATTATAATTAAAAAATTATAAAATCCAGAAATAATATAATAATAAAAAGTTGTAATTAAAAAAACCTCAAAATAATATAATAATAAAATAAAAAGCCCATCACTACGTGAACCCAAAAAAATAATATACTAATCAATGCATATCTATTCCACCAAAAAATATATAATATCATAATTAAAAAATTGTAATTAGAAAAAAAATCACCCCAAGTGAAACCATATAAAAATCTAATATAAAGGAGGAGACATTTTTGGACTTAAATTTAATGTTAAGGGCATTTTTTATCCAAATAGGTGGATAGAGGGGCATTTTTGAACCAATAGATGAATAAGGGCATTTTTGAGTCATTTCTAATATATTAAAGGTATTTTTGAACCAAATAGATCGATGGAAGGGTATTTTTGAGCCTAAAGGTGGAAGGAGGGTATTTGTGTACCATTTTCAATAGTTGAAGGGTATATTAGACCTTTTTTCATTTTAAAGTTTTTTAAAAGGTAATAGAATGTTCGCAAACTTTAAGTGTCCTTTTAAAAATTCAAAACAACTTTAATGATTACTTTGTATTTTTTCTCATAGAAAAATATTATCGCACTTTCAAACATGTCTGAAGAAAATAAGCAAAAGCTTTTTTGGGCTCTTAATAGTATAATATGGACAATATTGATTAATATGATGGACTATAAAAGATACAAATTCTACATCTTCGCCATGCTAATTATTTTGTCCTGTGGATGGATTACATACAATGGGTACTAATGAGTTGTTTGGCCATGACTATTCTTTTATTTTGAATTTTTTTCACTTTATTTTAAAAAATTTATTTGGCCATGAAAATATTAAATATAACTTGAAGTTATATTTGAGATTTAAAAAAACACCTAGTTGTTGTTGTTAGGAATGAACATGGTACGATACATATCGAATTAAAATTTTGATATTGTGGTACTTGATATGGTATATGGTCTATATATTTTTAATTTTTTTTTTTGATATTTTGTATTTATAAATGACATACTGAAATATCGAAGTATATTGTTGTATAAATAGCTTATATGTGTTATTATAATACTAACGTATATACAACTTAGTATTAGTATGAAAAAAAATGTTTAGACCTTCAAACTTTGGTTACTCAATTTTGATTGAAATTTCCTTTTTATGTAATTGATTAACAAAAGAATTTCTTTGTACTTTCTTTTGAATATATATTTCTATATGTATAATGTGTTAGTACGATATAGTTGAGACATGTTTATGAATAGTCGAAGTCATAATACTCTATCGTACAAACATATATTGTTCAAGTTGAACAAACTATGATTACCGATTATCATACTGCAGAATATCAAAATCAAACTTCAAAATACTGAACCAAATCAAATTAATATGATATGATAATAATATATTATTTTTTAAAAATTAAATACCAAAATTACCATATCATACCATACCATACCACGTCCACTCCTAATTGTTATTTATGAGCATTTCCTTAGTAAAATTTTCAAAGCATGGCCAACTTCTGCTCCTTTGCTTCCTCAACTCTACTCTATTCATGGGCATACAGTACTTTATCCAGCAAATTGAATATAGTTGTTTTCTTTTTGTATTAATGTAAAAATTAATGAAGTTGTGAAAGTTAGGTTTGGTTAGTTTGCTACTCCCTTCATTTCAAAATAAATAAATTATTGAGCTATTTTTAATATTCAAAATAAATGAATTGTTCATTCTCAAAAGACATATTAGAATTTTTTTTTTCAATTTTACCCTTTCATTTAATGAGGTTCTTAATTACTTCACATTTTCTAGAAAAGTAATTTAAGAATATTTAAAAGGATAATAGTGGAAAGTAACTTACAATTTATGTCCTAAATTATTTTTCTTAAGGGGTCTGAGATATTCCAACAATTTAATTATTTTGAAATGAAGGGAGTAGTGTTTAGAAATTAAGGGTATAAATCATATTTATAGAAAAAGTACACTCAAATTCTAATCATGTTTTTTGCAAATATCATGACCAAACACAACTCTGACATCAAAAATCAATATATATATATATATATATATACATATATATTCGAACTTTTTTATATATAAAAGAGAAAATACCCAATTACCCCCATGAACTATACCCAAAAAAGTTATGACACACCTCAACTTAAAGAGGGTCCTATTACCCCCCTGAGCTAATTAAAAGTGTAATTTTCACATCCTTAGTGACTATGTGGCACACACTTGTGCCTACATGGACACTTCAGTGTGTTGTGCCACGTATGTGCCACGTAGGCACTAAGAGTGTTAAAATTACACTTTTAATTTGTTCAGGGGAGTAATAGGACCCCCTTTAAGTTGAGGTGTGTCGTAGCCTTTTTAGGTATAGTTCAGGGGGTAATTGGGTATTATCTCTATATAAAATATTACTTGTAATCCACTTTTTAAATACTTTTTCAACTAGTTTTAATAATTTTCAATGATTTGAAAGTAAATGTAGATATGTATTTAGATTTGGATCTTTAAGTTGTAATATTTGTCTATTAATTGCTAATTAAATGATCGAAAACCCAATATAAACTTAAAACCTAAACTTTTCACTCTTCATCTCACTTTTTAGGTTCAAAAGAGTTTTTCGCTCCTCGTTTTTTCAATATTATGGGTTTTCATTAGCACATGAGTGAAAACATATTTGATCTAGTCTTTGATCACAATATAATCGTAAAAATTAAAGATTATAATTTTTTTTTCAAAAAAATCAGAAAATCTGAAAAAATCGACTAAAACCTAAACTGAAAAAACCAATATTATGTTGGTTTGATTTGGTTTGTAATTTTAATAAACAGACATGATTGATTTTTTTTTTTAATAAAAATCGAACCAACCCGACCTATGTACACCCCTATATATATCTTATAAGAGGGAATGGCAAGGAGAAGTAGGCAGATCTCCGTCAACATGTCTGCTTCTCTTGCCTGCTTCATAAGTTACTTCCTCCGTAATTTTTTATTATATCATATCTAATTAATTATTATAAGTTATTTATGTATTTAAAAATTAATAATATTTAATAAAAAAGTAAAATAGATATTTATGACATATCTGCTTCAGCTGATTCACTCATAATTTGACTGTATCACCCATAGTTAATTATTATAAGTCATCTAAATATTAAAAAATTATTATAAAATCATCTAAGTATTAAAAAATTAATAATATTCAATGTTAAATTTACTTGATGTTTTATATGAGACCCATTTAATTTTTTTCGTAAATATTTTTGTATAGTAATTTTGTTGTATCACTTCTAATTAGACATGTATGTTTTATTGTTTCAATTGTGATTTTACTATGTCGCTCCTAATTAATTATTATGACCATTTAAGCATTGTATCAGTTAATAATATTTGCTAAAAAGGGTAAAATAGATATAAAATAATAAGTTAATCAAAACAATTTCATAAGTATTTTTTATAGTAATTTTGCTATATCATTTCTAATTAGTTGTTGTGAGTCATTAAGACATGTCTGCTTCGCTTCTTCAATCGTAACTTTACCATATCATCCAAAATTAATTATTATATTCATCTAAGCATTATGATACTTAAATTGGAATAGAATAAAAAAATATTATACATCACAATAATTTAACACTTAAATTGTTTAGAAAATATAATTGACTATCAATGCCACAAAAGTTTGAACAACGAGAACGATATATATTATTTGAAAATTACATAAAAAGTATTAAAAATTACAATAATTAACATCTTCAAATATCTATAAAAAAAATCTATTATATATTTTTAAAAAATATTATAAATCAGAATAATTAAAATAAATTTTTAAAAAATATCTGTTGAGCCCGTGCCTTGAACGAGCTATTAATAACTAGTATATATATAAAGGAGAACCATAGAAGAGGTAATTGACACCTCTCTATGGCCTCCATTCATATTTGTCTTTTTTGTGATTTTTTTTGAATGTTTTTCTTTCATTTTTGCATTGATTAATTTGTTCAAAAAATTCTATCACATTTATTTATTTAATTATATTTCATAGGTTACAATAAACCTCCATCTATATACATTCTCCATTTAAAAATATGTCTCTTGAACTTCCTTCTTTATGGCTCATCTAATCTATAAATAACAATCATGAAGTGTTGGATGCACATTTCTATTCTCCTTCCTTCATATTTGGTTTCTACTCTTGATCTCTTCTAATATGAGTCAATCAATGAAAACTGCTAAATTTTGATTTAAGTTAGTAGTAGAGAATTTTCTTCCCTTTTCATTGTTGTTTAAGGTAAATTTTTCATTTATAATATAATACAATGTTCACGTGTGAAACAATATGCATAAGTACTAATCACACAATGCATTTTGAATTTATCAGAAGGAGAAATTCGTTTAACTTACTATATTTTTTAATGTCTTTTGACTAATGATAGTCTCCTTTTCAATTTGAGTTGTAGTTTAATTCTTGAGTTGTTTTAACTTATTCTATGTTATGTAACTCATTCGGTATTAAGATCAAGGACAAAATGAATCCTTATATTTTGTCTCAATGTTGCAAGGAATTTGAATGTTTTGTTGGAGTTATTTTCATATTCATTTCACTCGAAAACAGTGACAGACCCAGAATTTAAGGATTGTGGATGCTTAAAAAATTAAAAACCTGAAAAAAGTAAAATATTACCTCAACGAGGTTCGAACTTAAGATGCCCCTTCCAATAGAGAAGATTAAGATCAATCTAAATACCAATGCACCCAACCAACTTTTTATTTTAGTGGGTGCTTTTACATCTTTTATATCTATTTTTGTATATTTCTTATGTGATTATACTATTCCGCGTCGAGATTACTGGGTGTCGGAGCACCCCAAAAAATAGTGTAGGTCTTAGCACAGTATCTTACTCTGTGGTGATAAATGGTGTTCCAAAACCCCCTTTCCCTGCAGCTAGAGGTCTGAGGCAGGGGGACCCACTATCCCCCTACATTTTTGCTATCATAATGGAGTATTTAACCAGGATATTGAAGGGTCTAGATGCTGATACAGGTTTTCACTACCATCCAAAGTGTGCTAAACTTAAAATAATACAACTTGCTTTTGCGGATGATCTACTTTTGTTCTGTAGGAGGGATGTTACTTCAGTTGGAAAGCTGTTTGAATGTTATGCTAACTTCTCTGCTGGATCAGGTTTGCAGGCAAACTCTAATAAGAGTTCAATATGCTTTGGAGAAGTTAAGAATGACGTCAGACAGCAAATACTACAGATCCTTGGCTTCAATGAAGGATTATTACCTTTTAAATATCCAGGGGTTCCTCTTAGTACCAAGAGAATGTCTCTACTGCAGTGTCAACCTCTGGTGGAAAGAATTATGGACAAGATTACTTCCTGAGCTGCTAAGTACCGATCTTACTCTAGAAGGTTACAGTTGATTCAAAGTATTTTGTTTTCAATACAATCCTGTTGGTCGCAAGTGTTTCTGCTTCCTAAAGGAGTTGTGCAAGCTATGGAGGGTATATGTAGAAGATTCTTGTGGACTGAAAGAGCAGAAGTGTCTAAAAAAAGCTTTAGTAGCGTGGGAAACATTGTGTAGGCCTGTGGTGGCTGGTGGAGTCAACCTCACTGACTGACCTTACACTGTGGAATAAGGCTGCTATACTTACACTTTTGTGGAATTCATGTCAGAAGAGAGACAAACTCTGGGTGCAATGGGCCCATTCCTACTACATTAAGGAAGCTCCTATAAGGGATGTAATGCCTAAACAAGCTTCATGGCTGCTACAGAAAATCATTAAAGCACATCTATATGCTCAGGAAGCAGGACTCGCTATTTTTGAGCTGACTAACATCCAACAGTTCTCTATCAGGAAAATATATGGCAAATTGCTAGGTGATTTTCAGAAAGTAAGTTGGAGGAGATTGATATGTAACAACTATGGTGCTACAAAGTGGATCTTTATTCTAAGACTAGCTATCATGAATCGGTTATACACAAAAGACAGATTGGTGAAGTGGCATATTCAGATTAATGAAATGTGTGTTTTCTGTGGAAATGAGGTTGAATCTACGGAGCACTTATTCTTCAGATGTCAGTATACTGCTGGTATATGGAATGCCGCCTTGGCTGGATTACGATTCAAAGGGATGCCTTGCCGTGGTCCAGTGAAATTATGTGGATAGAGAGCCGTATCAAAGGACGATCAACTATTTCTCACATATTCAGGATGGTGCTTGCTGCAAGTGTTTATTATATATGGAAGGAAAGAAATTGTAGGATTTTCAGGTCTTCTAGTGCTACTCAGGAAATGGTGGTTAGATTAGTAATTCAGGATGTCATTTGCCTTGTTGCAACTAGACCTAAGTTAGATGATTAGTGTGCTGAACTACTACCCTGTCTGGTAAAAAGATCACCTTGGCTACATTAGGTTGTGCCAACAGTCTGGTAAAGGAATTGTAATGCTACTTTGGTAATGAAATGAAAATGTTAGTTACCAAAAAAGAATAGTGACATTCAAAGGAGAACAAAGATAGTACAGTTGTTGTTGATAAGAATTTAATTTAGATTTTAATACTTTTGTATTTTGAAGTTGAAATAACTAAAGGTTTGGGAACTAATATAAAAACATGCACATGAATTTGATGAAGTTCTTAACTTTTCCCTTTAATCAGTATCTTTTTTAATTTTATTTTGTAATGATTTTAGAATTGCCAACTTAAAATTTCATGTTTATAACCTCCAAAAATTAATGTAAAATTTTGAGATATTTTAATTCATGAAAAATGTAACACTCTATTAGATTTGAAAATTTAAAAATGAAGAAAATAAGAAAAAAGGTCAAAGAAACAGATATTTCATGTAGTTTTATTAGAGTTTGTTTATAGTATGGGATAGTTAGATTTTGAATATATATATATATATATATTTACATTTTTTTTTTAAAACTAAATTGTTACTATTAGTTCTTATACGTTATGATGACTTTTTCATTTTATTGTAGTGGTTACTGTATCTTTTTCAATTTCTCTTCTCTTAGTTTTGTTCTTAATGATATTCATAATTGTCGACATAACTTTCTATGTTTATAACCTTCAAAATTATTGTACAAGTTTCTGATACTTCTCTCTATAGATAATCGACAACCTTTCACTAAAACTCTTAACTTTCACCTTTAATTATCTCTATTAGTTTAGTTCTTAATGATACTCATAATTGTCAATGTAACCTTTCATGTTTATAACCTCCGAAATTGGTGTATAAATTTATAATACTTCTCTCTATAAATAATTGACAATCTTTCACTAAAGCTTTTAACTTCCACCTTTAATTATCTTTACTACTTTTGTTCTTAATGATACTCATAATTATCAATGTAACCATTCATGTTTATAACCCCCAAAATTTATGTATAAATTTATAATACTTCTCTCTATAAATAATTGACAACCTTTCACTAAAACTCTTAATTTCCACTTTTAATTATCTTCATTAATTTTGTTTTGTAATCATAATTGTCAACGTAACCTTTCATGTTTATAACCTCCAAAAATTGATTATAGATTTATGATATCTCTCTCTATAATTGTCAACTTTTCACTAATTTAGATGGTTCGATTTGAAGTTATACGTTTATTCACCTATTTAGTTTTTGAAATATTATTAAAAATTACTTTTTAGTTAATATTATAACTTAATTTGCTTCTTTGCATATTGCATTTATAGAAAAAAAATAATAATTGTGAAATTAATTGTCTTTCTCCTTTGTTTAATAGAAGTAAGAAAACATTTTTATTATGTATTATGATTAGAAAAATATAAAATGCATAAGAAATAAGTAATAATAGGATGATGAAAAAGTTTGATCTCATAATAGATTGAGACTATTTTTTAAAATAAAATAATATTGTAGTGGAAGAAAAGAGTTAAATAGATATATTACAAGATTTTTGGGTTCTTTAGAATATGGTACATACAAAAAGTGCTCATAAATAATACTTTCTCCATTACATTTTAATTGTCATTTTACTAAAAGTAAATGTATCATATTAGTTGATCACTAACTAAATTAAGATAGAATTAATCATTTTTTTTTCATTTTACCCCTACAATTAATAGTATACATTAAATGTGAACAATTATGCTTAATTTTATTTTTATTTTTTTTATATATAATATGTAATGTGACAGTTAATTATTAAATAGTTATGTGTAAATCATTGATGCTTTTCTTTCAATTATTTTAGATTTGATGCAATAAACATATTTTGACTAGATCAGATATGTATTAGAACACGATGATAACAAAGTGAATTTAATTGACCACAAATTTATAATATCTGAACACTGAAAAGGTTTACATTATACATTTGAGGTGGAAAAAAGTATTTTTTTTTTATATTAATATGATACAACATATTTTTGAAATTAAGGCATACAATCAAAATATTTCACGGTTGAGTTTCATAATTTAAAGTTCTTTGATTATTTTTAATATATTAAAATAGATTAAAGTATATATTTAATAACGTATTTTATGATCACGTGAAGTGCGACTAGATTTCCTAGTTTCAAATAAAGTGAAATTATTATAGTCAAACAACTATTGAATACTGCTCCCTTTTTTTAATTTTATTTGGTATTTTTTTTAAATATGTTTGTTTCAAATTAATTATTCATTTTCATAAATTAAAAATATTTTATTACTTCTTTTACATATTATTCTTAGTATTAAATAACTAAAAGAAATAATAATAATTAGATCTAAAAATTCAAGATATTACAGGATTAATTTAGGAAATAATAATAATTAGATGTAAAAATTCAAGATATTACAGATTAATATACTTTTAATTAATATTTTCTTGATAAATGTGTCTCAAAAGAGACAAGGAAGGTGCTCATACTCATATCTGTAATTTGCTTCTCCTGAGTTTGGAACATAACTGAAAGTCATAGAAAAACAAATAATTTCAGTGACCAGAAATTTCTGCAGGTAAGATGGTATTATTTTCCCATTTACTCTTTTCTACTTAAAAAAATATATGTAACATTGTCCCACAGGATTCCCTCTAGTGCCGTTCACCTAATAGACATTCTACCAATCACGCTTTGCCTCAGCATACACCGAATTAATGTGTAGCTATAGGAAATAGATCATTGATTGACTAAGCAAAAAATAATATCTTACATTTTGTATCAAAATTGACTGTCCACCATTTTTAATCTTAATTTTATGAATTCATTGAATGTATATGTTGATTTGCCTGAGCATACACCGAATTAATGTGTCGCTCTAGGAAATAGATCATTGATTGACTAAACAAAAAATAATATCTTACATTTTGTATCAAAATTGACTGTCCACCATTTTTAATCTTAATTTTATGAATTCATTGAATGTATATGTAATATGATTGTTCTTATTCCTTAAAAAAATGAAATTTCAAGGGTTAAGGATTTGAATGAAAAAGTCCTGGTAGAATCGGTAAAAGATATGCTTTGCCATTTTTTAAAATAGTTGTTACTTTCTCTAATCTCTAATAATTGAGTTTTTAAGCTCATTTTTAATTTTTAAAATAGCTTAATAATTTAATATCAAAGAAGGTTATTGAAACCTTTTTTTTCACTTTTTACCCATTATTTGCATTTTCTAAGTAATAAGTTTAAAAGAGTTAATTGCTCATTTTTATAATTTTACAATCGATTTAATATATTTATCTCTATTTTCATGATTAGTTTAAGAATAATTAGAAAAGCAAAAGTAAAAAGTGATGTCAATTTATGTCTTAATTTTTTTTTCTTAATAAATATTTGGTTATCTCATATATTAAGGTTTCGTTTGACCATAAAAATCATAATTTTTTAAAGTTGGAGTTGGAGTTGTATTTGGACATGAATATAAATTAAAATTGTTTTTGAAATTTTGTAAGAAAAGTATGAGTGAAAAAAGTGAACACAAGTAAAACTTGTTTTCACTTTTCCAAATACAATTCCAAAATTGTATTTGAAATTTTCATGACCAAACGCATCTTGTTTTCACTTTTTCACTAAAGTGAAATAATTTTTCAAAAAAATATAAATAATTTCCATGACCAAATGGCTACTTAGTTAATATTTATTAGAGAATATATGACTAAGAAGTTCATTAGTTTGTATTGAATTATTTTTTATGTTGAAGTTATTATTTTCTTATTCAATCGGCAACCCGGACAGCTCAATATAATTCATAGCGTAAAGCGAAATTTCAAAATAAGGTGTTATATTATTTTCTTAAAAACTTTTATTTTTAGAAAAAAATTTATTTTGAGTTGCACAGTTATAAATCATTTTTTTTTTAATAATCGAGTTATCCCAATAATTTCTTTTCAACTAATAGTGTACCTAATTTATTCAATTCCATCTTAAGCAAGTTTTTATTAATTTTTACTTTTAAAAGACTTTTCCCAATTGAAACGATTGTTATAAAATATACTTTATAAGTAATGTATGCATTTACAAAATAATTAAATTTTATATTTGATTGAAATATATCTTACCTTTTACACATTATGTTCAATTTCGCTTGAACTATTGCTTTAATTCTTTTCACGTCCATTAAGCAAAATAATAAATATTAAATACAGTTTATTAAGTTATCTCTATTATTTTCTTTTAGAATCGATCAGTATTAAAAAGATATTTCTTTAATATTAAAGATAAAATCAAAAATATTTGTTAATTTCATCCTTGAATTTCTAAAATAATATTTTTATTTAAGCTAATGAACCTTAAAATGAGACAAAAAAAAAATACTAAAAATACTCTATTTTCGAAAGAATTTTTTTTTTACAAAACTACAAATCTATAATTGCTCAAAAAATGGGCCCTCTAAGTCTTGACTTAAGTTGCTTCCCCTCGAAGCCTCTAAGTCTTGACTTGAGTTGCTTCCCGTCGAAGCAGGCTCCGTTGAAAACTGAAAGGTTTTGGTTTGACTGCATTATTATTTTATCCAAGGGTGTTTTTTTTTTTTTTTTTTTTTTTTTTTTAATGTTTTTTTTTTTTTTTTTTTTTTTTTTTTTTAACATTAAGACGTTTGAATTTGAATTGATATTTGAATGATTAAAGTATTTATATTTGAATATTGAATGATTAAGACCATTTATTTTTTAACATCTAAATATATGTAATTTATTTATTTATTTATAATAAATATGTAATTCAAATTTTAAAAGTAATAAAATATTATATTATATTATATGAAAAAAATATTACATAAGTATTAACTTAAACAATAAAATTATTATTTAATTGATAATTAAAATATTTAAAGATAATTATATTATGTTTATTGAATTATTTAAATTATTAAAACACTATATATTGATTAAAAATTATTGTGATAAAATGTAATTATAAAAAATTAAATTCAACATAAGGAAATCTATCAATTAAACTGATCCAACAAACTAAAATAATTAATCAAATATAATTTTGACTTAGATGCATAAATATTAAAGTATTTGAATAACTAATTAATACAAGAACTGACACATGCATAATTATTTGTTAGGGAAAAGACATCATTTCCACCACATACTATACAAGAAAAGTCTAAGCCACACCTAAATTATATAAGTGACCTATTACACACCTTAACTATATAAAAGTGATATTATTACCTCCCCGCGACCCCCATTCTAAGGCGCGTGTGTTACACTTATTTTAAGCGCGTCCAGCCTATTAAATAACAAAAGTAAACGGCTAAAAACATTAAGGGAAAAGGCATCGTTTCCACCCCAAACTATAGTCGAAAAGTCGAATCCACACCTAAACTATATAAGTGACCTATTACACACCTTAATTATAAAAAAATGATACTTTTTACTGACGTGGTGTTGACGTGGCAGCGCGTGTAAAACACTACACCACATGCAAGTGGTGGTAGCCTGACAGGATGTAAATAGTTTTACTTTTTTATAGTTTAGGTGTGTAATAGATCACTAGTAAATATAACAGAAATCTTTGTTGTTCTAAAAAATCACATTCTTTTTCTTTAAAAGCCTAGCAATAGTACCTTATGTTAGTAACTTTCATGTAAATTCTGATGGAAACAATATTTCAAGTACTAGTTCTATTTTGTCTCCCCATCTTAGCAGTAGTAGTTTTGCTACTCCATATAACTTTTCTTAACTATTATACTCCCTTCGTTCCAAATTATGTGTCGCTATTTTCTTTTTGGTCCGTCTGAAAAAGAATGTCGCTTTTCCTTATTTGATAAGTTTTTAAAGACACAATTATAATTTTACCCTTAGTGGTCCCACTTGATTTTAAATACTATTACTCTTTTTTTTATTTGTCTTTTCAATTAAAAGTGGTCCCACTTGATTTTGAATATTATTACTCCTTTCTTTAAAAAGGGTAGTTTTGTAACTTTAACAAAGTCAATACTTATTTCTTAAATATCGTATCCGATCAAATGACGATACATAATGTGGGACAGAGAGAGTATATAATATCTCCTATTTATCAAAAACAAAACAAAAATTGAATTACCTATTCTCCAAATCTTAAGATTTTATTATCCAAAGAACTACAAATTTTATAATCAAAACAAAAAATTGCAAGCAGAAATTTAAAGTTTAGCAAATAATGAATACATAAATTGATAACTAAAATATTTATAAAAAATTTTGGTGAATCATACCTAAAAGAGAAGGAAAGCAAGTGAAGAGAGAGAGAGAGAAATGCGAAGAGAGGGAGAGAGATAACGTGAAAAGAGAGGAGAGAGATAACATGAAAAGAGAGGAAATAACGAAGTGAGAGAGTTAGAGATTCTGTCTTAAAAAGAGTCTGAATGCTATTCAGACTTATTTTCATATCTGACTCATTCAGATGCTTTTAGATACATTAAGAGGTTTTTTTTAAAAATAAAACAAATGCACTTAATGGGTCCAAGTATGAACCATTCAGATTCAGACCTCCATTAAGTGCAAACAAATAGGGCCTAAGGCTGTATTTGATTTTATTAAGATTCAGATGTCTAAATCTGAGTGCATATCTGAATGATTAAGATGTTACCTTCAGATTTGAAAACTAAATGGTTAAGACTATTTGTTTTTCAATATCCAAATATGCAAAATTTATTTATTTGCATATATAATAAAAAAATATAATTCAAATAAAAAATAATTAGATACTAGAAAAATATTTGATTTTATACAATAAAATTATTATTTGGTTGAAAAAAGATTTATATTTGTTAGTGATAATGGAGATGATTTGTAATGGTATTGGTGGTGGTAATGATTGATGTTAGAGATTAGTAATGTTTGTGGTGATAGTAGTGATGATAGAAATAATTGGTATTTTAGTGACTGTTATGATGATGGCGATTGAGAGTGGTGATGGTAGTTATATGAAATTGGTTGATGTTAGTAGTTGGAGGTGTTGATTGTGATAGCTTTAAAATGAATGCATGATGGTTGACGAAGTGTTGGTGGTAGTTGGAGATGATGTTAGTTGTGATGATAGAGATGATTATTAGTAGAGATATACTGTAGCGATGGTGGTGGTTGAAGCAGTGGTAGAGATGGCGACACTGGTGACAATGGTGATGGTGGTGGCAGCCGAAGAATGTGTGGATGCTAATGATGTGTTAGTGGTAGTTAGCGGTGACGCTAGTTGTGATAGATGAGTTGGTTAATAATTGGGATTGTCCGGTAGTGATTGATGATGATGGTGGTATTGATGGTATTGACATTGGCGTTGGCATTGACGGTGGTGATAGAGATGGATATAATTAAAATAATGGAGGTGGTAGATATGATAGCGACTAAAAATAATAGTTAGTAGCAATTACTATTGTGAATGGTAGTTGTGATGGTGGAGGTGGTTGTTGTTGTTGGTGGTTGGTGGCTAGGTAGTGGTTGACAATTGTGATGGTGACAGAGGTGGTGACTGATGATTAAGGATAGAGAGGTGGTGAATATTATCCAATACAAGAATACCTATTAATAATTATGACTTAGTTCAAGATCTGAATGATTAAGACATATTCAGACCTATTAAGAGCCAAAATCTTAATGAAAAATAAATGCACTTAATGGTCTGAAGTCTGAATCATTCAGATTCAGACCTCCATTAAGTGCAAACAAATGAGACCTGAGATAGCAAAGAAAGAACTCGGAATCAAAATAAGCCAAGAAATGAACAAAATGATCAAAATAGTTCACTTCTTTAATAAGTTATTAAAATAGTTTAAACATAATAAATTATTACGTTTTCTACTTTTTTCTTAACGGTTGTGTATAGTGAAAAAACACTTTGTAAAAGATAATAAATTATTACGTTTTACAAAAAAATAAAAAAATGTATTGTCCCATCAAAAGTTTTGTAAAGTGTAATAAATTATTATGTTTTACAAAAAAATTAATAAAACGTAATAAATTATAACATTTTATACAAAAATTCAAAAGAAAAAATAGTGTATTATCCCATGAAAAGTTTTGTATAACCAATTTTTCTTAAAAACAAATATACAAAGAGGTAAAGAATCATGGTGTGCACAGTGGTTGCATTTTTTCAAATTTTGCATGGTCCTATTGATATTTTATTTAGCGTGAAAAATGTGATATCCTTGTTTAGCCAAGGCTTAATCTTGTGACATGGACGTTCTTGTTTTCTCAAAATATAAATTATGTGCTATTTTATGTGCTTGTAATCTATGTTTTTATAGCAAATCTTGATATTTTAAGACTCTATTTCACTGGAATTTAACATATATACAACGATACAAAAGACAAAACAAAACAAAACAAAAACATGAAACCTATATTATTTTTTAGCTATTTAACTTTTTTTATAAACAATAATCATCTATAATTATATTTTAAAATAACAAAATAGTAGTATAAAATATTTTTTTATTTTGGACTAAACTCTTTTTCCAAGAATAGTGGTGGGAAGCTAGGCGCCGCGTGGTAGTGTGACTTGCTGGGGTTTTGAGTAAAGTGAAAAAAATGTTTTAAAATGAGGTGTAGGTGACTCAAGT
This sequence comes from Capsicum annuum, assembly GCF_002878395.1. Classification (NCBI taxonomy): domain Eukaryota; kingdom Viridiplantae; phylum Streptophyta; class Magnoliopsida; order Solanales; family Solanaceae; genus Capsicum; species Capsicum annuum. Next base: position 37,875,706 of record NC_061122.1, on the reverse strand, counting down.
TTTAATAATTGATTATAGGTAATAATTACTTTATTAAGGATTAAGAAAGTAAGAGATGTTTGAGAATAATCCACAAGTTTTTTAATTTATACTTTGATCCAAAGTAAAACCTAGTATAACTGAAAACGGAGGAAAAAAAGCGTATTTATCTCTCTTCTCATTTGTTGTAGTTTTCTCTTTCTTCACGATTGTTTTTGTTCATTGTTGTTGTTGCTTTATTCATCATCATCTTCTTCTTCATTATATCATCTTCTTCTTCTTTATCATCTCTTCTTGTTCATCATCATCATCATCCTCTTATTATTAACCATTGTTGTTGTTGTTACTGATAACGCTTAACTTACACGTCAATTTAAGTATAAGACAATCATCGTCAATATATTTATCCAACTTTGGAGTCGGGATCAAATCCACGAGGAACAATGTGAGTGGCGATCAAGTTAATTCAAAATAATAGCTACAAGTTAAATTCAAACCAATAGTACAAAAAGATAAAATTGGGAGAGATAGGAATCTATACTATGTTTCTTTTTGGATTTTTCTAGTATAAATTCGGGGTTACGAATAATTAGAGTTTTCAAACAATTAAGCATGGATCTTGGGATTATGTATTACTAAGGAAATGACATGTGGGTGTTAGTAATCAATATCAATTTAGTAGATCAAATATGGGTAGGTTTCGATTATAGATTTTGATGCTAGTCTTTCAACAAAATACCAAACTTTCACCCATTGATTCTTTCGAATACCTAACGGGTGTATTTAACATTTGGTAACCAAACCTCAATTTAGGCATCCCGATTTCGAGGATAATACCCATGGGATATTTAACTTCACAATAATCCTTATGTCTAAGATAGTGAAAATCAAGCAAACTACACACATAATTGTCTATCATTGCTTTGGTCTCTATATTCCTCTTTCAAGGATGACGTGAATTCCTAAAGTTCACCCAAAACCCTTATTTCAAAGATGGCCTTGAGCTTTCTAGATTTTGGAGCTTTCACTCATCAAACCCATGTGGGTATTTAAGGCCTTCACCCACAAATCCCAACCAAGTTAGCATAGAAATGATAAAACCCATTAAAATAAACTACCAAATAGAGGCTGGCAATAATAATCCACACATACTTTAACCCCTATTCATATATAACCTCAAGAGGGAGATCTAGCTACACATAAGATAAATAAGCATAGATGTACCCATAATCTCCATTGAAATTACTTGTTGAAGATTAAGTCAATGTTACTTCAAACTTTGCACTCCCACAAATCAACAATAAAAGTGAGCTATTCCTCTACTCAGAAGGTCTCCAATGTATTCTTCACCTAAAATTATATAATATTTTCTTCTCCAAGTGTGGAGGCTATGAACTCAAGAACTAAACCAAAAAATTGGGGAAGAGGGATTATGATCCATAATTCTAAGGTTTGAGTCTTTTTGTCAACATTGGGATCAACCACCTGCATTTTCAGATTTGCCCTTAGGCTGAACTCTTCCGCTAAGCCACGATCGCACCATCTTGGCAGCGACTGCGACCTCCACTACCGCGATAGACTTACGCTACCACAGTTTATTGACTCTGCTTGACTGTTGCAATCGCAGTCAGTAAACCGCTACCACGGTAATTGAGGCCCTTCTGCTCCAGGTCTTCAGCTGCACTTTCTTTCTGCCTTTTTGTTCATTTTAAGCTCTAATCTACACCTTTCACAATTATGTATCATTTATTCATTCAAAATAAGGTAATGTGCACGAATCTTGATTGTGAATGAGTGGTAAAATCAACACTTATCAACACCCCCAAAAGCTATTGCTTGTCCTCAAACAACACTACCTCTTACCATGAGACACAATTATTTATGCCCAAACTTCATGCCTTAAAGATCATAATTTCAACTTTAGTTACTACCACAAGTAGCTCATTGCACATGGGCTAAGCTATTTTTCACTACTTCCCTCATTCTAAAATACACTATCAGAGGATACACAAGACTTCAAAGAGAAATCAAACAATAACAGCTAATGCTCTAGAAGTGACTCACTTTTTGACCAAAACTAACTCATACTCCATTTGCCTCATCTCTTGAGAGGTGAAAAAATCACCCATCTCAACTTGTTTCATATGCTAACCTCATAAGAAAAAAAATTTCACACACCAAACTACCAAATATGCAACAAGGAATTTTAAGTGGAAAAACTCTCTCCCTCACAAAAGAAATCTATATGCAACAAGTGTCATACCATATGCTTGCCCCTATTTTCCATCACCACTACAAAGAAAGTAAATGTTCAGAGATCTAAAAGGGCTTTCTAAGCTTGTAACGCAGTTTCGGGTTAGAGTAGGATATCATTTGGGAACAACATGGCTACACCCTTCCTTGAACATTCACGTCACCTTATTCAATCCGCCTTTTTGACTATGAGCCACTCTTCTTTGTTTTCTCTCTTTTATCATGCCTACTTTTTGCTTCCTTTGTTCACCCAATTTCTTTTATTTCTTTTTTTTGCAACTTTCGTACAATTCTTTCCTTTGTTGGACTTTTATTTCTTATATTCATTTCTTTTCAATGTTTAGGTATATTAGGCATATAAATACAACTTCGTGGCTCCAAAATTACTTCCATCAATCTTTACCACTCCCAACTTAAACTTTTAGCCTCAAGTTGCATTTTCAAGGTCAAGAAGGTTATGGTTCAAAAGAGGGATAAAAGAATGATTCACGGCTTGTAATGCGTTTGCCAAAGAAAGGTCCAAAGGCTCAAAGTGGGTAGCTAGGGATTATATTCATGCTTGGGTAGAATTTTTATGCTAGAGTAGTTTCTAAAGTCACAAAGATGGCCTAAGATCATTTCTCCAATCAAATAAAATAAAAATTAGCTTTGAAAGACTAATGGGGCAAGTTCTAGATAAGACAAGTATGCAAGAGATGAATTCTAATAGCTCACCACTCATGGAATGCAAGATTCGCCAAGGGAGCTCAAATGTCCCTCCCGCCAGAGATAAATTTGGAGGTTCTGTTTCTATTCACAAGTCAAAAATTTATGGAGCCACAAAAAGAGAAAACGTTTTGTTACAACATTGCTCATGTCCATGCCCTTGATTTTTTTAAAAAATATTGGACGGAGGGGGTTCTTGTTTTGCATTAGCACCAAGAAAAATTTTCCAAATTATGGCTACAACCAAAGCCTTAGCCTTACCTTTTGGCTCAAAGAGGGCAAACTACCCATATGCCTACTCAGACTTCGCTAATGATATATAACATGATCTCAAATTTACAATTTACAATGCCACAAGTACTCAGACTTCCTTTGCATTGATGGCATTTATGTTACGGCTACTCAGAATTTTCCTATACCTATATCTGAAAATCCAAATACAATGATTTACCCATAAGAATGTCGTTACTCAATCTATCATAGGGCAAAGCTTGTCATGCATCACCAAAAGTATAGTAAAAAGAAAAAATAAAACTAAGAGAAAAACATGATAATCTATAAAACGTGGGCACCATCAGGGTACCAAAAAATACACTATTCTAAAAAAAAAAAAAATAGTATCCAAATGTCATCCCAAAATAACATCAATAGAAATATTTGACATACAACACCAAAACAATACACATCCGGGGGCACCCCCAACTAAAAGAATACAATGTCCTCACTGTATGTGCAAGCAAGCAAGAGTAATAGGGGTTTCAGTGGATATGCATCAAGAGCTATCCTCTCCTGCTGACTCTGCACCATCACCATCAACATCATCAGCAGACCAATTCGCAGGGGACTCATTCTCACAATTCAACCTGGGAGAAGGTAGTCGATGATTGGGCTTGAGTACCTTGAAGATACCCTTCACCTTCTTCCACAGCTTCTTGAAGAATTTATATCTCTTCTTCTCTCTTTTCACTATCTTCTTATGTGAATCGCTGAGGTCCCTGTGTGCTTCGGCTAAGGCTAAGTAGGCTCTCTCCAATCTAGAAATAGTGACTCCCTACTTCTTCTGCCCGTTATTGTATTTCTCATATTCTGACTGAGCTACGTACGAGTGGCGAGCGGTGGAGGACTCTCTTGGTCCCTAAGGCAGTCTGGACAATAGTTTCCTCACCACTCATATCTGACCAAAGATGTTGTCAAAGGAGGTGGCTGATGAGGGTCTGCAAGAGTCCGTATCCTCTTGGAATGATTTACTCGAGTCCAACTTCCTCTACTTATTTTGACCTGGGGAACCCTCACCTCTAAATTCGAGTGAAAAATATGGGGGCCTAGGGGAACCCAGGTATTTGTACTACACTCCTCCACCTGTGCCTTCCTGCATAACTCTGTGATAAGGAAAGGGTGGAGAAGATGGGTACCTCTATGATTTCTGAAGTACCTCTATTCTGAATGCACAATCTTTTCTACATATAGGGCGATGCCTGAGAGAAGACAGGCCACCATCCGAGCTCACATGTCTATGAAAATGGTCATGTGAGTGCACGGTGATACTCGGCTATAGATGATATTCAACCAAAGCCTAGCCTCAGCTGTGAAATCATTCATCAGAATGTCTTTCTTAGTGGTGGCGTAAGGAACCTCTTTGCCAACACATAAAATATCCGCCATCCAGGTGCCTGGATCACATGCTTTTGCATGAAATTGCTTCATGTCAGCATCCAGGATCCCATATACCTCATTGATCTGCTCTGTCTCGAAGTTCACTTGCCTTCCCTTAATAGTCATTAATGGATTTTTGAAAGAAGCTACGCTTAGGTTAGCATAGAATTCACGTACCCAGTGCTCATTAGCGACACAAGGATTTAGGGCGAAACACATCCACCCAGTCTGATTAAGTCTGGCATGAAAACTTGGGAGCTTTTCCTCCACTTTATCTAAGTTGATACTTCTTTTAGGGAGAAACTTAGTTCTGTACAAGCCCGTATTGTAGAGTTTCTGACATTGTGGGGTCATGAATTAGCTGTTGTCAAATTCTTCCATCTCTGAGGTGGCTTAGAACCTATAAACCATTCATTCGAGACCATCATTATCATTATCACACTTAAAAACATACTAGATTAATCAAATAGTCATATGTGGTAGTGTGTTCGAAGGTTCTGGGGGAAGATACAGCTGTGCAGAAATTTTGGTTTCTACAGACACTGCCCTCAGCTATGGCGATCGCCGGTCAGTGACCGCAATCGCGGTCAGCGGTACCATGATCGCGGTACTTGAGACATAGTCAATTTTCTGTAATTTTCACTAAAACCACAATTTTAGCCCAAAATTTGTGTTCCACTAGGCACCTAAACATTATTATTAAGGAACTTAAGCCTAGATTTCATGATTATAACCCCTAACTTGAAAAATTTAACATGGAATACATAGGGGCATTGAATCGAACACATGGTGCACACGTTCTTTTCAACTATTTAAGGCTTAACTATGGGTACTTAAGAATTCCCCATCAATGTGTACACCAACTAAAATAGCTAACCATATCCATAATTGCAAACAAGCATACATTTAGAATTAAAAGTGATATTTCAGGACTTTCCTTAAACTATAAGTTCTAAGCATGTAATTACATTAAGAACAAGGGAATGGAGACAACATACCAAGTTTGATGATGCAAATGGAATGAAATGACCCTAGGATACTCAACACCAAGCCAAAAGTTGAGGGAATTTTGAAAGAAATTGAAAGAGATGCATGAGAGAAAATGGCATTCGGATGGCCACTTAAACTAATTTGACCGTGATCGCGGTCCTAGTTTCGCAATCGCGGTCCTAGTTTCACGATCGCGGTAACTGAGACCAAATAACTGGGTCTCTTGTACTTCTTGTTCAGTTCAAACTGCCAATTTCACATGTTCTTTTTTCAAATTCAATCAAAATTCCTCTTAGCACCAACATTTCATGGATTATGCATGCATAAACAAAACAAAAATCTATACTACCATGCATGAATTAAAAAGGATATGTGCCAATTTTCGTGGCGTGATGGGTGCCTCCCATCGAGCGCTTAGGTTAACGTCATAGCACGACCCCTTCACTACTTTTTTTTGTGCTTTCACTTAGAAGATTTAAATCTTTATCCCAGTTTTCGTTCAATATGCAGTGAATGGTAGAGGGATAGAAGATTCAGATCTTCCAAGATAGGGCTTAAAAGAGGTGATGAAATGGCAAGCAACCCTCGATCTCGCTATTTTGAAGATTTGAATCTTTTACCCAACTTCACATCAAACTTCTGAATTGGTTCCTTGGATAAAAGTGAGCACATCAATAGGCCACTAGTTGCATATCGAGTGTTGAGTTCCTTGGCCATTGATGGATGGGGTTACATATGCTCCTTTGGAATATTAAATTACAAAATGTAGGAATCATACTATGTCCCGCACAATCCATCATTTGTCTCGATGGATGGATTCTCATCACATCTTCGAGACACAATGTTGAAAAGTGGGTTGAATGGGGTCCAACCCCTAATTTTGGAATTGCTTCCTCCAAAGAATCTTCACCCCGGAATGAGCTAGAGCCATCATAAGAGATTTGCCTTGATTTTTCTTGAGACTCTAGCACCATTCCTTTTATTTTGTCTTCTTCTTCCATATTTGATTCAGTAGATTGGGAGATCACCAAGGAGTTTTAGCTACCAAGCTCGTCACCATAGCTTGGTTTCTCTTCTTGATAAACCTTCTCTTGGGAAATAATCATGGTAGTGATGTTTTCAAGATTTGTTTCATTAATAATTTCCTCTATCTTGACAACTTCCCTTCGAAATGGCTCATGTGCTCAATGCATGTCTTGCATGTTCTCCTCTGTTGTAGTTACTCGATCTAAAATACTTTGAAGCATTGTTTCAAGACTATTAGACCCGGTATGTTGGTGTTCTTTCTCCTCATCATAGGACCTATCAAACTCATAGGAGAAACTAGCAACTCGATTAGGATAAAAAGGGAGGGGGCATTTAGGGAATCACTCTAATGTCCATCTCGACCACCACATAAAGAACAACCATACTCCCAATAGGATCGAGGTGGTGATTCTATCTCTCTCAGGGAGCACAGTTACAACCTCTCCTGAAGTGGGGTCCATCACAATATGGACATGGGTCATCAAGATATGACTTCCAACTACCGAAATCATATTTGTTAGAAGATGGCCATGGATACATGTAAAAGAAAATAAAAAATTTACCTAAGACAAGAAACCAAAGAAAATTACAAACAAATATTTACAAGGTTGAATTCAAACAAGTAAGCTAAAATTCCAAACTAACTTAATACGCTAGATTGTTCCCAGGCAATGAAGCCATTTTTAATAATGCTCAACTTACATGTCAATTTAAGTGCAAGCCGGTCGTCGTCAATATATTTACCCAACTTTAGAGTCGGGGTCAAATCCATAAGGAACAATGTGAGTGGCGATCAAGTTAATTCAAAATAATAGCTACAAGTTAAATTCAAACCAATAGTACAAAAAGATAAAAATGAGAGAGATAGAAATCTGTACTAATGTTTCTTTTTGTTTTTTTCTAGTATAAATTCGGGGTTACGAATAATTAGAGTTTTCAAACAATTAAGCATGGATCTTGGGATTATGTATTACTAAGGGAATGACATGTGGGTGTTAGTAATCAATATCAATTTAGTAGATCAAATATAGGTAGGTTTCAGATATAGATTTTGATACTAGTCTTTCAACAAAACACCAAACTTTCACCCTTTGATTCTTTCGAATACCTAACGGGTGTATTTAACATTTGGTAACCAAACCTCAATTTAGGCATCCCTATTTCTAGGATGATACCCATGGGATATTTAACTTCACAATAACCCTTATGTCTAAGATAGTGAAAATTTAGCAAACTACACACATAATTGTCTATCATTGCTTTGGTCTCCACATTCCTTTTTCAAGGATGACATGAATTTCTAAAGTTCTCCCAAAACCCTTCTTTTGAAGATGACCTTGAGCTTTCTAGAGTTTGGATCTTTCACTCATCAAATCTATGTGGGTATTTAAGGCTTTCACCCACAAATCCCAACTAAGTTAGCATAGCAATGATAAAATTCATCAAAATGAACTACCAAATAGAGGCTAACAATAATAACTCACACACACTTTAACCCTTATTCATACATAACCCCAAGAGGGAGATCTAGCAACACATAAGATAAATAAGCATAGATGTACCCATAATCTTGATTGAAATAACTTATTGAAGATTAAGTGAATGTTACTTTAAACTTTGCACTCCCACAAATCAACAATAAAAGTGAGCTATTCCACCACTTAGAAGGTCTCCAATGTATTCTTCACCTAAAATTTATACAATATTTTATTCTCCAAGTGTGGAGGCTATGAACTCAAGAGCTAAACCTAAAAATGGGGGAATATGGATTATGATCCATAATTCTAGGGTTTGAGTCTTTTTGTCAAAATTGGGATCAGCCACGTGCAATTCTCGATTTTTCCTTGGGCTGAAATCTTTCGTTTAGCCGCGATCGTTGCAGCCTCCTACTTCTAAAACCGTGGTTGATTGACCCTGCTTGACTGTCGCAATTGATTACCAGACCGCGACTGCGGTAACTGAGGCCCTTCTGCTCCAGGTCTTCAGCTATACTTTCTTGCTCCCTTTTTGATCATTCTAAGCTCTAATCCACATCTTTCTATCCCCTCAACTCTATGCTTGCAAAGAGTGGATATTAGTGCATTTAATCACAATTGTGTCTTATTTATTCATTCAAAATAAGGTAATGTGCACGAATGTTGAGTGCGAATGAGTGGTAAAATCACCACTCATCAGTTACCGCTACCGTTGCTACTTGATCAAGTTTTTTTAGTTTAAATTTTATTCGTATATCACTTGGGCATTACTTTATATGCGATTTTAGTAAGTAAAATTATGATTTTTAGTTGAATTTCTCATCTGGGTGTATCTGCTACTATTGTTTTTTCAACAAAGGATAAAATATTTAACGTGAATCCAAAAGATGAGTTATCTGTTGCAACATGTGGGTAATCTGTTGCAAAAAATAAGTCATATGTCGCAACAATATGTGGGTAATCTGTTGCAATAGATGAGTCATATATTGCAATAGATTACTCATCTGTTGGATTCATATTATAGTGTTGTAACATGAATCCAACATTTGGGTCATCTGTTGCATTAGATGAATCATCTGTTGCAACAGATTACTCACTTGTTGCAACAGATGACTTACCTGTTGGATTCATGTTGCAAGTTCTATCCATTGTAGTAGTAGTAGATAAACCAAATAAGAAATTCAACAAAAATCATAATTTTACTTTCCAAAATCACCGATGAAGTACTGTCCAAGTGATATACGAATAAAATTTGACCCTAAAAAAATTCTAAAAATTTTCAACAGGGGTGCAACGAATAAGTGAAATACATGAAAAATTTCATGAAACAGATAAAGAAGACAAAAATAGTATACCATACATCAAGTACAAAAGTATCAAGGAGACAAAAATTTGAGTTCTCCTAAAAACGTCTAAGTTCCCTAATATTTTAATTACTTTCTAATAGATGACCCATCTGTTACAACAAATTATCTATCTGTTTGATAATATCCAACAGATGAATTATCTGTTGCAATAGGTTAGTCATCTGTTGATTCAAATCAAGCAATTATTAGTAATAATTAAATTGATTTAACTAAAATTAAAGACAAGTCTTTAAGACAATGGGACAAATATTTGAGTTCTCCTAAAAACGTTTGAGTTTCCTAATATTTTAATTATTTTTTGAAGAGATGACCTATTTGTTGCAACAAGTTAGGCATCTGTTGCAACAAATATTTATAACGGGTCAGTTATTTATTGATTCAAATCAAGCAATTATTAGTAATAACTTAATTGATTTAATTAAAATTAAAGGCACACCCTTAGACAAGGGGAGAAATATTCCAGTTCTCCTAAAAATATTTTAGCTTTAGTATTTTAAATTGCTTTTTATCATAAATCTTGTCTAATTGATAATTTCCAACAGATGATTCATATGTTGCAATAACTTAGTAATCTATTGCAACAGATGTCTATATCTATTTGATAATTTTTAATAGATGAGTCATTTACTACAACAGGTTAGTGATATGCCGTAACAAGTGTCAATATCTGTTTGGCTATTTTCAATAGATGTCTTTATCTGTTTGGATATTTCCAACAGATTACGCGTCTGTTGCAACATGTTAGTCATTTATTAATTCAAATTAAGCTATTATTAGTAATAGATATATTAATTTAACTAAGATTAAACATGAATTAATAAGTTCAATTACAGTTTTAATTAGTTTTATGGTACTTACACGATCAACTAAGTGTGTTCATCTTAAGTAGAGTGATCGATTGATCAATTTTATTTGAAATGATTCAAACTAAGCCATCATTAGAAATAACTATATATTGATTTAACTAAAATTAAAAATGAATTAATAAGTTCAATTGCGATTTCAATTAATCTAATAGCAGTTACATGATCAACTAAGTGTTTCGTCCTGAGTAGAGTGATCAATTGATCAATTTTATTTGAAATGATTCAAACTAAACCATTAATAGTAATAACTATATTGATTTAACTAAAATTAAAGATGAATTGATGAGTTCACTTACAATTTTAATTAATCTCATAGTAGTTACATGATTAACTAAGTATAATCGTCCTGAGTAAAGTGATCAATTGACCAGTTTTATTTGAAATGATTCAAATTAAGTCATTATTAGTAATAACTAGATTGATTTAACTAAAATTAAAGCTGAACTTATGATTTCAATTAATCTCATAGTAATTGCATGATCAACTAAGTGTATTCGTCATGAATAAAGTGATCAATTGACCAATTTTATTTGAAATGAATCAAATTAAGTCATTATTCGTAATAAATAAATTGATATGACTAAAATTAAAGATGAATTGATAAGTTCACTAACAATTTCAATTAATCTCATAGTAATTACATGATCAACTAAATGTATTTGTCTCGATGAGAGTGATTAATTAACCAATTTTATTTGAAACGATTCAAATTAAGTCATATTAGTAACAACAAAAATGATTTTAACTAAACTGAAGATGAATTGATAAGTTCACTTACAATTTTAATTGATTTCATAGTAATTACATGATCAACTAAGTGTATTTGTCTTGAGTAAAATGATCAATTGACCAATTTTATTTGAAATGATTCAAATTAAGCAATTATTAGTAATAACTAAATTGATTTAACTAAAATTAAAGACAAGACCTTAGACAAGGGGACAAACGCTTGAGTCCTCCTAAAAACATTTGAGCATTAGTATTTTAAATTGTTTTCTAACATATATCCTGTCTGTTTGATAATTTCCAATAGATGAGTCATATGTTGCAACAACTTAGTCATCTGTTGCAATAGATGTCTATATTTGTTTGTGTTAGGATTTTTGCCTTGATTTTCTTATCAAATTTAAGTTTTATTTTTCTTGAAGGGAAAATAAAAGTAACCATAAATACTTTTACTTTTCTTGAAAGGAAAATATAAAAATTTTTCATATTTGGTTAACCTCTTTTTTGGAAGAAAGATTTTAGAACTCTATAAATAAAATACCCCTCATCTCATACCATAGCATAGTAACATCCACAAGGTAGTCAGTAAAGAGTCTTATTTAGGGGGAGATTTTCTCTCTCTTTAGTTTTTCTATTTTTAAATATTAGGTTTTATATGTAGGTCAATTGACCATATAATAGAATAATATTAAGTTTTTTTAGTTTAGTTTTGTGTCGTCTGAATTATTGTCTTTATGATTTGCAAACTTTAAGCTTCCGCTTGACGCCCTCTCAATTTCGAACCCAATAAATGGTATCTTAGCCTATGGTTCAAAGGTCCAATGGTTTGGTGAAAATAAATTAAACAGGTTCAAAGCAGTTTCAAAATCATGCTGCCACAGTTTGATGATAATGAAGATTTTTGTCTAGCTACATGTGGAGAAGGAGCTTAAAGCATATTTTCAACATTTCTGCTGCTGTATCTTTAAAAATAAAAATAAATTATTAATTTTTTACCCATTTTTAATCATGATAATTCAAACTTTATTCTTAACCATGGCAAGCAGCAGTTATGAAAATTATATCAAGAACGAAGTTCATGCATATGATGTGAAGAAGGCGGATCAAGTGAAGAAAATCAAGCCAAAATGGGAGATTTATTAGGGCTTTTGCCTTGTTTTTCTTACCAAATTTAAGTTTTATTTTTCTTGGAAGAAAAATAAAAGTAACAATAAATACTTTTACTTTTCCTGAAAGGAAAATATAAAACTTTTTCATATTTGGTTAACCTCTTTCTTGGAAGAAAGGTTTTAGAACTCTACAAATAAAAGACCCATCTTCTTATACCATGACATAGTAGCATCCACAATGTAGTCGTCTTGTTTAGGGGGAGATTTTCTCTCTCGTTAGTTTTTCTATTTTTAAGTATTAGTTTTTATATGTAGGTCAATTGACCAAATAATATAATAATATTAAGTTTTTTTGGTTTAGTTTTGTGTCGTCTGAATTATTTTCTTTATGATTTGCAAACTTTAAGCTTTTGCATGACGCCCCCTCAGTTTTGAACCCAATAAATGGTATCATAGCCTATGGTTCAAAGGTCCAATGGTTTGGTGAAATAAGATTAAATAGGTTCAAAGTGGTTTCAAAATTATGCTGCAATAGATTGACGATAATGAAGATTTTTGTCTAGCTATATGTGGAGAAGGAGCTTAAAGCATATTTTCAACATTTATGCTGCTGCATCTTTAAAAATAAAGAGAAAATATTAATTTTTAACCCATTTTAATCATGATATTTTAAACTTTATTTTTAACCATGGCAAACAATAGTTATGAAGATTATATCAAGAATGAAGTTCAAGCATGTGACGTGAAGAAGGCGGATGTAATACTCCTCATTTTTTCTAGCTTAAATTCGTCCCTAGAATGTTTAGGGATATCTTCCAAAATGAATCCTATTTATTTCTTGTGGAATTCCTTAGATTTAGACTTTTCATTGTGTTGGAAATTGAATTAGCTTTCCAACGATATAAGATTCGCCTAAATTCGATAATCGAGTAAGAAGTTATAGCGATTTTAAGTTTCAGTCGTAAAACATCATCGTTAAGACTCTTTGCGCATCGCAGATCAGTGTAAATTTCCAATTGTCCCATGCGAGTGGCCCTCCGTGATATTGGCATATCGTAGAGAAGGTCAATTTCTCGTTTGTCAATTTCTAGAGGTCCAGCGCGATAATGGATCATCGCGCCATATGCCAAAATGGCATTCTGAAGGGTCACGGTGATGTCTCCACATCGCAGAGTCTGCCCAGTTTCCATTCATCGATTTTCAGTGAGCCATCTCTATAGTGGCGCATCACGGTTGCCACCCAAATAGGGAAAATATACGTTTTCCAGTTCCGTTACAAATTTTAAAGGGGGTATTTTTGAAAATATCCAACCCCCAATCCATCCAAAAACAAAAGATTAATCATATTTGAAAACACTTTATGCTTGATTCATCATTCTCTCTCAAACAAAACCCTAAGGCTCATACTTCCTCTCCAAGAAATCCAAAATTTCCTCCATCAATTCTCCAAGATAATACAAGATTGAGAATCCCCAATTCAAGAACTCCAAGAAGTCATCTCCAAAACATCAATAGGGATCCAAGATTCAAGTTTTCCATCCAAGATAAAAAATTAAGGTATGTGAGGTTTGAACAAGGATAATTCTTTCATCCTTGTGTCCAAAATTTTATTTTAATTATAAATTTACTGTATTTTATGAGATTTACCATGAAATTAAAGTTAGGGTTTATGCCCATTATCATTATTTGTAAGATTATGAGATTTTCCATATTTTAGAAGTTGAATCACATAACTATATTCATATTTCTATGCATTATGCAGAAATTTCCAGATTTTATGATGAATTATAAATGTTTAAATTATCAAGCATGAGTTTTAAGATGTTTTAACAGGAGATTGATACATGGGTCGTTAAGCCCCAATTTAAGATTATTATTTCAAGATTATTTGTGCCATGAGCACCCTCAGATAAAATTATTCACAGATTTTGATAAAGATTTGACCTTTTGGTCCTAAGCTAAGATAAAGAACCCACTTTGTTCAGATAACTTGAGATTTAAAGAAAGAATAGCATAATTGGTTTTCTTGTAAACCCTTGTGCTATTTTTGAAGTGGATTTATTAAGATTTTGAGCATAAGAATGGGAGTAGTATTTAGCACCGAGATGGGTAGATTACTACGGTTTTAGACCCCAAAACTATGTGCTAACGTAGGATTCAGATTTATTCCCACTTCTACGTGGATGATTCAGATTGTGATCACTAAGATAGAAGTTCTATTCGGATGGCAAGGGTAGAACAACCCTACGTAATGGAGGCTAAACATGGGACTCCATGGATTCTCACATGGTGGATGTCGGTTAGAAGAACCTTCCAACAGATGTCCCCCACTCTTCAATAGTTTATTGATTTAAAGATTTAAGATAAAAGCATATGTTTTGGAGGTTATGGTTTTAAGATTTTAAGTCCTAAGATAAGCTATTTTACAGACTTCAGAACTAAGTTATGGTTTTAAGATTTTAAGTCCTAAGATAAGCTATTTTACAGACTTCAGAACTAAGTGTAATGGCTCACAAGGTTTACGTTATATGTCTTATCAATTATGATTATGATATTCAGATTTCAGATTACCTAAGACTATGTGAGTTATTTACATTTAGCATGCATGATTTTATAAACTGTGATGATATTGTTTACTTATTGTATGCACCACCATATACTAAGTGCATCCTCAAAGTACTGATCCACATATATGTCTATGTGCTACATTGTCTCATAATGCAGGTTCAGGTGCTCAATCTCAACAGCATAAGTGATCTTCGAGCATCTCTTCTAAATTCCCGCAGTTGGTGAGTCCTCATAGTTTGGGGACTTAGTTATTCACATTTTCAGTTTATTAGAAGATGTTTCTCATTTTATTTCAGATAGTTTGAGTCAGCTGGGCCCTGTCCCAGTGACTCTCTAGATTCAGATAGTAGAGGCTTGTCAGACTACCAGATTTAGTATTCGGATTTTTATTTTAGTACTTAGATTTCCAGTATTTGCTTTATCAGACTTTTGAGATTAGTATGATTCAAATATACCTAGATAATTCAGATAGTTTTCTGCATATATTATGATTTTTCATTGTTATTTTTCCCTATTTTGAGGTTCAGATTTAGAAAAGGCAGCCAGGATTAGCTAAGGACTACTTGTAATTTGGAGCACCGTGTGGCACCCCGAGGATTAGATTTTGGGGTGTTAAAAATCTGGTATCAGAGCCTCAGGTTTAGAGAGTCCTAAGGAGTAAGATAAGCCATGTTACATAGAGTCTTGACCATCGGTGTGAAGTACTCCACATCTATGAGTAAGAGGCTATGGAGTATTTTAGGAAATCATCTCTTTTTTCATAATCTATCATGCACTCATTGTCTCTATCTGCTTCTAACTCATGCTTTCACATGATAGAAAATGCCTCCTCGTCAATCTCATTCCTACAAAAATGATAACCAGCTACCTCAGCCCGCAAATACTTTGAACAAGAATATCACATGCAGAGTTTTGAGCTGCCTTTCAGGTGCTAGCCTAAGCTATGATAACTAATGTTCAGGGCAACCGTCAGGATGCAGTCTTACCTCAGCAGGATGGGGACTTAGCCACAGCCAGAATCTGAGATTTTATGAGGTTGAATTTGCCAGAATTCTTTGGGTCGAAGGCAAGTGAGGACCCACAGTTGTATATAGATGAGGTGAAGAAGATCACCTGAATTATGCATGTTTCTGAAGAGAAGAGTGTAGAATTAGCATCCTATAGGCTGAGGGATGTTGCTTATGATTGGGTGGTGATGTGGAAGAAAAGTAGAGGGAAGAATGCAGCTCCCATGACTTGGCCGACTTTTTAGGATACATTCTTGGACAAGTTCTTCCCACATGAGATGAGGGAAGCTAAGATATAAGAGTTCATGAACCTGAGGCAAGGCTCAATAAAAGTGAAAGAGTATTACCTCAAGTTTAACTAGTCGTCTAAGTATGCCCTTGAACAGATGGTTGACCCTAGGTCAAGCATGAGTAAGTTTGTGATCGGTGTGTCTGGGTTGGTAGTTAAGGAGTATAGGACTTCTACGCTCATTAGAGACATGGATCTTCCTAGATTGATAATTCACTCTTAATATATTAAGGCAGAAAAGGGGAAGGAAAGAGAGAGTAAATAAGAGGGCTAGAATAGGGCAGTTTAATTATGGTCAGAATAGGTCTGGAGAAGGAAATCATTCATAGTTTTAGAATTGTTCATCTATGCCTGCACCTTCTTCAGCTACTGCTCTTGTACCCAAAAATAGGAAAGAGCAGTGGGCTAAGTATTTTATGTCCAGGTCTCAAAATAGTGTGAGTAATAGACCTAATCATTCCCCATGTGCTAAGTATGGTAAGAATTATAGAGGTGAATGTTTGTGGGGTCAGAAAGGTTGTTATAGTTGTGGCCAGCTGGGTCACAGAATCAAAGAGTACCCGTATGCTAGGCGGGGGAATAGAGATGTTCGTCCTCAGACTCAGGAAAATAGTGCATCAGCTCCTCTAGGTCGCCCAACTCCTTCTTAGGGCGCATCATCTAGTACCGATGGCAGTCAGCGCCAGAACTGGTTTTATGCTTTACCATTCCATCAGGAGTAGGAAGATTCACCCTATCTTGTGACTAGTATGATTCGTGTCTTTTATTTTGATGTATATGTGTTGTTAGACTCTGGGTCGAGTTTCTCTTATGTGACCCCATTAGTCGCAGTAAATTTTAAGATAAATTCAAAAAATATCCCTGAGCCTTTCTTGGTTTCTACGCCAGTAGGAGAGTCAGTTATTGCTAAGAAAATTTATAAGAAATGTCCTATCACTATCCTTTATAAAGTTATGTTAGGTGACCTTATAGAGTTAGATATGGTTGAATTTGACCTTATCTTTGGTATGGATTGGCTCCATTCTTGTTAGTCTTCTATAGACTGTCGCACCCGTGTGGTGAAATTTTAGTTCCCAGATGAGCCAGTCTTTGAGTGGTCAAGTAATTCAGTGTCTCCCTAGAGTTATTTCATATATTACCTTAAGGTCAGAAAGTTGATATCCAAAGGTTAAATTTATCATCTAGTTCGAGTCAAAGACACAAAGTCTGAGACTCCAACAATTCAGTCCGTCTGAGTAGTCAACGAGTTTCCTAATGTTTTTCCAGAAGATCTCCCAGGGGTACCTCCTGATAGAGACATAGAATTTGGTATTGGACTTCTCTCAGATACTCAACTTATTTCTATCCCTCCTTACCGTATGGCTACCACATATCTTAAGGAGCAACTTAAAGATCTTTTAGATAAAGGCTTTATAAGGCCTAGTGTTTCTCCATGGGGCACTACCATCCTATTCGTGCGAAAGAAAGATAGTTCTTTGCGAATGTGCATTGACTATCATCAGCTAAATGAGGTTTCAGAAGTAAGGGAATATGATATTCATGCTATCATCAGCTTAAACTAAGGGAATGTGATATTCCAAAGACAGCTTTTAGAACCTGTTATGGTCATTTTGAGTTTCTAGTCATGTATTTCGGGCTAACCAATGCCCCAACAACTTTCATGGATCTCATGAATAGAGTGTTCAAATAGTATGTAGACATGTTTGTCATAATATTCATAGACGATATCCTTGTGTACTCCCATCATGAGGATGACTATGTAGACCATTTTAGAATTGTCTTGCAGACTCTTAGAGATCATTAATTGTTTGCCAAATTCAGTAAGCGTAAATTTTGACTAAGTTTAGTAGCCTTTCTAGGTCATATTATTTCCGCCGATGGCATTATAGTCGATCCCCAAAAGACAGAAGCCGTAAAGAATTGTCCAAGACCTATCTCTCCATATGACAATAGGAGTTTCTTGGGTCTAACTGGTTATTGCCACCATTTTGTTGAAGGTTTCTCCTCTATCGCATCTCCTATGTATAGATTGACCCAAAACAAAGTTAAGTTCCTGTGGACAGATTCCTGCGAGAAGAGTTTTCAGGAGTTGAAGACCCGACTCACTTCAGCCCTAGTTCTAGCATTACCTGATGGTACTGATAACTTTTTTGTGTATTGTGATACCTCTAGAGTTGGTTTAGGTTGTGTGTTGATGTATAGAGGTAAGGTCATAGTCTATGCCTCTAGACAGTTAAAGCCTCATAAAAAGAATTACCCAACCCATGATCTTGAATTAGCTGTTGTGGTGTTTGCTTTAAAAATATGGAGACATTATCTGTATGGTATGCATGTTGATGTGTTCACGGACCACAAATGTTTCCAGTATGTGTTTATCATAAGGAGTTAAATCTCCATCAGAGAAGGTGGTTGGAGTTGTTGAAAGATTATCATATAAGCTTGTTGTATCATCTGGGCAAGGACAATGTAGTGGCAGACGCCCTTAGTAGGTTGTCTATGGGTAGTGTTGCTCATGTGGAGAACAATAAGAAAGAGTTAGCTCGAGAAGTTCATCATTTAGCTAGATTGGGTGTTAGCTCAGTTGATTAAGCTAAAGGGAATGTTTGGATTCAGAGTAGTTTCAAATCTTTTCTAGTTTCGGAAGTGCAGGAAAAACAAGATAAGGATTTTGTTTGGTCAAAATGAAGGATTCAGTTAAAGACCAAAAAGTAGAGGTTTTCTCCCAAGGGGGAGATGATGTTTTGAGATACCAGAATAGATTGTGTGTGCCTTATGTTGATGAGTTGAGACAGAGAATTATGGCTGAGGCGCATGGTGCGCGTTATTCTATCCATCCGGGAGCTACCAAGATGTACCATGACTTGCGGGAAATCTATTGGTGGAGTCTAATGAAGAGAGATATAGCGAAGTTTGTAGCAAAGTATGCAACTTGTCAACAGGTTAAGGTGGAGCACCAAAGACCTGGTGGTATATTGCAAGAGTTTGGTATCCCCACTTGGAAGTGAAAAGAGGTGAATATGGATTTTATGGCTGGTTTACCCCAATTGCGACATCATCATGATTTGATTTGGGTTATTGTAGATAGATTGACTAAGTCGATGCATTTCTTGCCAGTTCACATGTCTTATACAACTGAGGATTATGATAAATTGTATATCCGAGAGTTAGTTAGATTGCATGGGGTTCCCTTGTGTATCATCTCAGATAGGGGTACTTAATTTACTTCCCAATTTTGGAGAGATTTTTAGAAAGGTCTTGGTACCCAAGTCCATCTTAGCTCATCTTTTCACCCTCAGACAGATGGTCAAGCAGAGAGGACTATCCAAACTCTAGAAGATATGTTGAGGGCATGCGCTCTTGATTTCAAGGGTAGTTGGGATGAGCATTTGCCATTGATTGAGTTTGCTTATAATAACAGTTATCATTCTAGCATACAGATGTCCCCATTTGAGGCTCTTTATGGAAGGAGATGTAGATCGACCATAGGTTGGTTTAAGGTGGGTGAGGCTGCTTTTCTTGGGCCTGACGCAGTGTTTAAAGCTATGGAGAAGGTTAAGTTGATTAGAGAAAGATTGAAAATAGCCTAGAGTCATTAGAAATCCTGTGCAAATGTGAGAAGAAGGGACCTCGAGTTTAAGGTTGGTGATTTAGTGTATCTGAAGATTTCACCCATGAAAGGGGCGAAGAGACTTGGCAAGAAGGGAAAGCTTAGTCCCCGTTATATTGGCCCTTTTAGAATTGTGAGTCGTGTTGGGAGAGTAGCTTATGAGCTTGTGTTTCCTGCAGCCTTTTCAGTCGTTCATCCTGTATTCCACGTCTCTATGCTTAAGAAGAGTATCGGTGACTCCACTATTGTAGTTCCTTTAGAAAGCTCAGATATTCAGAACAGTCTTTCTTACGAAGAGATTTTAGTCGAGATTTTAGATAATCAAATTCATAGACTAAGGAACAAAGAAGTTCCATTGGTCAAAGTTCTTTGGCGAAATCAGTCTGTTGAGGGTGCCACTTGGGAAGCAGAAGTAGATATACAAGTCAAGTACCCTCACCTTTTCTCTGCAAACTCAGATTTAGCCGAAGGTAATACTCTTCATTGATATAGTTCTTTTCAACTCATATATTCAGCTATATAGTTGTCCTCATGTAAGTTCATGCACTCACAGAATTACTCAAAAGTTTAGAATGATTTAGATTTAAACTCGTAGTTTATTTCAGTTGTGCATGCTACCTTATATTCTCAAATTCCTCATAAATTTTAGCTTAACTAGCCATATTCGAGGACGAATGTTCCCAAGGGGGAGATATTGTTATACCTCGCACTTTTGCTAGCTTAAATTCGTCCCTAAAATGTTAAAGGATATATTCTAAAATGAATACTATTTATTTCGCATATAATTCCTTAGATTTAGACTTTTTATTGCGTTGAAAATTGAATTATCTTTCCAACGATATAAGATTCACCTAAATCAGATAGCTGAGTAAGAAGTTATGGCTATTTTAAGTTTCAGTCATAAAACACCGTTGTTTGAATCCTTAACGCGTTGCGGATCAGTGTAAATTTCCAATTGTCCCATTCCAGTAGCCCTCCGTAATATTGGCGCATTGTAGAGAGGGTCAATTTCTCATTTGTCAATTTCCAGAGGTCTAGCGCGATAATGGTGCGTTGCGCCATGTGCCAAAATGGCATTCCAAAGGGGCACCACGATGTCTCCGCATCGCGGAGTCTGCCCAGTTTTCATTCGTCGATTTTTAGTGAACTACTGCAATAGTGGTGCGTCGCGGTGGCCCCAGATCGGGAAAATGTAAGTTTTACAGTTCCATTACAAAGTTTAAAGGAGGTATTTTGGTAAATCTCCAACCCCTAATCTATCCAAAAATAAAAGATTAATCATATTTGAAAGTACTTTATGATTTATTAATCATTCTCTCTCAAACAAAACCCTAAGGCTCATACTTCCTCTCCAAGAAACGTAAAATTTCCTCCATCAATTCTACAAGATAATACAAGATTGAGAATCCCCAATTCAAGAGCTCCAAGAAGTCATCTCCAAAACATCAATAGGGATCCAAAATTCAAGTTTTCCATCAATGATCACAAATTAAGGTATGTGGGGTTTGAACAAGGATAATTCTTTCATCCTTGTGCCCAAAACTTTATTTTAATTACAAATTTATTGCAATTTATGAGATTTCCCATGAAATTAAACTTAGAGTTTATGCCCATTAACATTATTTGCAAGATTATGAGATTTCCTATGATTTAGAAGTTGAATTACATGACTACATTCATATTTCTATGCATTATGCAGAAATTTCCAGATTTTATTATGAATTAT
The DNA here is from genome assembly GCF_002878395.1 of Capsicum annuum. Classification (NCBI taxonomy): domain Eukaryota; kingdom Viridiplantae; phylum Streptophyta; class Magnoliopsida; order Solanales; family Solanaceae; genus Capsicum; species Capsicum annuum. The sequence continues at coordinate 37,854,360 of NC_061122.1, read as the reverse complement.
GAATGTTTAAATTATAAAGTATGAATTTTAAGATGTTTTAACAGGAGATTGATGCATGAGTCACTAATCCTCAATTTAATATTGTTATTTTGAGATTATTTGTGCCATGAGCACCCTCAGATAAGATTATTCACAGATTTTGATAAAGATTCGACCTTTTGGTCCTAAGCTAAGATAAAGAATCCACTTTGTTTAGATAACTTGAGATTTAAAGAAAGAAAAGCATAATTGGTTTTCTTGTAAACCCTTGTGCTATTTTTGAAGTGGATTTCTTAAGATTTTGAGCATAAGAATGGGGGTATTATTTAGCACTGAGATGGGTAGGTTACTATGGTTTTAGACCCCAGAACTACGTGCCAACGTAGGATTCAGATTTATTCCCACTTCTTCGTGGATGACTCAGATTGTGATCACTAAGATAGAAGTTCTATTCGGATGGCAAGGGTAGAAAAGCCCTACCTAACGGGGGCCAGACGTGGGACTCCATGGATGCTCACATGGTGTATGTCGGTTAGAAGATTCTCTCAACAGATGTCCCCCACTCTTCAACAGTTTATTGATTAAAAGATTTAAGATAAATGAATATGTTTTGGAAGTTATGTTCTTAAGATTTTAAGCCCAAAGATAAGCTATTTTACAGACTTCAAAACTATGTGTAATGGCTCACAAGGTTTACGTTATATGTCTTATCAATTATGATTATAATTTTCAGATTTCAGAATACTCAAGTCTGTGTGAGTCATTTACATTTAGCATGCATGATTTTATAAACTTTGATGATATTGTTTACTTATCGCATACACCCCCATATACTCGGTACATCCTTAAAGTACTGATCCGCATATATGTCTATGTGCTACATTATCTCATAATGTAGGTTCAGGTGCTCAATCTCAGCAGCGTGAGTGATCTTTGAGCATCTCTTCTACATTCCCGCAGTTGGTGAGTCCTCATAGTTAGGGGACTTAGTTGTTCACACTTTCAGTTTATTAGCAGATGTTTCTCATTTTATTTCAGACAGTTTGAGTCATCTAGGGCCTATCCCAGTGACTCTCTAGATTCAGATAGTAGAGGCTTGTCGGACTACCAAATTTAGTATTCATATTTTTATTTTAGTACTTAGATTTCCAGTATTTGCTTTATCAGACTTTTGAGATTAGTATGATTCAAATGTACCTAGATGATTCAGACAATTTTCCTCATATATTATTATTTTTCATTTATATTTTCCCCTATTTTAAGGTTCATATTAAGAAAAGGCAGTCAGGGTTAGCTCAGAACTACTTGTAGTTCGGAGAACTGTGTGGCATCCTGGGGATCAGATTTCTGAGCGTTTCAGCGGATCAAGTGAAGAAAATCAAGCACAAAAGAGGAGATTTGTTAGGGTTTTTTTCCTAATTTTCTTACAAAATTTAAGTTTTATTCTTGTTGGAAAAAAATAAAAGTAACCATAAATATTTTTACTTTTTCTGAAAGGAAAATATAAAAATTTTTCATATTTGGTTAACCTCTTTTTTGGAAGAAAGGTTTTAGAACTCTATAAATAAAAGACCCTTCTTCTCAGACCATAACATAGTAGCATCCACAATGTAGTTATTAAATAGTCTTGTTTAGAGGGAGATTTTCTCTCTCGTTAATTTTTCTATCATTAAATATAAGTTAATGTAGGTCAATTGTTCAAATAATATAATAATATTAAATTTTTTTAGTTTAGTTTTTTGTCGTTTGAATTATCATCTTTATGATTTGCAAACTTTAAGCTTCCGCTTGACGCCCTCTCAATTTCGAATCCAATAAATGGTATCATAGCCTATGGTTCAAAGGTCCAATGGTTTAGTGAAGTAAGATTAAACAGGTTCAAAGCGGTTTCAAAATCATGCTGCAACAGTTTAGCAATAATGAAGATTTTTGTCTAGCTGCATGTGGAGAAGGAGCTTAAAGCATATTTTCAACATTTCTGCTGCTGCATCTTTAAAATAAAAACAAAATATTAATTCTTAACCCATTATTAATCATGATATTTTAAACTTTATTTTTAACCATGACAAGCAGCAGTTATGAAGATTATATCAAGAACGAAGTTCATGAATGTGACGTGAAGAAGGCGGGTCAAGTGAAGAAAATCAAGCCAAAAAGGGGTGGTTTGTTAGGGTTTTTGCATTGATTTTCTTACCAAATTTAAGTTTTAGTTTTCTTGGAAGGAAAATAAAAGTAACCATAAATACTTTTACTTTTTCTGAAAGTAAAAATATAAAACTTTTCCATATTTGGTTAACCTCTTTCTTGGAAGAAAGGTTTTAGAACTCTATAAATAAAAGACCACTCTTCTCATACCATAACTTAGTAGCATCCACAATGTAGTCATTAAAGAGTCTTGTTTACGGGGAGATTTTTTCTCTCGTTAGTTTTTCTATTTTTAAATATTAGGTTTTATATGTAGGTATTAAATGACACTTGTAAATATCCAGTGGCTTACCGCAATAGCCCCGCATCGCGTGAAGTTCTAGTTCGCAATAGTCAATTTTCAGTGAGCCACCACGATAGTACTGCATTGCGGTGGGGGCCAAAATTAGGATTTTTTTAGTTCTAAGTAAAATTTTAAAAGGGCAATCTAGTCATTTCTCAAGCTGTCAAACCGTGTAAAACAAAGAATTAATTCTATTCTAACCGTTATATGCATATTTTTATCAAAATCACTCTCCAAGAAAATCCTAGAACTCAAATCTTCATCTCCAAGAAATCCAATTTTACCATTCTTTTTCCAAGATAGCTCAAAATTTAAAGATTTTCAATCCAAGAATTTCGAGAATCTATCTTCAAGAGCACAAATAGGAACTTAAAGTTCAAGTTTCTTCATCTTATCATCAATTAAGGTATGTGGGTTTTTTTCAACAAGGATAATCCTTTCATCGTTGTGTCCAAAATTAGTTTTTGAAGATAATTTTACATGAGTTTTGAATTGGGATTCATACCCAATATTGTTATTTGCAAGATTATGAGATTTTTAGAGATTTAGATGTTTAATTGCATGTCTACTTTCGTATTTGCATGCGTATTGCAGTAATTTCCAGATTTAGAATTTTACTATCAATATTTTCATTATTTAGCATGAATTTTATGATGATTTGATATGAAATAGATGCATGGGTTATCAACCCTAGTTTGAATGTTGTTAGTTCAAGAAGATTATGCTTTTAAGCATCCCATGACTTGATATATTCAGATTTTGAACAAAGATTTAATCTTTTGATCTCAACTTAGATATTGAATCCACTTTACAGATTAAGCTATAGTTTATAGTAAATGGACTTACTAGAGGTTTTCATTGTAAACACTTATATTAGTCTTTAAAAATGGATTTCCAACAAAATGAGCATATATTTTAAAGGGAGTAGTATTGACCACCGAGTTGGGTATGTTCATATGCCCCAGAACTATGAGACAACATAGGTTCAGATTATTAGATTATTCCCATTTCTATATGGATGACAGATACAGATGTGATCACATAGATTAGGTTATACTCCTCGGCAAGAGTATGACACCTCTCCCCAACATGAGTTTTTTTCATAAGGGAACTAGATGTTGGACACTATGATAACTCACAAGTGTATGTCAGTTAGAAAAACCTCCCTACAGAAAAGAGTAATCCTAACAGTAAAGACTTTTAGAATAGTTTTTAAAAATATTTCTCTACAGCTTATAGAAAAGAGTAAAGAATAACATAAAAGCTTTTAGAAACTAAGTGTAGAGGCTCACAACTTTATTCAGATATTATTTTACGAAAAGACATTAGCTATGATATTTCAGCTTTCAGTTTACAGATATTGAGTGAGTCCTTTCTACACTTAGACATCATTGATTTATAGACAGAACACTAGAACAACTTTTAGAACTAAATATTATAACTCACTAGATTTATAAAGTATGTTTTGCTTCTCATGATTACGATTCTCAGTTTTCAGTTATTCCAGTTTATGTGAGTCATATACATTTAGCATGCATTCTTTTTTGCAAATTTATAATAATATTGAGATATTGATTTACTTGTCCATTCACCCCCATATACTCAGTACATTCCAGAAGTATTGATCCACATATATATATCTATGTGCTACATTGTCTCATAATGTAGGTTCAGGTGCTCAGTTTCAATAGCATGAGTAATTTCGAGCATTTTTACCTGCATCCTAATAGTTGGTGAGTCCTCATAGTTCAGAGATTTAGTCATTCAGTTTTTCAGCTAATTAGTATAGATGATTCAGTATTTTTAGATAGTTCGAGTAAGCTGGGGGTTTGTCCCAGTGACTCTCTAGCATTAGTAGTAGAGGCTTCTCAGACTGCTAGATATGATTTAGATTTTCAGTATTGATTAATTAGATTCTTGAGTTTAATATTTTTAGATATTATATTAAGACAACTCCAGCTTAGCTCGTATAGAACTCCACATCTTATCTTTGATTACATATTTTTATTTTCTCTATTATAAGTTTCAGATTTAGTAGAAGGCAGATAGTAGGGTAATATTTCTTTCTATGTCCAGATCTCAGAATAGTATGAGTGAAAATCCCAGTTATCCTCCATGTGCTCAGTCTGGTAAGAATCATCTTGGTGAGTGTTTGTTAGGATAGAAAGGTTGTTATGATTGTGGTAAGTTGGGACATGGAATCAAAGAGTATCCGTATGCTAAGCAGGGAAACATGGAGTTTCATCCCCAGACTCAGGCTACTAGCGCACCATCTCCTTTAGGTCGCCTAGTCCTTTCTCAGAGCGCATCATCCAGTACTGGTGATGGTCAGCACCAGAATTGATTTTATGCTTTACCATCCCTTTAGGAGCAGGAGGATTCACCAGATGTTGTTACTAGTATACTTTGTGTCTTTCATATTGATGTTTATATGTTGTTGGACCCCGGGTCGAGTTTCTCTTATGTGAACCCACTAGTTGTAGTACATTTTGAAATAGGTCCTAAAAAGATCCCTGAGCCCTTCTTAGTTTCTACCCCAGTGGGTGAATCAGTTGTTGCCAAATAAATCTATAAAAAGTATCCTATAACTGTCCTTCATAAAATCATGTTAGCAGATTTAATAGAGTGATATATGGTTGACTTTGACCTTATTCTTGGCATGGATTGGCTCTATTCTTGTTATGCATCTATATATTATCACACCTGATTTGTGAAGTTTCAGTTTCCAGATAAGCCAGACTTTGAGTGGGAAGGTAATTTAGTATCTCACAAGAGTGATGTCGGTTAGAAGAACCTCCCTATAGAAAAGAGTGATCCTAAAAGTAAAGACTTTCAGAATAGTTTTTAAAAATATTTCTCTACAGCTTATAGAAAAGAGTAAAGAATAACAGAAAAGCTTTCAGAAAGTAAGTGTAGAGGCTCAAACTTTATTCAGATATTCTTTTACAAAAAGAAATTAGATATAGGATTTTAGCTTTCAGTTTACAGATATAGAGTGAGTCCTTTCTACACTTAGACAAAATTGATTTACAGACAGCACACTAGTCCAACTTTTAGAACTAAATGTTATGACTCACTAGATTTATAAAGTATGTTTTGATTCTCATGATTAAGATTCTTAGTTTTCAGTTATTCCAGGTTATGTGAGTCATCTATATTTAACATGTATTCTTTTGTACAAATTTATAATAATATTAAGATATTGATTTACTTGTGCATTCATCCCCATATACTCAGTACATTCCAGAAAATACTGATCCACATATATGTCTATGTGCTACATTGTCTCATAATGTAGGTTCAGGTGCTCAGTTTCAATAGCGTGAGTGATTTCGAGCATCTCTATTTGTATCCCGACAGTTGGTGAGTCCTCATAATTTAGGGACTTATTAATTTAATTTTTTAGCTTATTAGTATAGATGATTCAATATTTTTAGATAGTTCAAGTCAGCTGAGGATTTGTCCAGTGACTCTCTAGCATTAGTAGTAGAGGCTTGTCAGACTGCTGGATATGATTTAGATTTTCAGTATTGATTAATCAGACTCTTGAGTTTAGTATTTTCAGATATTATATTTAGAGAGTTTCAACTTAGCTCATACATAATTTTTATCTTATTTTTGATTACATAGCTTTATTTCCTTTATTATAAGTTTCAGATTTAGTAGAAGGCAGACAGGGTTATCTTAAGGCTACTTGTAGTCTAGAGCACCGTGTGATTTCTCGGGACTCATTTTCGAGGTGTTACAATATCAAGAATGAAGTTCATGCATATGACGTGAAGAAGGCGGATCAAGTGAAGAAAATCAAACCAAAAAGAGGAGATTTGTTAGGGTTTTTGCCTTGATTTTCTTACCAAGTTTAAGTTTTATTTTTCTTGGAAGGAAAATAAAAGTAACCATAAATACTTTTACTTTTCCTGAAAGTAAAATATAAAAATTTTTCGTATTTGGTTAACCTCTTTCTTGGAAGAAAGACTTTAGAACTCTATAAATAAAAGACCACTCTTCTCATACCAAACATAGTAGCATCCATAATGTAGTCATTAAAGAGTCTTGTTTAGGGGGAGATTTTTTCTCTCGTTAGTTTTTCTATTTTTAAATATTAGGTTTTATTTGTAGGTCAATTGACCAAATAATCTAATAATATTAAGTATTTTTAGTTTAGTTCTCTGTCGTTTAAATTATTGTCTTTATGATTTTAAAACTTTAAACTTTCGCATGATGCCCTCTCAATTTTGAACCCAATAAATGGTATCATAGCCTATGGTTCAAAGGTTCCATGGTTTGGTGAAATGAGATTAAACAAGTTCAAAGCAGTTTTAAAATCATGTTGCAACAGTTTGGCGATAATGAAGATTTTTGTCTAGCTACATGTGGAGAAGGAGTTTAAAGCATATTTTCAATATTTCTGCTGCTGCATCTTTAAAAATAAAATATTAATTTTTAACCTATTTTTAATCATGATATTTTAAACTTTATTTTTAACCATGGAAAGCAACAGGTATGAAGATTATATCAAGAACGAAGTTCATGCATGTGACGTGAAAAAGGTGGATCAAGTGAAGAAAATCAAGCCAAAAAGGAGAGATTTGTTAGGGTTTTTGCCCTAATTTTCTTACCAAATTTAAGTTTTATTTTTCTAGGAAGGAAAATAAAAGTAACCATAAATACTTTTACTTTTCCTGAAAGGAAAATATAAAACTTTTTCATATTTGGTTAGCCTTTTTCTTGGAAGAAAGGTTTAAGAACTCTATAAAGAAAAGACCCCTCTTCTCATACCCCTCTTCTCTCTCGTTAGTTTTTCTATTTTTAAATATTAGGTTTTATATATTGGTCAATTGACCAAATAATATAATTGTATTAAGTTTTTTTCATTTAGTTTTATGTCATCTGAATTATCGTCTTTATTATTTACAAACTTTAAGCTTTCGGATGACGCCCTATCAATTTCGAACCCAACAGTTCAATAATTTTCAATAGATGAGTCATTTATTGCAACATGTTAGTAATCCATTGCAACAAATATCTATATTTGTTTGGTTATTTCCAACAGATGTCTTTATCTGTTTGGTTATTTCCAATAAATGTCTTTATCTGTTTGATTATTTTTAACAGATTACTCATCTGTAGCAACATATTAGTCATCTATTGATTCAAATTAATCCATTATTAGTAATAACTAAACTGATTTAAATAGAATTAAACATGAACTAATAAGTTCAATTACAGATTCAATTAATCATGATAATTACACAATCTACTAAGTGTGTTCGTCCTGAGTGGAGTGATCAATTGACCAATTTTATTTGAAATGATTCAAACTAAGCCATAATTATAAATAACTATATTGATTAACTAAAATTAAGGATGAATCAGTAAGTCCAATTACAATTTCAATTAAACTCATAGTAATTACATGATCAACTGAGTGTTTCGTCCCGAGTAGAATGATCAACTTACCAATTTTATTTGAAATGATTCAAATTAATTCATTGTTAGTAATAACTATATTTATTTAACTAAAATTAAAGATGAATTGATAAGTTCACTTATAATTTCAGTTAATATCATAGTAATTACATGATCAACTAAGTGTATCATCCTGAATAGAGTGATCAATTGACCAATTTTATTTGAAATGATTCAAACAAAGTCATTATGAGTAATAACTAAATTGATTTAACTAAAATTAAAGATGAACTTACAATTTCAATTAATCTCAAAGATGAACTTACAATTTCAATTAATCTCATAGTAATTTCATGATCATCTAAGTGTATTGGTCTTGGGTAGAGTGATCAATGGACTAATTTTATTTGACATGGATAAAATTAAGTCATTATTTGTAATAACTAAATTGATATACTAAAATTAAAGATGAATTGATAAGTTCACTTAAAATTTCAATTAACCTCATAGTAATTACATGATCAACTAAGTGTATTCGTCTCGAGGAGAGTGATCAATTGACTAATTTTATTTGAAATGATTCAAATTAAGTCATTATTAGTAATAACTAAATTGATTTTAACTAAATAAACATGAATTGATAAGTTCACTTACAATTTTAATTAATTTTAAAGTAATTACATGATCAACTAAGTGAATTTGTCGTGAGTAGAGTGATCAATTGACCAATTTTATTTGAAATAATTAAAATTAAGTTATTATTCGTAATAACTAAATTGATTTAACTAAAATTAAAGATGAACTGATAAGTTTAATTACAATTTCAATTAATCTCATTTTAATTATATGATCATCTAAGTGTATTCGTGTTAAGTAGAGTGTCAATTGACCAATTTATTTGAAATGATTCAAATTAAGACATTGTTAGTAATAACTACATGGATTTAGGTAAAATTAAAGATGAATTGATAAGTTCAATTACAATTTCAATTGTTCTCATATTAATTACATGATTATCTTAGTGTATATGTCCTGGGTAGAATGATCAATTATCCAATTTTATTTGAAAGAATTCAAATTATCTCATTATTTGTTAGAGCTAAATTGATATAATAATTACAATTTCAATTAATCTCATAGTAATTATATGATCATTTAAGTGTATAACCTATTGCAACAGATTTAATCTGTTGCAATAGATGAGTTATCTGTTGAAAATTATCAAACAAATATACATATCTGTTGCACTAGATTGGTCATTTGTCATAACAAATGTCTTTATATGTTTGTTCATTTCCAACATATGACCAATTTATTGCAATAGATGACCAATATATTAGAACAGATGACCAATTTGTTGCAACATATGACTTTATCTGTTTGGTCATTTCTAATCTGTTGCAATAGATGTCTTTATCTACTTGGTCATTTCCAATAGATTACCCATCTGTTGCAACAGATAGACATCTATTATCAATATGTCTTTAACTTTGTTGTAATAGCAAATAATCTTGTCTTGTTTTTTGATTTAGCCTATGCCTTTTCTTTCAACCAAACACTTTCTTTCTTGTAATTGGTTCATTTCCACTCCCAAACTCTCAAAAACTACACCTCTCAACATCTTAAGAAAAAATAAATAGGCAAAATGAAAAAAAATAAGAATAAACTCAGTCGATCAAATATAGATTTTCTCATTCATTACATAAAAAACATTTATAACATTAGATAGATTCGATAAAAAAATTACAGATGATACAAAAATACATAACCTAATTATTATTATTATTATTATTATTATTATTATTATTATTATTATTATTATTATTATTATTATTATTATTATTATCAATCGGAAATCCATTGGGCAACAGACTTCTCATCCTTCGAATCTCATGAAGCACCCTTGCTATCGTGGTGCCCAGCTTTCACTGGATTTCATGAACCAGTCTTTCAAGTTCCTGCACAGTGTCAAGCAGAATCTCCATGTACCAAATCGGATCAGCCATATCTAGAATATACATGAACAAATAACGTAAAATACTAAATCACGTATACTACCAACTGGTAGTTTAACCAAAGAAATGTGAAACTTAACTAGAAAATAGATGCAGGTTAATAATTTTCATGTTAGAACAAGAAAATAAAACATACCTCACCTAACCAAAAAAAAATTATTTTTAAAAGAGAAATGGTTGAAGATGTAATAACGTTTTTATGCAAGACAAGATGCAAGAGATAAAAATGAGGAGACCTATCTATAAATGATTGAATAAGAGAGTAGTGTAGTATGTTAGGCAAAAAATCACAATCGTTCACCTCTTTTTTAATAATTATATCTCTTAATTAAATCAAACTTAGTGACTTTTCGATTATTTAAATTAAAAAATAGATTGAAATACAAAAAAGGTGTAAAGTTATAACTTTTCACCTTTTTAGTATTTAGTTATTTAAATTAAATAGCTACAAAATTGTGTTTATCACATTTTTTTTCATATTATTTATTTACGAATCATTTTTTTTAATTAAATAATCAAAAAATCATGACTCTTGATTTCTTCCAATAGATGATCTATCTGTTACAACATATGAGCCATCTGTTACAACAGATGACCCTTCTGTTGGAACATATGACTCATCTATTGGAATAATTGATTCGTTTTTGCAATATATGATTCATCTGTTGCAATAGAAGGGTCATTTGTTGTAATAGATAGATCATCTGTTGAATAAAACAAATCAGTAGCAAGATTTATTTAATAGAAATAATAACAAATTATCATTCATCAATACATCATTCTTACCAAGACCAACAACAATAGCATTGTACAAACATATTGCTACACTTCCTTTTATTTCCAATAAAATATAAATGTTAGAATTCTCCCATAAATTTTTTATTTTGCCTTTATTAAAATCTCTCAATGATACCATTCCTTCCATCTCCATTATTATTTTCAAAATTAAAAAAAATCGTTCATATTATACTAAGTTGTTTATATTACACTAATTGTTGTATTTTTTTCATAGAAAATTATAATTTTTTTCTTCTTTTTTGGATTAATGGGATTTTCTTGAGATTTACAATGGACTTTAAGAAATTGCCATTTTCTGATCAATTTTCATACTTTGGTTCTTCTTCACCAAGAAGGAAGGTAGTTGTTTCTAGTTTTGGTTTAGGTGTTGCTACTTCTGTCATTTTTCTTTGTATTCTATTGTTGAATTATACCTTAAAGTCTCCCGTTGTTAGCCCCGTTTTTAGTGGTTTTAGTTATAGTGGTAATAGTACACTCATTTCTTGGCCCTTTCTAGTTCTTCTAGTAATAATGTTAGTACTACTAGTGTTAGTTTTAGTTCGAAGGGTTCACAAAATGTGAAAAATGAAAACCTTTATTTTCATGAATTAGGGATTACCAAGAATATTCAAGAATTGAATGTATCTCTAGTTGATAGAAATGTAGTATTTTTCAATTTTTTCGGGGAAGGAATAGTTTTGGGGGGTATTTAGGAACTATCCATGTAGAAAATTTGTCTGAGAAAGTGAAAAAAGAAAGCTTCGTCGTTCAAGAATCAAGATTTACCAAGAAAACCACCTAAATGAATGGGGAAGGAACTGTTTTGGAGGAAAATGGGGTATTTTAGAAAATATCCATATGGAAAATTTTACTGAGAATGTGAAAAAAGAAAGCTTTATTGTTCAAGAATATGAAAAAAGAAAGCTTTATTGTTCAAGAATCAAGAATTACAGAGAAACCCCCTCAATTGAAGGGGAACAATGATATCCAATATTCCATCAAGAATAATGTGACCTCAACTTACATTGAGGATGTTATGGGATAAGAAGTTTTTAAAGTGATTGAGGGTAAAACGGATGGCAGTGATGGAAAATCATTGATTGACCGCGACAAAGATTTTTACGGGGATTGTGATAGATATGATGGTAAATGGGTTATAGATGACATGAAGCCTAATTATCCTCCGAGTTCTTGCCTTATTATTGATAGAGATTTTGATTGTCACCTTAATAAGAGGACAAATCAAGTCCTCAATACACTAATTTTATCAAGACCAGCAACAACAACATTGGACAAACACGCACCAAGAACATCAATATTTACCAACAACATCAATATTGTATAAACACAAATAACAAAAAATATCAAATAAATAAATAACACACACCAACAAATCAATAGTTGTTTGTTAGATTTGGTCACAATAGATGTCTATGAAAAAAAATTAAAATTCAACTCTCTCTATTTTTACAACAATGTTCGACAACAAGAATTGGAGTAACAATTAAAAATTATATTTCACTCCGAAAAGAGAAGAAAAGAAATACCACAAATTAGGATATTCTTGAGTCCCCATTATAAATTTAAGCAATAACTATTGAAATTAATAACTAAAACTAGAAGAGAAGTTAACTCAAGTTCCTCATTTGCTTCATAACTAAAAAAACCCTAACTTTTTACCTGTGAAAATAAAAAGGAAACGATGAAGAACTCAAAGTTTTTATCGCCGAAAAAATGTTGTCACTTCGACTGACAATTGAAGGTCAAAAAAGAACGGGAAAGAACTCAAAACTATTTATCGCTGAAGGTTGAAGTTGCAGAAGATTAAAGGGATAAATTTGCAAAGCTGTTGGTTGGGGGAAGTCAGATAGAGAAACTATCGAGAGAAAGAGAGGAGAGACTGTTGATTTGCAGAGAGAGAGGAGTTTTGTGGGTGTGGGTTGATTTGTATTTTAAAAAAGATTAGAAAGTTTTTAAAATATTAGTTAAGTCCACAATTAACTTAATCAAATTTCTTAATAATATTTGACCCTTTAAGTTGGTCAATGTCACCAATACTTAAATAGAAACTTAAAAGACACCTGCTATTCAATTTTCTCAAGTTACTTCCTATTTCTTGTTTCATCACTGAACATGTCACTTTTTTTTGGATTTTTGTGTAAAACGTAATAATTTATTACGTTTTGCAAAATTTTTATAAAACATAATAAATTACCAAATTTTTAATGGAACAATACACTATTTTTTATTTTTGTTTAAAACATAATAAATTATTACATTTTATAAAACTTTTTCAAAACGCAATAATTTATTACATTTTACAAAAATTTTTGTAAAACATAATAATTTATCACGTTTTACAAACAGTTTTTCACACTACGCAACCGTTACGTCTCCGTTAAGAAAAAAGTAGAAAACATAATAATTTATCACGTTGAACCTATTTTGGTAACTTATTAAATAGGTGACCTATTTTGGTCACTTTGTTCATTTCTTGGCTTATTGTGGTTTCGAGTTATTATTAAGTAGAAAAATGAAAAGTAGTAAAGTAAAGAGTGAGACTTTTCTTTGCGGGCGAAGGGCCCAATGAACAAAATGAATAGGTGTTAAAGCAGACATGTTGACCTGCTGCCTACTTTGACACTTCTTCATTGATCTTTTTTTCTTCATTTTAATTTATTTATCTTATTTCTTTAATTTGATGTATATTTTTTAAAAATACGTAAAAAATATTATAAATCATAATAATTAACAACTTAAAAAATTTAAAAGATATAAATATTTTATTGACTCTCACAATTATTTCAGTGTCACTTAAATTACAATAGAAGAAAAATGATATAAATCACAATAAATTAAAACTTAAATTACTTTTAAAATATAATAGATTATCAATGCCACAAAACTTTAGTTTAATCTGCTGTATATTTCAAAAAAATACTATAAATCACAATAATTAACAACTTTAAAAAATTTACAAGATTTAAAATATTTAGCTGACTTTCGAAATAATATTACTGCCTGTTAAATTGAAATAGAATAAAAAGTATTATAAATCACAATAATTAAAAATAAAAATTATTTATAAAATATAACTATCGATGACACAAAAGTTTACATGAGGAGAGTAACATATATTAATTGAAATCACATAAAAAGTATTATAAATTACAATAGTTAACAACTTAAAATATGTAAAAACATACAAAAAATATGATTGATTATCAAAATTCTATTTCTGTCGCATAAATTGAGACAAAAAATAATATACATTGGGAAACAGATGAAGCAGGCAGGAGTTCTAGTATTTTTATATATATATATATATATATATATATATATATATATATATATATATAGAAGCGTGAAGGGAAGAAGGAGGCGGTCGTCATTCTTGCTTCCTCCGTGATTTTACCATATCACCCCTAATTAATTATTATATGTCATTTACGTATTAAAAAACTAATAATATTTAACAAAAATATAATATAGACATTTATGACACTTCTGTTTCAGCTCCTTCAACCATAATTTTACTATTTCATCCCTAATAAATTACTATAGGTCATTTAAGTATTAATCTGTGATTTTACTATCTCCCTAATTAATTATTATATGTCATTTATAGAAGCGTGAAGGAAAGAAAGAGGCGGTCGTCATGCCTGCTTCCTCCGTGATTTTACCATATCACCCCTAATTAATTATTGTATGTCATTTACGTATCAAAAAACTAATAATATTTAACAAAAATATAAAATAGATGTTTATGACATGCCTATTTCAGCTCCTTCAACCGTAATTTTACTATTTCATCCCTAATTAATTACTATAGGTCATTTAAGTATTAATCCATGATTTTATTATATCGCCCCTAATTAATTATTATATGTCATTTAAGTATTAAAAATTAATAATATTTAACAAAAAATAAAATAGACTTTTATGACATGTCTGCTTCAATTGCTTCAACCGTAATTTTATTATTTCATCCCTAATTAATTACTATAAGTCATTTAAGTATTAAAAAAATTAATAATATTTACTTAAAAAGATAAAATAAACAAAAAAATTATAAACAAACTATTCAATTTTTAAATTAACTTGACATCTTATATAAGACCTGTCTAAATTTTTTTTACAACTATTTTTTATTAATTTAGTTATACCACTTCTAATAAGTTATTTCCTAATTGATTATTTTATGTCATTTACATATTAAAAAATTAATAATATTTGATAAAAAAATTAAAATAGACATTTATGACTTGTTTGCTTCAGCTGTTTCAACCGTAATTTGACTATTTTATCCCTAATTAATTATTATGAGTCATCTAAATATTAAAAAAATTAATAAAAAATTAAAATAAATAAAAAAAATATAAATTAACTATTGATGTTTTAAATTAACTTGATATCTTATATGAGGCCCGCTTAGTTTTTTGTCAACTATTTTTTATAGTTATTTTATTGTATCACTTGTAATAAGTTATTATGAGTCTTTTAAGATATGTCTACTTCGCGACTTCAATCGTGATATTTGATTGACTCTCGAAATTATATCAGTATCACTTAAATTAAAATAGAAGAAAAAGTATTATAAATTTCAGTAATTAAAAACTTAAATTATTTTTAAAATATAATAGACTATCAATGCTACAAAACTTTGGACGAGGAGAGTATTATAAATTATAATGGCTAACAACTTAAAATAGTAAATTACAATGTCAAAAAACTATTATAAATTGCAATAGCTAACAACTTAAAATATCTAAACAATATTTAAAATATAATTAATTATCAAAATTTTATTTGTATCCTATAAATTGAGACTAAAAAATAATATATATTGGGCCCGTACTAACACGGGCCTTCGATATCAAGTGTAATAAGAGGGAGTTAAGCAGCTGAAGAAAGCACGAGTTAGACATGTCTGCTTGTGCTGCCTTCAGCTGCTTCAATCATGATTTAACTGTATCACCCTAATTAATTACTATAAGTCATTTAAGTATTAAAAAAAACTAATAATATTCAATATAAATTACTATATTCTAATATATAGAAGAATGAAGGAAGCAGGTGAAAGTCGTCATGCCTGCTTCCTCCGTGATATTATTATATCATCTCTAATTAATTATTATATGTTATTTATGTATTAGAAAATTAATAATATTTATGACATGTCTCTATCAACTACTTCAACCGTAATTTTACATTTTCATCCCTAATTAATTACTTAATTCATTTAAGTACTAAAAAGATTAATCATATCTAATAAAAAATGTAAGATAGACAAAAAAATTGATAAATTAACTAGTGATGTTTTAAATTAACTTGACATCTTATATGAGACCCGCTTAAATTTTTTTCACAACTAAGTTTTAAATAAATTTTTGTATATCACTTCTATAAGTTTTTATGAGTTATTTAAGACATGTTTGTTTCGCTGCTTCAATCGTGATATTTGATTAACTGTCGAAATTATATGTGTCACTTAAATTGGAATAGAAGAAAAATATTATAAATCACAACAATTAAAAACTTAAATTATTTTAAATATATAATTGACTATGAATGTCACAAACGTTTGGACAAGAAGAGTATTATAAATTTCAATAGCTAAAAACTTAAAATAATAAATTGCGATGCCAAAAAAGTATTATAAATTACGATAGCTAACTAAAATATCGAAAAATATATTAAAAATATAATTGATTACCTAAATTTATTTGTCACATAAACTAAGACAAAAAATAGCACATATTGTTAGTACTATATAGAAGCACGAGAAAAGTAAAGGAAATGTGTCATTTAAGTTTTGAATGAAGGATTGGTGACATTGACCAACTTAAAGGGTCAAACATATTTAGGAAACTTGATTAAGTTAATTGTGGACTTGATTAATATTTTTAAAACTTTCTAATCTTTTCAAAAATAAAAATCAACCCACACCTCCCCTTTCCAAATCAATCATCTCTCTCCTCTCCCTCTCTCTCAACTCTCTCCCAACCAACAGTTCTACAAAATTTATCCTTTCAATCCCCGATGACTTCAACCTTCGGCGATAAATAGCTCGGCGAGTTTCTTTTCGACTTTCAATCGTCAATCGATGTGATAAGCAGTGTTCTCAGACGACAATACCTTCAAGTTCTTTGTCGTCCCATTTCTTCTTTCATAGGTAAAAAAATTATGTCTTTTTAGTTATGAAGAAATAGAGGAGCTTGAGACAACTTCTCTTCTAGTATTGATTAACAATTTCAATATTTCTTGCTAAAATTTGAATTGTGGATTGAATAAAATCCTAAATTTGAAATGTGGAATGAATGAAACCCTAATTTCTGGTGTGAAATATAATTTTTTATTGTTATTGTAGTTCTTATTGTCGAACTATTGATTCAATTTATTGGTAATTTTTTGTCACCGTTGATCTTCTTAGTGTGTGTGTATTGTGTTGGTGTTGCTGGGTTAATTTGTTATTTTTTTGGTAAAAATAGTATCACAACAGATGAACCATCTGATGCAATAGATGAAAATCTGATGCAACTCATGAAAATCTAATGAAACAATGAAAATCTGATGCAACTGATGAACATTCTAACAGATCATCCATTTGTTGCGACAGACGACTCTTCTGTTTGGAAGAAATCTAAACAATATTGATCCAATAGATAACTCATTTTGCAACAGATGAGTGATCTATCATAACAGATGAGTGATCTGTTACTATCTGATACAACAGATGGAAATCTGATGCAATATATGAAAACCAGATGCAATAGATGAATAATCTAATAGATCATTCATCTGTTGCGATAAAGGACACTTCTTTTTGGAAGAAATCTAAACAATATTGATCCAATAGATTACTCATTTGGCAACAGATAAGTGATCTGGTGCAATAGATGATTGATCTTTTTTATTATTTCTAATGGATTACTCATCCGCTGTAACATGTTGGTTATAAGTTGCAACAGATAACCTACCTAGTGTAGCAGATTAGTTATCTGTCTTTATTATTTCCAATGAATTACTCATCCGCTACAATTGGTCGGTTATATGCTGCAATAGATAACCTACCTGGTGCAACAAATTAGTGATCTATTTTTATTATTTCCAATGAATTACTCATCGGCTGCAACAGGTTGGTCATATGCTACTACAGATATCCTACCTGGTGCAACAGATGAGTGATCTGTTTTAATGTTTCCAACAGATTACTCATCTACTGCAATAGGTTGGTCATATACTTCAACAGATAACCTACCTAGTGTAACAGATGTGTGGTTTTTTGGAACTGTTATTTTACTATTGTACATATTTGATTTACTGTTATCCCTTTTTAATGATACATAAATCAATTATAATCTATTTTATGTTCTTGTTAAGTTTAGATAATATAGCTCCCAAAAGAAAAAAATCAAATTAAGTCCAAGTAAAACTTCCATGGAAAATCTCAAATAACATATGCATGGTTTCAACCATTGAAGTATATAGGCAAACAATTCCCATGACATAAAGAAAAATGACTTAGAAATCATATTGAAAGCAAGTTATTAGAATTTGATTGAAAACTCCCATTTAAAAGCATACATGTTCATAAAAACTACACCCATGAGATTTTAGGATAACCCCACGTACCTCGATTACTATGAATATCAGATGCTTCTCGAAGCCTACGTTGAGAGGATTCCAAATATGTAATTTGTTCCTAAAACCCCCTGTTGAATCTCGAGTTGCTTGGGTTTTTATTTTGAAACCCTAAGGAGAATCTTTGAGCACTTTTGATGAATGAAGGTGTATTTTGGGGTCCTTGGAACTGAATTTCATGTTTTAGGGCTAAGTAAGGGTGGAAAAGGACCATTTTGCCCCAAAATGGAGTGTTTAAGTCACTTGAATTCTTTACATAGGCGCCGCCCATCCAATTGCCAATGTTTACATAGGCGCCGCCTAGGCTATCGCCTATGTTTACATAGGCCCCGCCTAGGCTATCACCTATGTTTTTCAGTGGCCATGGGCAATTGGTTAGGCGACACATCACTTTGAAAAGCCATAACTTCTTACTCGGGTGTCGGATTTTAGCAAAATTGGTATCATTGGAAAGCTAACTCGAAGACCTATCATTTGACATATAGTACACTCCCTAATTCAACATATACAGAGAGTTATGGTTGATGGAATGTAACATAATTTACAACATCCACTAAAACTTAGTCGATCGAAATAGTTTCAACTCGTCCTTGAGTTGAAGGACCTCTATGGTCTAAATTCAAGCTTGAATGGATTCACATGCTACACAATTAATTGACATGCCGTATTCTCATAGGATTTTATGGCTTCAGGATTTATCAACACATCGGAATCATGGTCTATATTGTAGCCCGAAATGCGGCGTTACATTATCCCTCCTTTAGGATCATTTGTCCCCGAATGAAGATACGGGATACAGACAGACACGATTTTAAGCATAATAAAGGACTAGGAAAGTTAAGATAGGAATAGTACCTTTTGTCGCATCCTGCATCAAAGCAAACAATTTGGGATATCAAATTCTCATGTCATCTTCTGACTCCCAATTTGCTTCTCCGACTTTTCGATTCCTCCATAATACCTTTACTGAGGCTATCTCTTTGCTCCTCAGCTTTCGAACTTGGCGATCTAAAATTTCAATGGGCTCTTCTTTGTAAGACAAGGAGTCTGTTACTTTGATACCCTCTACTGGCAATACCATAGAATGATCTCCAATACATTTCTTCAACATGGATACATGGAATACCGGATGAACGAAACCCAAATTCGCAGGCAATTCTAGCTCATAAGCAACTGGACCAATCTTTTTAAAAATCTAATATGGCCCTATATAGCAAGGGCTCAATATACCCCCTTTTCCAAACCGGATAACTCCATTCATAGGAGAAACCTTGAGAAACACCCAATCACCAACTTCAAACTCTAGTTCTATTCTTCAAATATCAGCATAGGACTTCTGACGACTCTGAGCAGTCTTAAGTCATTCTTTAATGATCTTCACTTTCTCCATTGCCTGATGACCAAGATCAGGCCCATACAACTGAGTCTCACCCACTTCATACCATCCTATAGGAGACCTACATCTCCTCTCATACAAAGCCTCAAAAAGAGCCATCTTGATGCTGGCATGGTAACTATTATTGTAAGCAAATTCAACCAGTAGTAGGTGATCTACCCAACTACCTTTGAAATCAATGACGCATGCCCTCAATATATCTTCGAGGGTTTGAATGGTACGCTCAGCTTGCCCATCCGTCTGAGGGTGGAAAGCTGTGCTCAAATTCACTTGTGTACCTAAACCCTTCTGAAAAGATCTCCAGAACTAAGATGAAAACTGTGTACCTCTATCGGATATAATGGACACTGTTTCCCAATGCAACCAAACTATCTCATCAATGTAAATCTTAGCATAACCCTCTCCCGAATAATTAGTCCTCACAGGCAAAAAGTGGGCTGACTTTGTCAACCGATCTACAATCACCCATACAAAATCATACTGGTTTTAGGATCTCGGAAGTACTGTAATGACGTCCATGTTTATCATCTCCCACTTCCATAAAGGCAGGGCTATCTCTTGGGAAGTACCACCTGGCCTCATGTGTTCTACCTTCACTTATTGACAGTTCAAACACTTGGACACAAAATTAGCTACATCACGTTTCATATTATTCCACCAATACAAGGTTTTTAGATCATGGTACATCTTAGTAGAGCCTGGGTGAACGACATACCTCGAAGTGTGTACCTCATTAAGGATTCTTTCCCATAGCGCATCAACATTCGAAACACATAACCTACCCTAAAATCTTAGAATACCATCACCACCAATTTCAAATGACATAACCTTTTGTTGACCCACATCTTTCTTGATTTGCATCAAGATGGGATCTTCAACCCGCTTCTCCTTAACTTTAGCACAAAGGGATGACTTACCTAACTTATGAACAATCACCCCTCCATCTTTGGAATCTAAGAGTCTCACTCCCAGATTTGTAAGGCGGTGAATATCCTTCACCATCTTTTTCTTTCCTTCTTCTACATGAGAAAGGCTGCCCATAGACAACCTACTGGGGGCGTCGACTACAACATTTGCCTTGCCCGGATGGTAATGCAGACTCATATCATAGTCTTTCAAAAGCTCCATCCAATGTCTCTGCCTGAGGTTCAATTCTTTCTGTGAGAAAACATACTGCAAACTCTTATGGTCAGTATAAATATCAACATGCACTCTATAGAGATAGTGCCTCCAGATTCTAAGTGCAAAAACCATAGCTGCTAACTCCAAGTCATGAGTGGGGTAATTGCACTCATGTACCTTTAACTGCCTAGATGCATAACCTATCACCTTAACACGCTGCATCAATACACAACCAAGTCCTACACGGGACGCATGACAATAAACAATAAAATCATCTACACACTCAGGAAGGTTCAAAACAGGAGCAGTAGTCAGCTTGTCCTTTAATTTCTCAAAATTGTTTTCACACAAGTCAGAGCACACAAACTTCATCTTTTTCTGAGTCAGTTTAGTAAGCAGAGTAGCTATGGAAGAAGAACTCTCTACGAGCCTTTTGTAATACCCCGCCAAACCCAAGAAGCTTCGAATATCGGTTGGAGTCGTGGGTCTGGGCCATTTTCTCACTGCTTCAACTTTTTAGGGATCCACTCTTATCCCGTCACTGGACACAATATGCCCTAGGAAGGCAGTAACATCTAACCAGAATTCACACATAGAAAATTTAGCATACAACTGATGATCCTTAAGGGTCTAAAGAATAATTCGGAGGTGTTTGGCGTGATCCTCTTTACTCTTAGAATAGATCAAAATATCATCAATAAATACAATGACGAACAAGTCAAAAAACTTATGGAACACTCTATTAATAAGATCCATGAAGGCTGCAAGGGAGTTAGTCAGCCCGAAGGACATGACTAAAAATTCGAAGTAACCATATCGGGTTTGGAAGGCTGTCTTGGGTATGTCTGACTCCCTAACTTTCAACTAATGATAACCCGAACAAAGGTTTATTTTTTCAAAACACTTGGCACCCTGAAGCTGGTTAAAAAGGTCGTCAATCCTAGGAAGTGGATATTTATTTTTAAACGTGACCTTATTCAACTGACGGTAGTCTATGCACATTCGAAGGGACCCATCCTTCTTTCGCACGAAGAGCATGGGTGCACCCCATGGGGAAACACTATGACGAATAAAACCTTTGTCTAGGAGGTCTGCAAGTTGTTCCTTTAACTCCTTTAGTTCTGCGGGAGCCATTCTATATGGCGGAATAGAAATAGGACGAGTGTCTGGCAACACATCAATGCCAAAATCTATCTCCCTATCAGAGGGTATCCCTATAAGATATTCGAGAAAGACTTCTCGGAATTCATTCACTACAGGGACTGACTGCAGAGGAAGATTTTCAACTTTTAAATCTTTTACTCGGATTAGATGGTACATACAGCCTTTGGAGATAAGCTTTCGGGCTCTAAGATAAGAGATAAAGTGACCTTTAGGTTCCACAGAACTCCCCGCCCATACAATTGGTGTCTCATTTGGGAAAGAAAAAAATGACCTTTAGGATCCTGCAATCGAGTGTGGCATAGCACGAATGAAGCCAGTCCATCCCAAGGATGGCATCAAAATCTATCATATCAAGTTCTATAAGGTCTGCCACAGTTTTCCTACTATGAATAGACATGACACAATTTCTATTTACCCTTCTAGCAACAACAGAGTCACCTACAGGAGTAGAAACAGAGAAAGGCTCTACAATAACTTCAAGCTCAAAACTGAAACCAATAGCCACATAAGGGGTCACATAAGATAAATTAGACCCGGGATCAAGCAATACATAAACATCATGAGAGAAGATTTGTAACATACTGGTGACAACATCTGGTGAAGCTTCCACCTCCTGGCGGTTAGTCAAAGAATATAATCGATTGCGACCGCTCCCGAAAGCCGAAGGGGCACCCTTAGAAAGAGGAGCTGTGGAGGCGACTTGGGACTTAGCCCCCCCCCAACAGAAGGACAATCTCTCTGAAGGTGGCTCACTTTGCCATAAGTATAACAGTTTTTCCCCTCAAACCAGCACTTCCCTAGATGATTCCTTCCACAAACCTTGCACCATGGATAAGTACGATGCTGCTGGGCCACACTGCCCTGAGACTGTGTACCTAGAGCTTTGGATCCATGAGGAGTCTGAAAACTCTGAGTTTGTCTGTCTATCGGTGGTCTGGGTGCTGGGGCGCTAGCTGTTGACTGTGCATTATTCCAAAACTTTTTCTTCTTCGACTACTTATTACCCCAGTTACCACTCTGCAGATGACTCTGGTGCTGGTCCATAAATCTAGCTCTCTTAGCCAGTTTGTCTTTCTATCTAGATTCAATAATCTTTTTCTTCTTCTCTTCCCCTGCTGCATATGAACGGCCAGTCGAGAAAAGTCTATCTCCTTATTCAACATAGCCCCCTGGCACTCAAGTTCCAGGTTATCAGCAAGGCCAGATGCAAATTTCCTCATCTGGGCTCTCATATTACTGGTCAACTCTGGTGCATAGCAGGCTAGTTTAATAAACTTCAAAGTGTACTCCTAGACACTCATACTGCCCTGCTTAAGATTCATAAACTCTTCCGCTTTGGTCTCCCTCAACTCCAGAGGAAAGAATCGATCAAGGAAAGCTTCTACAAATTTGCCCCAAATTATGGGCTCAGCACTTTCACCTTTTGCATCTTCCCAGTCGGCATACCACTAATTCATAACGTCCTTGAGCTGATAGGTTGCTAGTTCCACCCCTTCAACCTCATCCACATGCATCACCTTAAAGATCTTTTCCATCTCATCCATGAACACCTGTGGATCTTCCTCCACCTTGGTCACAGTGAACCTAGGTGGGTTCATCTTCATGAAATGTCCGACTCTAGTAGCCTCAGATGTAACAGATACAGACCCAGCATCTTCCGATTGTTGAGCCTGGTTAGCTACCAACTGCATCAGCATATAAATAGATCATCTGAATTCTGCATTTGAAATATCTCCCTGAGCAGTTGGGGGACGGTTGACATTAGTTCGTGAAGCCCGAGGCGGACTGGTCGGGACTGGAGGGACTCCCGAAGTAGGGACAAATTCTGAAGTATGAGCCCTGTTACGGGTCCGCATCCCATGGGTGGGAAGGACCTCATCTGCCTGAGCATTCTGATCGATAATACGACGTGGAGGCATAACTGTATTTCTGAAACACAAGTGATCATTGATTAGGGGACAGTTCAGACTCTGAAGCACGAACTAAATCACAAAAAAGGGAAATATTTCCTAAATGCCTAGCAGCCTTCTGCTTATAAGTGTGGCGCGCTACACACCCATAAATAGGACTTTACCCGACACAATTTCGCAGACACCCTAGGACTATGAACCGTGCTTTGATACCAAGTTTATCACGACCCAAACCAGGGCTTGGCCGTAACAAGCATTTCAAACCATGGAGGCCCGAAACACCTCTATCTGTCTGGTAATCATGCACCTAATTCATATGATCAAAGTAATGCGAAGGAAACACAATAATTCAGAAACATGGTCATGAATATGAAAAGAAACAATAACGGGGAAATAAGGTTCCCCCAATATCAATCAACCTCTAAACAACTGTCTGCAAAAATCTCTAAAAAATAACTGAGTCAAGTAACTGTATATAAACTGGGACAAGGCCCCCAGTAGACCCCAAAACTAAATATAAGCTAAAGGACTGCAGGACATAAGACCTTCCAAAACATAGAAGGCTTACCACTTGTCTTTGCACTCTGTCTGAATGATCTACTGATTCTCTTGACCCCTAAACTGGGCCTCTAAACCTGAGAGGTTGGAGAGGGGAGGGGGTCAGCACAAAAGTACTGACACGCAAAGATATCAAAACAAAACATAATATTTTTACAAAATATATTTGAGAGCCATTATAAAGCAATTTTGTATCAAATCATTTGAAAACACATGGGCATAATGCAATAGTTTCTCAACAACAATGAAATGCAACTGAGCTAGGTGGAATACCCTACATAATTTACACCAACTGTCTAACCTCTTGCTGCTGAGATTAGAGTATAAGTGAGGGAGAGACACACAAGACCACGAAGCATGGTGTCTCGACCCACTGGTAGTGCCTAAGATCACTTAGCCCGGGCTCCTACCTATAGTCCAAATTTGGGAATGACATAAAGTCAAGTACACAAGATCACTTAGCCTGGTACCAAATTTTCGTGTCGGCAAACACGTTTTCCAATGATGAGCCCTTACACTCAAACGCCTTCTTCGGGCATCCACCTATCTCATGTAAAATCAATGCATTCAAATTTCATCTGATTCAATCACATATCATATTCTGTAGGGTATTGTCATACCTGACTTGCAAGTCATCACTATCACTTCCACATATGCATTATCATGTAAAAACCAAGGTGCTTCATCATTTACAAGTGGTGAACAATATTTATTTCAAGTTCATGCTCTCTTTTGTTAGTCACAATATGATATGGGGTATCAAGATATTATCATGGGAATTTTGAAAGCAATTTATCATTCATATTTGTCAAACTTCCATGGAAAATCTCAAATCACATACGCATGGTTTCAACCATTGAAGTATATAGGCAAACAATTCCTATGACATAAAGAAAAATGACTTAGAAATCATATTGAAAGCAAGTTATTAGCATTTGATTGAAAACCCCCATTTAAAAACATGCATATTCATAAAAACTACACCCATGAGATTTTAGAATAACCCCACATACCTCGATTACTACAAATATTAGATGCTTCTCAAAGCCTACGTTGAGAGGATTCCAAATATGCAATTTATTCCTAAAACCCTCGGTTGAATCTCGAGTTGCTTGGGTTTTTATTTGAAACCCTAAGGAGAATCTTTAAGCACTTTCAATGAATGAAGGTGTATTTTGGGGTCCTTGGAACTGAATTTCGTTTTTTAAGGCTAAGTAAGGGTGGAAAGGGACCATTTTGCCCCCAAAACGGAGTGTTTAAGTCACTTGAATTCTTTACATAGGCGCCGCCCATCCCATTGCCTATGTTTACATAGGCGCCGCCTAGGATATCGCCTATGCTTTCCAGTGGCCATGGGCGATTGGTTAGGTGACACATATCACTTTGAAAGGCTATAACTTCTTGCCCGGGTGTCGAATTTTAGCAAAATTGGTATTGTTGGAAAGCTTATTCAAAGTCCTATCATTTTACACATAGTAGGATCCCTAATTTGACATATACAGAGAGTTATGGTCGATGGAATCTGACACAAGTTACAAAGTCCACTAAAACTTAGTCGATCAAAATAGTTTAAACTCATCCTTGAGTTGAAGGACTTCTATGGTCTAAATTCAAGCTTAAATGGATTCACATGCTACACAATTAATTGACATCCTGTATTGGCATAAGATTTTATGGCTTCGGGATTTATCAACATATCAAAATCATGGTTTATATTGTAGCCCAAAATGCAGGGCGTTACAAGCAAAGTGTCCATATGCATTATTTTTCTTTTAGAGAAACAACAGATGAATTTTCATTACTGGATACACTTTTATATTTGCACTTGATTCTGATTTCTCATGTTTTAATTCAGTTTCATTGGCCAGATTCCCTAGAAGTTCCTTGAAACCTTATGTTTCCTCTTCAATTAGCTCTCAGATGATATAGTCTTTCATCAAATCCCCTTCCCCTCGCATGAATTCTCCTTTGGCTCCTTTTGGCATATAATCATCTTCTCAAACAACCCTTCCATATAAATTTAGGCCAGAAAAATTTCTACTATTTTTTCGTTCTTGTTTGATGTAGTGCGAGTCTTCAAAGGCCTTCTCAGAGTCTGATGCACACTTAAAGTTAAGTCCAATCGCTATTGGATCTCTGCAATGACACCAAATATTGATCCCTTCTCAAAACTTGACATGCATAAACATGAGCAACAACCATCATTAATTCGTAATAGGGTATCAACACTATCTTTATGGGGCCCTCGACCTTATCAATTTGAACCTATCAAACTTAACTGTACAATGCAGAATCTTGTTTGAATGATTAGTACCTAACCGATTAAAAACTGCATTCACAAAAATATTATACTTTGTGTGTGTTGTCTCGATGACCTTATCAGTAATACCTAACTCCGACACATGAAAGTGGATCCATCTATCTGCATGCACCTTATTCTTCCTAGCCCATCTATGACTTAATTTGAATAAACATATGACTAACTTGTTGCAACAGATGACACATTTATTTAAATTATCAAATAATTATAGACATTTGTTACGACAGATGATCAGCCTATTGCAACATATGACTTATCTATTAGAAAAATCAAACAGATATATCCATCTGTTGCAGTAGATTGTCAATATATTGTAAATTAACAAACGGATGGAATATATTTTACAACAGATTACCCATCTATTAGATTTATTTTAAAGAAATTTTCTTTTCTTTTCGAAATACGATAAAGATAAAATATTGTATTTAGATCCATTTTTTCTTAATTTACATAAGATTTAAAAGTCATCAGTTTTATTTAAAAAGAGGTGAACAGTCCTGGCTTTTTGAATAACCCATTAGAATTCAATCCTTTATAAATAAGTCTCTCCTTACTCGTTCATTCTACTCTACTTCTAGATATGGCTGATCCAGATTTGTACAAGGTAATTCATCTCGAGTCCTTGTGGGAACTTGAAAGGCAGATTCATGAACTCTAGAGGGAATTGGGCGACTTTAGAGCAAAGATGAGAAGGGGCCCGCTGCTGCCGAATGACGATTGGCCGATTGACAATAATATTAATACTAATACTAATAATAATAGTAATAATAATTAGGTTATATTTTTTCTTTTTGCATATGTATTTTCTTTTTTTATATCGGATCTAGCCAAGGGTATATTTTTTTATTGTATATATTTGTACATAATGGATTCAAAAATCTATGTTTGGTGGACTTTGGATTTATTTAATATTTAATTATCATTTTATCTATTCTTTATTCTTAACATGTTGATGGTTGGAGGTAGGGATTGAGCGTTTGTTACATCCGATGAATCATATATTGCAACAGATGATTAATCTGATGGACAGAAGGATTATATGTTGCAACTGGTGGTTATTAATAAAAAAAAAAGGTCATTATTGTTATTGAGAGGGTGAAAAGTCATGAATTTTTGATTATTTAATATGAAAAATGGTTTTTAAATAAATAATAAGAAAATAAATAATAAACATAATTTATAACCGTAAAAAGAACGATTATTTAATTTTAATAACTGATCGTGACTTTTCCCTATTTTTATTTTTAAATCTGGTTTTTAAAATTATTTATTTATTATATAATAAAAAAGTCACAACATTGGATTAATTAAGGTATATGATGATTGTTAAAAAAAAGGGGAATAGATGTGACCTTTTGTCTAAACACATTAAATGTTGCTGATGCATCAAATTCTCCATCTGTTGCGACTGAGAATCGGTTGTTAGAAGAAATAAAAAAAGATCCTAAAATAGATGGTCAATTTGTTGCAGTAGATGGTATATCTATTGCCACAGATGGGTTTATCTGGTGCAACAGATATACAATCTGTTGCCACAACTCAATAAAAATGGTTATTATTTTATTAAAGAAATGGTTGTTGAAAAGGTGTCTTCGATTTTTAAATTGAGAAAAAGGTTATTTAAATTTAAGAACTAATTAATAATAATAAACTGAAAAGTCATGACTTGTCACAATAATAAAAAACTCACCAGGTTAATTTAATTAAGTAATTTCTTTTCACAGAAAACAATAAGAAAATAAATGATAAACATAATTTATAATCGTAAAAAAATAATTATTTAATTTTAATAATTGTCGTTAATATTAAAAGGCGACAAGTAGTGACTTTTCGTTATTTTTATTTTTAAATCTATTTTTATAATTTATATAATAAAAAAGTCACCAAATTTGGATTAATGATATGATGATTATTAAAATAAAGATAGATTATATGTTGCAACAGATAGATTATCTGATGCAACAGGTTATCTATTTGTTACAATAGATGATATATCTGTTGTCATAGATGAGTTATCTAATGCAACATATATAGAATCTGTTGTCACAACTCAATAAAACGTTCTTGGAAAGAACTAATTAATAATAATAAGATGAAAAGTCATGGCTTATCACAATATTCAAAAAGTCAGTCAGCAGCTTAATTTAATTAAGTCATAATTTTTCACAATAAACAAAAATATAATTAATAAATGGAGGTGAACAGTCGCGCCTTTTTGCGTAATTCATTCAAATTCAATCTTCTATAAATAGGTCCCTCCTTAATCTTTCATTCTACTACACTCTATTTATTTATTTCATCTTCTCTTTCATATTACACCTTCTACCATTTTCTCTTCCCTGACTCAGGTAAGTTTTTTCTTGCGTTGTATGTAAATATACCCAATTGGTAGTATACATTGTACTACATTCAGATTCTTTTCTTTACTTTTATTTTTACGTTTTTTGTCAATTCATGTGTGTTCTAGATATGATGGATCCAGTGTGAGACGTTGCTTTTCTGCAATACGCCGTGAATGAACTTCGAAGGCAGATTAGTGACCTGCAGTGGGAATTGGGAGCAGTGAGAGCAAGGATGCTCCGGGAGATCTGCAGGCTGAGGAGGACCCTGCTGCTGTCGGTTGAAGATTGGTTGGCTGGCAATAATAATAATCATGATGATGATGATAATAATAATAATTAAATTTTTTTTTCTTTTAGTCTATGATTTTTATTTGTTTTTGTTTGATAAAAAAATTATGTTTGATCAGCTTTGATGATTTAATTCATATTTAATTTTCATTCTGTCTATTATCTTCTCAACAAACATGTCGACGATTGGACGTAAGGAATAATTTTGTATCCAGTAGCAATTGTAAGAGTTGAAACATATTGGTTATCTGTTGGGTTTGTAGCATGAGCTGAATTGTGTTGTTCTAAATAGATTACACATGTGTTGCAACAGATAAGTAGTCTGTTGCAACGGATAAATAGTCTGTTGCAACAGATAATCATTCTAATGAAATATATAATAAGTCTGTTGCAACAGATAACTAGTCTGTTGCAATAGATAACTCTTCTGTCGCAACAAATTACCCATCTGTTCGATTCATGTTACGGGCACTATAGAACCATAAACATGAATCCAACATATGAGTCTTCCATTGCAACAGATTACTCATCTGATGCAACAGATGAGTGATCTGTTTAAATTGTGGGCTCTTATGTTGGATTCATGATTGGTTCTATCCATTGCTGGAAAAAACAGCAATAGCTGTGTACCCAGATGACAAATTCGACTAAAAATCAAAATTTTACTTACCAAAGACACCTATGAAGTAATGCCGAAGTGGAAAGTGATATGCGAAACAAAATTTCACCTAAAAAATTGGTCAAGTAGCAGCAGTAATGGTAAAAACAACAACAATGGTCAACAAAAAGAAGATGGAGATGATAATGAAGTAGAAGATGATGAATAAAGCAGTAGCAATAATGAACAACAAAAATCATGAAGAAAGAGAAAACAACAATGGATGAGAAAAGAAAGAAACACACCCTTTTCCCTCTGTTTCCTACTATATTAACTAACATTTGGATCAAAGTATAAATTCAAAAACTTGTCGGTTATTTTAAAACTTTTTCAATTTTCTTAATCCATAATAAAGTGATTGTCACCTACACTCAATTTTTAAGAGTTGAGTTACCTGCACCTCATTTTCAAACTTTTCTATCACTTTGAGTTCAAAACCCCAACTATCATAAAGCAGACACCTCTTCATCGACGTATTTGCTTGTTCCGTAATTTTACTATATCATCCTAAATAATAAAAAATCGTGAAAGATATGCTTTGCCATTTTTTTAAATTTTCGTTACTTTCTCTTATCTCTAATAATTAAATTTTTAAGCCTATTTTTAATATTTAAAATAAGTTAATTATTTAATAATAAAGAAGGTTATTGGATTTTTTTTCACTTTTTACCCATTATTTACATTTTCTAAGTAATACGTTCAAAAGGGTGAATTGCACATTTTTATGATTTTACAGTAATTTCAATATATTTATCTTTATTTTCATGACTAGTTTAAGAATAACTAAAAAAGTAAAAATGAAAAGTGATATTCATTTTATGTCTTAATTTTTTTTAATAGATGTGTTGTTATCTCACGTATTTAGTTAATATGTATTAGAGGAAGTAATATTACTAAGAAGTTCATTAGTTTGTATTGAATTATTGTTGATGTTGAAGTTATTATTTTTGTATTCAATTGCCAATCAGGGCGGCTCAATATAATTCGTGGCGTAACGAGAAATTTCAAAATAAGGCCATATATTATTTACTCAAAAAATTATTTTTAGATAAATTTTTATTTTGAGGTGTGAAGTTATAAATATATATATTTTTTATAATTGAGTTATCCGAATAATTTCTTTTCAACTAATAGTATACCTAATTTATTCGATTCCATCTTAAGCAAGTTTTTATCAATTTTTACTTTTAAAAGATTTTTTGCAATTGAGACAATTGTTATAGGGATGTACTCTATAAGTAATATATGCATTTGAAAGATAATAAATTTTCATATCTAATTGAAATATATCTTGCCTTTTACACGTTCAATTTCACTTGGATAATTGTTTTAATTCTTTTCAGGTTCATTAAGTAAAATAATAAATATAAGATATAGTTTATTAAGTTACCCCTATAATTTATTTTTTTTAGAATTGAGTAGTATTAAAAAATATTTATTTAATATTAAAGATACAATTTAAAATAATTATTAATTTCAGTCTTAAATTTCTAAAATAATATTTTTATTTGTAATTTTTACTAACTATTTGTTTTGGTGTCCATTTATATTTATTTTTTGGGTTGTACTTATTTTTGTAATTATATTTTGACTTTCTTATTTCTGATGTACTAGTTATTATGTTTTCGTCATCTTTTTTATCAAGAGTATTTATTTCTTATATATTTTCTTTATTAACTGCTTCTTCTTTTTCCTTAATTTCTAGATCTTCCATTCTTTCTAAAATTTCTGTATATGTTTCATTATCTTCTGAATCATAATCATTTATTTTTCAGTATCTATTGTATTTATTTCTAATTCATTAGTCTTTAATTCTTTATTTTTTATTTGTAATTTTTCTTTAAATTGATTTATTTCAACTACTTGTTTCTGTTATTTATCCTTTTCGTCTTTTTCTCTTTGTCTTTTTTCATATAGATCTTTTAGTATTTGTAATTCTTTTTCTAATTCAGTAATCCTATTATTTTTTATTTCTTCTATTTCTTTTTTCCTGTCTATTTCTTCATTTTCTTTTACTATTCTTACCATAGCTGTTAGTCTATCTTCTAATTTTAATTTTTCTTTTTTTCTAACATTAAATATAAATGTCCACTTATTTTCTTATATCTTCTTTCCAAGTTAGAAAATACTATTATTATTTTTAACCCTTCGTAATTTTCATATGTTTTTTCATCTATTATGAATTGTTCTTTATTCATTTTATCTATTTGATTGTATATAAGTCATGTTGATATATGTATTCTAGGTTATCTATTAGAGCTTCTAAATGTGATATTTCTTTTTTTTTTTTTCTGTGTTTTTATTGATTTTTGTCATACTCCAACAATTAAATTATACTGTGGTCTTTCTTTTCTTAGTTTTAATTCTCTTCGTTTCTTACATAATATTTATTTTAGTTCCTTATATTTTTGGAATTGATCTATTTTATTCATTAGTATTTATAATATTTTGGTAGATTTCTAAATTTAGTTCTATCATAATATGCATTCCTTAAATAAATACATACAACTCCTCTATTTTTAAATAACATAGCTCTGATTTGAAATGAGACAAAAAAAAAAATACTAAAAACACTCAATATTTTCTAAAGGAAAAAAATTACAAGACTACAAAATAAATACATATTTTCTAAATTTAGTTCTATCATAATATGCATTTCTTAAATAAATACATACAACTCCTCTATTTTTAAACAACATAGCTCTGATTTGAAATGAGACAAAAAAAAAAATACTAAAAAGACTCAATATTTTCTAAAGGAAAAAAATTACAAGACTACAAATCTATAATTGCTCAAAAAATGGGGCCTCTTAAGTCTTGGCTTGAGTTACTTTGCCTAGAAGCCGCCACTGTTGAAAACAGAAAGGTTTTGGTCTAACTGGAGTATAAGGTTTTGGTCTAACTTCAGTATTATTTTATCTAAGATGGCAAAGAAAAGTCTTACTATTTATGTCATTACTTTTTATTTTATTCTTTGGTTGAGACTTTTTATTTTATTCTACTTATCTACTTATTTTATTACTATATATAATAAAAGGCAGTTTAGCGGTCAGGAGGTCGATATGCCTGCCTCAACTATTTCAACTGTAATTTTATTATATCATTCTATAGTAATGATTATAAGTTATTTATGTATTAGAAAATTAAAGATATTTAATAAAAAAATTAAAATAGATATTTATGATATATCTACTTCAGCCGCTTCAACCATAATTTTACTATATCGCCCCTAATTAATTATTGCCTAATTAAATAATATAAGTCATTTACATATTACAAAAGTAATAATATTTCATTTAAAAATGTAAAATGGACATTTATGACATATCTGTTTCAGCTGCTTCAACTGTAATTTTACTGTGTCACCGTTAGTTAATTATTTTACAAATATTTTTATAATAACTTTGCTATGTCGCTTCTAATTAGATGAAGCAGGTAGGAGGTCGACATCTCTACTTCAGTTGATTTAACTGTAATTTTACTATATCATCTTTAATTAATTTATGTACTAGAAAATTAATAATATTTGATAAAAAAATTAAAATAGACATTTATGACATGTCTTCTTAAGCTGCTTCAACTGTAATTTTACTATATCACCCCTAATTAATTAGCATATTCCTAATTAAATAGTATTATAATAATATAAGTCATTTGCATATTACAAAATTAATAGTATCTAATTAGAAAGAAAAGGAAAAATCACATGAATATACAATTTAAGCATTAATATTACAAAAACTACCACTAGGTTTTTTTTATTTACAAAAGGTATCTTTTATTTACAAAATCTACCACTAAAAACCATTTTGTACAGCTGGCGTATGCGTGTGTGGTCCCCACTGACATTTTAATGTGGACATGCTTAAGATTAATTTTAGGAATTAACTTTAATTAAAGACATTTTCCTTTCTAGTAACATTGACGCGGCGTTTGTCATCAAAACAAAAAAAAATAATAATACTAGGAGTATTTGATTATAGAATTTTAAAGTTGGAATTAGAATTTTATAATTTTATGGTGCATGAATTGTATAGAAATTGGTGTATGAATTATATAAAAATTGGTGTATCACCAGCTTTATGGTGTCTGAGTTATATAGAAATTGGTGTACTAGCAGTTTTATTGTGTTTGAATTGTATAAAAATTGGTGTATCAATAATTTTATGATTTTTGAAATAGTTAGAAATTGATATATTAATGATTTTATGGTGTCGGAATTATATAGAGATTGGTATATCATCAATTTAATTTTAAGGTGTCTTAGAAAATGGTGTATCAATAATTTTATAATGTTTGAACTCTTTAGAAATAGGTGTATCAATAATAATAATTTTATGAGTATTTGATTAGAGAATTTTAAAGTTGGAATTAGAATTTTATAGTTTCATGGTGCATGAATTGTATAGAAATTGGTGTATGAATTGTATAGAAATTGGTGTATCACCAGCTTTATGGTATCTGAATTGTATAGAAATTGGTGTATCAATAGTTTTATGGTGTCTATAGAAATTGATGTGTCAATAGTTTTACGTTGTCTATGAAAATTAGTGTATCAACAATGTTATGGTGTTTGAAATATGTAGAGATTGGTGTATAATTATTTATGGTGTCTAAACTATATAAAAATTGGTGTGTCAATGATATTATGGTGTCCAAACTATATAAAAATTGGTGAATCAGTAATTTTATGGTATGTAAAATAGAAATTGGTGTATCAACAATTTGATGGTATTTGAACTATATAGAAATATGGTGTATGAAATTTGTATTGGATGCGTTTGAATCAACTGCAAACTTTACTACCATTAATGTTGTTTTCTCCTCAAAAATATTAAAAATTAATGTCAATTAAATTAAATAAATAAAATTTATAAATAAGAAACAATATCAAATAAATGTGTTGAATGAAACATCTATCAATTAAAATGGTCATGACCATTGTTGAGCAAAGATGAAGAAAATCAAGTAACAATATTTATTATTTTAGAATGGGAGTGAAAAAATAAGAAGAATTTATTTTGATGGAGATTGAGAAAAACTAGGATGTTTGATATTGATTAAATTCATGAACAAAGCATAAAATATAAGGAAAGAAAATCGGATTGCTTTATAAAGGGAAAGAGAATTGAGTATAAGACCATGCTAATTAATTGGTATTTGGGTTTTCCTTTTTTATACACCTTATTTAATAGGTTTTGTTAGTTTTGTAGTGGTATATTTTGTAAAATAGAGTTTACTAGTATATTTTGTAATTTAGACTCTACATATGTATATTTATGTGATTTCCCCATTAGAAAAAAATAGGTAAAATAGACATTTATGACAAGTCAGTTTCAGCTACTTCAACCGCAATTTTACTGTGTGACCATTAATTAATTATTATACAAGTATTTTATATAGTAACTTTGTTATGTCGCTTCTAATTATTTATTACAAGTCATTTAAGAGATGTGTGCTTCGTTTCTTTCATCGTAATTTTACTATATCACCCCTAATTAATTATTATGGTCATCTATGCATTGAAAAATTAATAACATTTCGTAAAAAAGGTAAAATTTGAAAAAAATGATATGTCAATATAAAACTTTGGTTGACTATCGAAATTATATTAGTGCACATAAATTGGGATGAGACAGAGGAAGACACAAAGTAACATATATTATTTAAAAATGACATAAAAAGTATTATAAATCAATATCAGCATATACATATATATATATATAAATTGCTTGACTGTCAAAATTTTATCTGTGCCACATAAATTGAGCCAGGGAGAATATTCATATATTATTGAAAAATTATGTTAAAAGCATTGTAAATCACATAATTAACAATTTAAAAAATTTAAAAGATATAAAATATAGGCTGACTCTCGAAATATCAGCATCACTTAAATTAGAATTAAAAAAATATGTCCACGATTTACCCAAAATAAAGCAAGAAATTAAACCCAACGACAATATAAGAAATCTAATAGACAGCCTGATTCATCGAAGAATTTTTTAAAACACCTACAGAACAAATAAAATTTCTGTGTGGAAATTGTAACTCTTATCAAACATGTAAAGATGATGTATAAGAAAACGCAAATCAAGAAAAAGAATATAAAGAAACAGAAGGTGAGCAAAACAATTCTTCCGATTGCAGTTGAGAAAATCCCACAGAAAACAACAACCGTGCTGTGAAATTTGAAAAGTTGGCGAACCCAACTCTTACCAAAATCAAGTGGAAAGCTAAACTATCAACTTTACACTTACTAATCATCACCTTTTCCTTCAGCGTCACCAGCTCCTTCTTTACCATAAATACTATCTCTCTTCATGGGTTGCTCCTCCACCACATTTTTTTTCAAAAATTAAGTAAAGATTGAAGTTGCTACATAAACAGTCGTAGTTGTTACAATAGTCGTAGTTGTTACAACAACAGTCTTAGTTGTTGCAACAATTTCGATAATTGCTACAACAACTTCGATAATTGCTACAATAATTTGATAGTTGCTACAACAACTACAATAATTATTGTAACACAACATTTAATAGTAGTAGTTACAACAATTATCAAACTTGTTTCAACAATTATCGTAACTGCTACAACAACTACTGTAACAACTGCAATAATTATGGTTGTTGCTGAAATAATTATCGTAGTTGCTTAATTTTCTACATTATTTGTTCAATCATTTTTTGTCAAAATTTTTTTGTCAAACTTCTCAAAATTTTAAAAGACGTCCATAAAAATTTAAAAAAGAAGAAGAACGACGATGTAAAGAAAAATAAAAAGAAAAAGAAGAAAAGAAGATGGAGGAAGAGGAAATATGGAGAGAGAAAGAAAGATTGAAAAGATAATTAAGAGATGGGGGAAATTCTAAAATTTGGAATTGGGAATGAGAGGAAATATTTCTTAAAAAGTTAATAAGTTTTAAAAAATTATATTTTACACCCCAATTAATTTAATCATAAATTAAGTGATCCTTTAATTTTAGCTGGTCAAAGTTATCATAATTTTTAATTTAAAGATTTTTTTGTCGCCCTCTACTCAATTTTCTCGAGATTTTTCTTACCTCTAACTTATGGGCACGACTCCTGCTAACCAAAACATTGTCCCTATTTTCTTAATTCTCCAAAATACCCTCAACAGTGCATTCGCAACATATCATATTAGTAGTATAAGTAGCATGCATCTTTTCCTCTCAATTAACTAAACCCAACTTTTCTTTTATCCTGCACATACATACCATATTGTGTATTAGCCATGTCTTTGATATGGGAAACACTATTAGTAGTTTGTATTGTGTATGCGTTGCATGAGCTGCTAAATATGTGTAAAAGAAAAAAGTTCCCACCAGGTCCAAAGGGGCTTCCCATTCTAGGACATCTTCATTTGTTAGGGAAAAACCCACACCAAGATTTACAAAAACTAGCCAAGAAACATGGTCCACTTATGTTTATGCGACTAGGACTAGTACCCACATATGTTGCCTCGTCTGTTGATCTATCTGAGAAATTTTTCAAGACATATGGTCACATCTTTGCGGATAGGCCTCATAATGAAGCAGCTCATTATGTGGCATATGGGCAGAAGGATTTGATATTTTCAAAGTATGGACCATATTGGCGCAACCTGCGCAAATTGACCACTCTGCACCTTTTGACTAATCAAAAGATAAATTCGTTTCAACCCATGAGAAGGCAACAAGTTGAGCTTATGATCGAATCGCTTAAAAATGAGGCCCGTGATCGCCTTGTTGTTGATCTTAGCGCAAAAGTTGCGACCTTGAGTACTGATTTGACTTGCTTGATGGTGTTTGGAAAGAAGTATATGGATGAAGATTTGGACAAGAGAGGATTCAAAGCTGTACTTCAAGAGGTTGTGCATTTAGCCGTAACACCAAATCTTGGAGATTTTTTCCCCATCCTAGGTGTAATTGATCTCCAGGGACTCACTCGCCGGCTCAAGGATCTTTCAAAGGTGTTTGATGAGTTTCTTGAGAAGATTATTGATGAACATGTCCAGTCTTATGACCAAAAGCAATCCAAAGACTTTGTCGATATCTTGTTGGACATTATGCAATCAGGAGATACAGAGTTTCAGTTTGACCGTATCCGTATAAAAGCTCTCCTCTTCGTACGTCATTTAATTTCATCCCATTAAAATATACTTATAAGCTCATTGTACGATAAAAAATTTTCGTACTAATTTCCCGTTTCCTTTTCTATAACAGGACATGCTTATTGCAGCAACTGACACTTCATCAACATCAATAGATTGGATACTAACAGAGCTTCTTAGGCACCCTCATGTGATGAAGAAACTCCAAAAAGAGTTGGAAAAAGTGGTAGGACTTGAAAGAATGGTAAAAGAATCAGACTTGGAGAATTTGAAGTACTTAGACATGGTTGTAAAAGAGGGCATGAGGCTGCATTCTGTAGTGCCAATATCGCAACGTGAGGCCAGGGAAGATTGTGTAGTCGATGGCTTCCACATACGAAAGGGATCCCGAATCATGATAAATAACTATGCAGTTCAGAGGGATCCAAATGTTTGGTCCGAGCCTGAGAAGTTTTTGCCGGAGAGGTTTGTTGGGAGCAGTATAGATGTTCGTGGACACCACTTCCAACTTTTACCATTTAGTGCTGGCAGAAGAAGTTGCCCTGCAGTGGAGTTGGGGATTATCATTGTCCGCCTTGCGGTGGCGCAATTGGTGCATTGCTTTGATTGGGAGCTTCCAATGGATATGGAACCTTGTGATTTGAACATTGATGAGCACTTTGGGTTAGTAACATCGAGAGAAAAGAATTTAATGGTTATCCCTACTTATAGACTAAACCAACGATGAAAAGACAAACTTTCATTTAGATACCAGGGTTGTACTGTGAAAATTTCAACCTCATCTGGGGTTCTAGTTTTATGATTGTTGTGTGCTTCACCTACTATTCCGCAAATACTACAATAATAATTACTTCTATCCATGCCTAATTAGAGTGGTATTTTTTTTTTAATAATCTGAAAATATATGCAGCTGAAAGTTAACTCTTCAGAATTAAAATTTACACATTTAAGTACTAAAAAATTAAACAAAATAGAAACTTCCACCATTTTGCTCTTTTCTTATTAGTTAGCTCATGAAGTTCCCTTCAGATTTGCTGCATTCCATTATTTTACTTCAAGGGTTCTCGTCGTGCAGAGAAGTAGGGGAGGTGCCAACGGTAGCAAAAATTGAGTTGGCGTTAAAGTTTTGAGATGGAAAGATCCATTCTTTTAGGGGTCATTTGGTAGAGTTCATTAGAGTTCATTAGAATAAATACTACATGTGTTAGCTTTGTGAATTGCTAATGTTTTGTTTGATACACTTTTTCATCCTATCCTATGTATAACTAATGCTTGTATTAAGTATATATTCTATATTCTATTTGGTATTAAGGCACGCATTATTAATACATGGAAATCCATATTATTACTAATGCAATGGATTCCAATGCATGCATCTCCATCGGAACTTTGGAGCAAAATAAGTCATTTTTTCAAATCAATTCACCAAAGTAATATAATTTTTGAAACTTTACCAAACCAGTATAAACGTTGTTCGTAGTAACGTATTATGCTTTAAAAAAAGTTAACGAAGCAAAAAGAGTTGTGGATGGCGTTAATGTCACGTCCCAAAATAATTCTTAGACGTGACTGGCTCCCGCTAACTCCACTTGTCGGGAGAACCAATTTTTCATACATTCACATTGTCTACAAACACACATATACAACTCCACACTAAGTTTACAGAGCATCTAAATAGAGTTACATGAGTTCAACTTTCGGGCTTGCAAACCCAAAGAAAAGAAATGTAATCTAAAAGATCTAAAGCTGAATTACATCCTTCACGATCAATGGAAAGGCTCACCTCAGCAATGGAATTCACGCGTAAGAACCGTTAGCCACTGATCTCTCCCTTCGCAATGGTATCTGTAGACATATAAGTAAGGAGTGAGCTATATATAAATATAACTCAGTAAGATCATCGGCTCGCTGCTTTAAGTACTCCTGGGACAAGTATTAAAAAATACAACAACACCAAGAACATAAAATTATTACACACAGGAACTATATCATAATAAGGTAACCAACTAGGCTCAACAATCCTTTATCAAGGACCATATATCTCAATACAATTTACACCAAGTACTTATCATAATTTATACTTAAAGTAATTAACCAACACCAAGAGTTTCAGGCAACGTACACAATGTGCCTAATGCATATCAAGAGCATACACAATACTCAGGGAATCATACACAATGTCCCATATCAAAATCAAGAAGCATACACAATGCTCAAGGAAAGCATACATATGCTCAAATGAAGCATAGACAATGCTCAAGGGAAGCATATACAATGCTCCAATCTCATAGCACACAAACACATCACATCACAAAATATTTTATAAAGGAAATTTTAGTATTTTTGAACATAAAGTATATGTGACCGACCTTGAAGACTACCAGTTCTGTCAAGCACACGCTCATCCCAACACATGGACAGGGCAGACAAAAACATAATTTTAAAATAATATTTGAAAAGCAAGCACTCAAAGTTTAAAGTATCACTTACCTTGCTAATGACAAGTTTTTCAACCTTGAAACAGGTAGAACACCAATCAGCTTTAATCTAAGCAAAAATATCAATTAGAGACATACGACCTTGTGGTACTAGTGAGTTTAACATAATATCAAGAAACAAGAATATTTGGTTTTATTAATTTTTATAAACCAAAAATTTTAAAACTCCCTGCCACCGTACCTTACTGAAAACAACAAAATCATACCTTTGTTTCATTTTCTTTTTATACAGCAAGACACTTTTGTCCATATTAACAAAAGCTAATAACAACCGTCATTCTCTTTTGAAGAACACCCATAACTACACACGAAAAACCACTTTTTTTTTCCCACTAATTAATCAACCTAATCAACCATTATCAATATGGTCAACCTTGTGTTCATATTTTACAATATTCATTTCATTCTAGGTATGAATTACTTCTGAATATGAATAAAGAATATCTTTTGAATGGCCCCAGTTCAAAATTTTGTCTTCGAATAGTTAGCCTATTATTACTATTATTATAGGTGAGTAGAGAAAAGACTCACGTTTATGTAATTACTTGTCATATTGATATATCACATTATTTATCCAAATGCCAAACTTGGGCTATAATTGGGTTATTATTTTTTAAAAAAGTCATAGTGTCCTTTTCCCTTAATTGTATTACCGTAATATCTCTATTGGCTTGTTAATTTGTGGTAGTTTACAGTTTGTAGATGAATCTCGATCGACTTTGAAAAATTTTTGTGTGTAAAATTTAAGTTTAATTATTTGTTTTGATATCACTTTTATTGTATTATTTTGTTGGAGTTTACAGGTGATAAATAAATGTTGGTCGATTTTGAAGAATTTTTTTTGTGTAAAGGTTAGGTTTAGTTATATCATTTTGATATCTCTATAATTGTATTATTTTGATGTCTCTATCATTGTATTGTTTTGTTGCAATTTACAGATGGTAGATGAATGTCGATCGACTTTTAAAAATATTTTTGGTGAAGATTATCTTTAATAAATAAATTCTCCATCTACATACTCAAAAGATATTAAATTTAATTATTATATTCATCTTTATTATTTAAACAAATATCCTATTTTATGTAATGTTTGAACTCATTAAAGTGAGGTACACGCGCAAGGCGCGTACACCTAAACTAGTATATATATA
Source organism: Capsicum annuum (assembly GCF_002878395.1). Lineage (NCBI taxonomy): Eukaryota > Viridiplantae > Streptophyta > Magnoliopsida > Solanales > Solanaceae > Capsicum > Capsicum annuum. The sequence continues at coordinate 37,812,529 of NC_061122.1, read as the reverse complement.
TATATAGTATACATCCCTAACTGTACTACCTGTGACATTGAACAAAAGTTTAGGCAGATTAATTTCTAATCACGCGTTCCGGCCTATAAACATAGAATATCATGCTAAAAATGCAAGAAATTCAAAACTTGATAAATTCGTCTTTTTAGAGTGACTTGCCAATGTCGAAACTCAATTATTCCAAAAGCCAAAATCCAAAATTAATTCTACAAAAAAGAACATTTTCTCCAAAAGTTACCCCTATTATTTCACTTTTGAAGCACAATAGTGCATTAATTTTTCTAAACATAAATGATGAAAATTGCAATTTCATTAGAATATCAGCTTCGATTAAGTATCAACAAAAAGTAGACCCACAAGCTAGCTAACTACACACAACTCCCACACACTTAATAACTCATGCAGTATAAAATCCAAAAAAAATATGGTCTCTTGACATTAAACTTAGGTCGAAATCGCACCCAGTACCCAGCTTATGTCAAGAGAAAATTTCAAATAGGAAAGAAAAAATTAGATCAAAATTGTCAAATTAAAGAATATACAAACCTTAAAACCCCCAAATTGAAGAAGAACACCCCAAAACAACAACTGAGTTCACTCTGAAATAGCAAAGATTTCTAAAATAACACTAAGAGATTGAGAAAATAGCAAAAATTTCTAAAATAAAACTAGGAGATTGAGAGAGAAATAGGTTTGAGATGTATAGCGAACACAAGTGGGTTTGGGTTAGTCGCAACACTTCGTCGTAGCAAAGAAAAATTAGATTCTTAATCTGCTCTATTGAGAAAAAGAGAGATTTTTCAATATGTTCTATGAGAAAGAAAAAAAGTGTTTTGATAAAATGAAAAATCTTTTGACAGACTTGTGTGATATGTGGAGGGAATTAATAAACGATGCAATAGATAATTTTTTTCTCATTAAGTGTTGTCATAGATGATTTTATAGTGAAGGTTTCAATAGCGTTGCTATACATATACCTGTTACAATGGTTCATTTTCAATAGCAATGTATATAGCGCTAAATCGAAGTAGTAGAACTATTATTATTGGCAATGGTTGGACGCATTGCCGTAGACACTCTATAGCAACAAATTTGCAATCACTGCCAAAAATTTTGTTGCGATAGACACAATTTCTGCTAGTAATTCAAGGTGCAAAATTCTACAATCATCTTCTTTATGTTATTAAAACGTACACTTTTTGCAATATCTTGATAAGAAATCATATAGCACTTTAATTCTTTCAACTCTAGAAGTCTTAGATATCGGATCTTCAATATCCAATTTCACAAAATTGGGTAAATCAGCTAGTAATTCCACTAGTACTTTGACTCTAGCACAACTAGCGCAAGTCCTATTTATTGTGGCCATATCCAAATGAATAGGCTTTCCTACTGTAGAGGCCACCATAGAAAATAACGATTCTTTTACATAAAAGGTGGGCCATAAATCAGGTAATGAGTTTCAGGCCATGGCTTGAGTCGTTTTCTCATTAATTTTAAACTTACAATCATATATTAGGGGACATGTTTGATTTGTTGTTCCATCCTTGTCAGTGATTTAATATGAATTCTTCGACGTCATTGTCACACCCCCTTTTCAACATCCAAAAAGATTTATTTTTAAGTTCGAAAGGATTTTTATTATTCAGTGACAAAAGAAAATGATTTGTTTCGAAGAAGGATTGTTTTTACATTCGAAATCAGAGTCGCACTTGGCATAGATTGGGTGTGCCAAGTCACATTTGGAAATCCTTTTTTCAAAACAGTTTGACTCTGAATACTGATCCGTGAACAGAGATTCCGGCTAAGGAATTCTGTTGACCGAGGGGAAGGTGTTAGACACCCTTCGATCCCGGGGTTCGACCACGGTCGCTTGATGAGGCGTATCAGCTAGTTTGGCATTACAAATGTATAAACCACACAAAACACATGAAACAATTAATCGAACACACAAAATAAAACAAATCCAGAAGTGTAGTGTCCAGTCCGAATTATGCAGTTCCAAAATAAAAATGCAGAAATATAAATCCTATTCTATTCTAAACTAAACTCTACCCGACGTTCCGGGCCTTGACCGTGCGCCATCTTCTGGTACAACTTTCTCAGGGCATTCCCCGGATAAGGCAATACAAATACCTTGGGGCATTCCCCATCCAAATGAGTACAATTGAGTCAAAGGCGATAAAACAAAGCCATTCAACATATATTTCGAACATTCCATAATCCACAAGTTCTCAATTTGCCTACCCGAGCCTACTGTTGCCTACCCCTTCGACCTATCATGATACTATCGTGAAATTGACAATTAGATGCAAAATTAACAATGAAAATGAATCAAAGAAGCTAATTTATCCATCTTTTATCAAATTTCGATCCCCCGATCCATCAACCAAATTATCACATGCTTCGATTATCAATTAAAGTGTTTAAAGTTCGAAACCAATAGCAACCAACACACAACAAAGATTCAAATATACCAAACAACAAATCATTCATATTCATAGCATCAACACATCACGTGAGGGTAAAATAGGAGAAGAATAGAGTTGAAGAATTGAACCTCAAATGACGACTTTATTTTGATCAAATCGGGTTACTTGATTAGAGCACCACCGAACCTTAAACCGGACCCAAACTCACAAGACTTGATCCCGAACTCAGTTTAATCACCAAATCAAACCTAAAATATTAAAATATCAAGAATCCATAACAGATTTTGCCGGAACCAAATCCAAAGATCGGTTGACTTGTTTTATTATGGGACTTGGATTGCTATGGGTCGATCGGAGCTCCGGCGACCCCCAGTATCGACAGGAAGACGACGGGATGATGGTTGGGTTTACTTTTTGTATCGTCGGAGCTCCGGAGAGCCCCAAAAATGAACGAAATGGAGAAGAAAGAACGGTAGCATCATTTTTCGATGAGAACTTACCGGAAAAGTCCTCTCTCACGAATCTCTCTCACTCTTTCACAGCTCTCTTCCTCTCTCTATTCTCAATTTTGATCTCTCTCTCTAATTGCTGTACGTAAGTGTGTGGAATTCTGTGTTTTCTGGTGTGACCCATGTGTGCGTGGTATATTGTGAAGGTGATGATGAGTGTCTGTTGATGGTGAGGTCTTTTTGTGAGGGTCAGTAATGGATGAGAGGCGTATGTGTGTGTGAATTATATATATGGCTTGTATTGTTGTTCCCATTTTTGTTCCCCTTTCACTGTATCCGTAGGTGGGTATGTATATTGTGAGGAAAAAATATGAGTGGGGTGAGGTTACGTATGGTAGGGGTATAGGGTGAGGTAGGATGGTGATGTGTTTTCCACTTTTAATAGGGAAGTTTGTTAATTTGTTATCAATTGGGATTATGTGGGAATTTTTGGGATAAGATTTGCTACAGTTGGTTTTGATTTTTTGTCATTTGTGGAGGGATAATTACATGGTTGAGGGTACACGGTAGGATAAGGTAAAATGAGTAAAAGTGATTGGGGAGGGATAAAATTAGGTGTCTACATCATGCCCCCTTTGAATGTAAACACGAAGTGTTTCTAGACAAAGAAGTAGACAACGAGACAAAATTTTGTCCCGACCATTATTCAGAGAAACAGATGGGAAAAAAGCAACCGGATCTTGACTTAGGACATCCTACCTACCCAAGTTATGAGGTAATCAAGTCATAGGTATCTCAAAGGATTGGAAGGAGAAGGACTATACTGAGTTGGAGAGTCGAGTGAGGTCCCGTAGAGGTTCTGTTCCGCGGCTCTGTCATTACATCAAAAATAAAAATTACAAGTTAGAACATAAATGAAATTACAAAATCCTATCTATACCGCTTCTTTTGGACTCTTGACTTGAGTTTCATGACCTTGTTTTTCAGGCGGGTTCCTGACTTGCAATTTCTTCAATTTGTTGCTTGATTTTCAATTTCATCACCCTGTTCTCCAGGCGGGCTCCTGACTTGCTTTTTTATTGATTTGTTGACTTTCATTTTCTTCACCTTGTTGCTTGAATTTCAACTTCTTCACTTTGTTGCTTGATTTCTCATTTATTCGCCCTATTCTTCAGGCAGACTCCTACTTGCATATTGCAATGATGAATTATGACTTTGACCAAGAAATGCATCTCTTGAGAGTATAATTGAATGAACAAGACTAGGAAGTGCATCTCCTAAGAATTAAAGTGAGGGATTCCGACTAGAAAGTGTGTCTCCTTATAAATGCCGCTTGAATTACCAAACAAGGAAGTGCGTCTCCTTACCAATGCCGCCTTAATTACCAAACAAGGAAGTTCGTCTCCTTGCCAATGCTGCTTGAATTACCAAATAAGGAAGTGCATCTCCTTACCAATATCGCTTGAACTACCAAAAGAGAAAGTGTTCTCCATACCAATGCTGCTTGAATTACCAAATAAGGAAGTGCGTATCCTTGCCAATGCTGCTTGAATTACCAAACAAGGAAGTGCATCTCCTTACCAATATCGCTTGAATTACCAAAACAAGGAAGTGCGTCTCTTCACTAATGTTGCTTGAGTTTCCCAAACAAGGAAATGCGTCTCCTCACAAATATTGCTTGAATTACCAAAATAAGGAAGCACGTATTCTTACAAATGTTGCTTGAATTGCCCAAACAAGGAAATACATCTTCTCACAAATGTTGCTTGAATTACCAAAATAAGGAAGTACGTCTCCTTACAAATGTTGCTTGATTACCCAAAAAAGGAAGTGCGTTTCCTTACAAATGTTAATTGAATGACCCAAAAAAAGAAAGTGCGTCTCCTTACCCATGTCACCTGAATTACCAAACCAAGGAAGTGCGTATCCTTACCAATATTGCTTGAATTATCCAAACAAGGACTAGATAAAGAAAGACTTCATTTTTCTGAAAATAATGTCCTATTTTTCTAGAGGGTTCTGAACATAAAGAAATTTCCATTTTTCAGGAGGGTCCTGAATATAAAGTAAATTCCCTTTTTTCAAGAGGGTCCTGAACATAAAATAAATTCCTATTTTTCAGGAGGGTCCTAAACAGAAAGTTAATTCCCATTTTCCAGGAGGGTCCTGAACAGAAAGTAAATTTCCACGGATGTGCTTTTCCAAGGGTAGATGAATTTAGTGAAGAAAATGTTCCCCTATTTCAGCAAAAAAAAATTTGTCAGTAAAAACTTAGTGGTGGTTTGCAGCACTTGGCTGTCCCGACACCTACTCTAATATTCATTCCCTTCATTTTGTTTTTGATTGCTGGCACTTGCCCCTGCTTTGTCGCATCATTGACCCAAACTCAGATTATTAAGAGTGAATCTGAAATAAGCACAGTATCTCTGCTTTGCCATGCTTCTCAGATAAACCCATTAAACCTTGGTATTTTTATGAGTTCCCAGATTTGCCTATTGACAAAACTTTCTACATGCCCCTTTTCGACTTACAATCATGTCTCTTTCATGCGCTGACCTTTTGTCTTGCTTAGTACAATTAAAGAAGCTGGTAGCTAGTTTTAGAAGCTTTTCTCACTTGTTTTGACATGGACTTTTGACTCAAAGACAAGATAAACATGACAACAATTTTTATTTTATTTGGATAACTGACTCAAGAAGATAAAAATATAACTATAGAGAAGAAACAAACGACAATAAATGTCCCTATTGAAAAAGATGAAAGAGAAGTTTATCTGAAAATGACAGTCAACTCTAATGATTATGATATGCATATCGAATTAAACTGCCTGATCTTTCTATCCAAAACTCTCACAAATTGTTCTTAAGTTAATGACCCTAAACTAGAGTTGCTTCCATGGGCCAATTGCATTCGAATACCTCATTTGGCTAGTGGCGCCCTAGATAGTTTTCTCCAACAAGCCTCTCTCATTCTCTTTCTCTCAGCTCAACATTGCCTGATGGTGCCCGTGAGGATTTTCACCGATAAGACTCTAATTTTTATTTCTCTCAACTCACAGTTGTCTTACAGTGCCCGTGAGGGTTTTCACCGATAAGACTCTCTCATTTTTATTTCTCTCCTGATTCCTTATGCTGAGGAATACAAGTAGTTCCCAAAATGTGTCATTATATCCATTGCGTGCTTAGCCTTAACATTCTCAAAGATTGATCTGAAGGTCTTTCTTTGGTTGTAACTTGACTTTTGGATAAGGTTAGAAAAAAAAGGATGATATGAGGTCCAAACGACACTTGAAGTTGGGTGGGACTTACAACTTTTGGAATCGACTCAAACAATGAGGATTAACTCATGCCCCATTTTCTTTTGGCTGGGTGACTCTAAATTGTTTATTTGGTTAGACCAAGCCCTTAGTAGGGCAGCCTACGTATCTCACCTCTGAGAGAGGAGAATCAGGTCATGCGTAGTTCTGGCAGCTTGTTTTGTATGATTTAGACTTTTGATTCTTTTTTTTATTGATACTCTTTTCTCTTTGGATTTTTCTGAGTCTATTTGTCTTGACACTTTTTTTTTCTTTTTGGACATATATTTTTTTACTCTATTTTGATTCCAAAAGAGGGGTATGAAAGAAAATAGGACTAAAGCTCAAATGGGATAAACAAAGGATGACACGATGTTTGGATAGTAGAATGAAATGCCTTCGTCATATCAATCCTTGAAAATGCAAGTACATATCATACAATATAAAAGTGCATGATCAATATCACTTATGACATGTTTTACAACACTAACTTGCCCCGAACATATGTACCACCCCTTTTTCTACAAATGCCGAACATACAACTCTATCTTTGTTGTACATCCCTCACATTGAATGACTTATGCTTTCGTGGAGTTGATTTTCGTTCTATTCCTAGGGATCACATATCCACTATTTGACCTAATTGAGCTATGTTTTTCAATTGATGACCAAGTTATTATTGTGATTCTCTAAATAATTGCCTTAATTTTCAAAGAAGGCTTGAACTTGTCACCAAATATCTCAACACTCTTCCTATTTTCTCAGATGCTTTTTTTTTCTAACTTTAACCCTCTGATTCAATGTTATACTTAAATTGGATTTTAAGATCTGGCTGAAAATTCCGCTAGCATGTCATATCACTAGAATCAACATAAAATGTACTATGTAAAGAAAACAAACAAACAATACATATTTAAAACACAAAGAAAAATGGGACACTTTATTTAGTGGAAACAAAAGATAGAAGGGTTTGAACATAAACAACAAAAGGACAAAATAAGATAGATCCCGAACTACAACCCTGTAATAATTCAAAAATAGAAAATAAAACAAAACAAGCTACCAGACCCCTTTCTAGTAAGGAGAGAGGTGACTTCTCAATTGCTCAGCCTGACATCTTAGCCACTGGTTTGCATATCAGCATGACTAGTGCTTTCCTCACTATCAATGTTCTGCATCATGATTGATTTATCTTGAATTATTTTTCCAATTTCTCTTTTCAAAGCACGACAATCTTCAATATTGTGACCCTGAACATCAGAATGATATGCACATCATACATTAGGATCAAAACTTCTTAAATGTGGGTCAAAAGTATACCCAAAGAGAGGAGTGATCATGCCCTGTTGTACCAATCTCTGGAATAAACTTGGATACGACTCTCCAATTGGTGTGAAGCTATCCCTCGACTTTTGCCTCATTTCATTGTTTGACTTGGACCAAAAATCTGGCCTAGAAGAGCTTTGGTATGTTTGTGGAGTTTGAGGAAGACTCTGAAGAGTTGGTACACACCATTATGGGTAAGAAGGGAATTGACCATAGGGTTGTGCATTGTGTATTAGATATGGATGTGAGGAAATAGAGTATAATGGATTTTGGGAAAGATTCTGTGGAGCTTGGGCATAAACTTGGCTTTGAGCCTGTAGATAAAGATGGTGTGGTCCTCTTACCCGTGCCTGTTGTACAACTATAATGGCAGATGTATATTCCTCATACTTCTTCCCTTCGACACTTTTCGAACCTTTTTGAATTGCTTGAGTAGTCGTTTTCAATGTTGAAAAACTCACAATCCGATCGGTCTTAATTCCATACTCTACCATCTCCCCAATTTTGAAGTCCTCAATAAATGGCTTGCCTAATGCAGGTAACAAGTGTTGATAATATGTTTCATCCTGTGCTTGAATAAATGCCTCGACTATCTTAATTTCTTTCATTGGCGGTTTCACCCTTGCAGCTTGTTCACGCCATCTAAGCGCATACTCTCTGAAAGTTTCAGTACTCTTTTTCTTCATATTAGTTAGGGATTTCTCATCAGGAATCAACTTCATATTGTATTGAAATTTTTGCACGAATTCATTAGCTAGGTTATCCCAACTAATCCACTTGTCAATGTCTTGGTCAACAAACCATTCTGAAGCTGAGCCTGAAAGACTCTCCCCGAAATAAGCCATGACTAGTTCTTCCTTCCCTCCAGTACCTCTTAATTGGTTACAATAGCGTCTCAAATATGATACAGGATCTCCATGTCCATCATACTTCTCAAACTTTGGCATTTTTAAACCAAGAGGAAGATGTACACCTAGAAACATACAGAAATCTTTATATGAGACACCTTTGTACCCCCCAAGTCCTTGCAGGTTTTTCATAGTCAGTTCCAAACTTCTCAATTTTTTAGCAATTTTCTCTTGTTCTTCTATCATAACAGGCTTCTCAGTGTTAGGAGGAAATTCAGACGGTTGAGGGCAGTCGTAAGGACCGATTGACTTAAATGTGGGATCGGGAGCATAATGTTGATCACTAAAAATTTTCAATACAGAGTCGCTTGTAGAGTGAGGAATCACAATTGTTGGATTGATATTAAAAGCTGGAGATTCAGACGGGAGTGAGGCTGCAAAAACATGGATAGCAGGCGGAGCAGAGCATGTGGTAATTTTGTATTGAGGAGTGAGAAAATGAATATTGGAAGTGTTTTGGTACTATTGCCCCGGAGTAGGTCCTGATGCATGTTGTGGCGTGTCAACCAAAATAGGAAATTATGCATGTGACACTGGAGGAAAAATAGAAAGATATTCCAGATTATCAGCGGGAAATGAAGGAGATGGCAACCCATTAGCCCTGGCTCGATGCATTTCTATCATTTGCTTCCTTAATTTCTGAATCTCTTCATTAGCTCCTACATCTCATTCCCTGAAATCCCTATCTGATTAGTGACAATAAACTCGGTATCCTTGTTGGCCATAACTTTCTCTGTGACTTGGAGCAATATGGAGGACCAGCCAAAATGCCACAAATCAACCACCTTAAATTAACTGGACAAGAGATAGCAAATGCGTTAGAGTTCAACAATTTTTTAAAACCTCTTTTTTTCTTTTCTTGAAAAGATCACCAAACCCAAGAAGGGCACCTACGTATCTCGCCCCCAAGAGGAGAGAATCAGGTGTGCGTAGTTCATGAAGTCTTGCCAAAATGACCAATCAAACTCTTTTTTTTCTTGAAACTTCAAAATAAACAAATTGTCAAAAAAATTGACAATCTTTTTAAATTTTCATCTTTAAAATTCCTATACAAAATGAAATCTACGATTATCAAAGAAAAATCTTTTTGAATTTTCAATTTTACATTCATACGTAAATAAAACTTGAAACTATTAAAGAAAAATCCTTTTTTGTGTTCTTTTAGAGATGTATATGACACCTACTCTAAATGAAGAGTGAAGAAGATCTCTCTTTTTTTTTTTTTTTTTTTAACTTTTCAGATTTCTATACAAAATAAAACCTATAATTACCAAAGAAAATCTTTTGGGGTTTTCAACTTTGAATTTCATACAAAAATGAAACTTGAAACTATTAAAGAATAATCTTTATGTAGTTTTATCTTGAAGATGTATATGAAACACCTACTCTAAATGAAGAGTGAATAAAAATATATTTTTTTTTTTGAATTTTTGAAATAAGATCCCCGAACCCACAATAGGTTGTCTACGTATCTCACTCCCGAGATAGGAGAATCAGGGGTACATAGTTTGTCCAGATTGGACAATTAAGGATTATAGAACAAACAAAACCTTGACTTGAGAGACACGACTACACGATGAAAATAAAATCTTTTTGGGTTTTTAATTTGACACTTCATACAAAAATGATACCAACAACTATGATTTTTTTTTTTTGAATTATGAATGCATGGTAAAGGAATAAAAAGGAAAATCTTTTTGATGTTTTTGAGAAAATGAATGCGAAAGGTAAAAAAAGTCTTTTTCAATATTTGGATTGGAAAAAAAAATCAAAAGCCATAAAGAGCTCTAAAAAATTACGAAACACTCTTTTTTTTCTTTCCTTCTTTTCGACTCACTTTTTTTCTTTTTTTTTTTTTTAATATTTCTTACCTATGCACCTTACTACATGTTTTCCCCAAATTAGTCCGTCAAATGACCACGTTACCCTCAAAGATACAATATTTAGCACGTAGGGATGCTTTAGAGGTAAGTCTCCTACAAAGGATCACGTGGGACCTGCTAGGTCTCAATATGATGCACATAAGCATGACCTAAAGGCTGAACTACGTTGGGGTTCACTAACAAGGCTGTTCGGGGGAGCGTATGATCGATAGTGGCTGCTTTGATTTCCACCTACTCCATAACACCGACGGCTCCTCCCCAAAAATAAGGGTGACTCAACTAGAGGTCGTGTACAACACGTGTACTATGGACTAGTTGCAGAAAGAAGGCCTAGGGTAGACACATGATGCCAGATATAAAAATGGTAACACATAGGATAAATACTGTACAGAAAGAGCATGAAAAAATTCCACAATGATAAAACAATAACTCAAAACAACACAAAAAAAATGTTTATACACCTATAGTACCAAACAAAGCCGATGCGACTCAAAAATAAGTTTGAATTTTGAACAAGTCCCCAGCAGAGTCGCCAGAGCTGTCACACCCCTTTTTTAACATCCAAAAAGATTCATTTTTAAGTTCGAAAGGGTTTTTGTTATTCAGTGATAAAAGAAAATGATTTGTTTCAAAGAAGGATTAATTTTACATTCAAATTAGAGTCGCCACTTGGCATAGATCGGGTGTGCCAAGTCACCTTTGGAAATGTTTTTTTTAAAACAGTTTGACTCTGAATACTGATCCACAAACAGAGATTCCGGCTAAGGAATTCTGTTGACCGAGGGGAAGGTGTTAGGCACCCTTCGATCCCGTGGTTCGACCACGTTTGCTTGGTAAGGCGTATCGGCTAGTTTGGCATTACAAATGTATAAACCCCACAAAACACATGAAACAATCAATCGAACACACAAAATAAAAAAAAATCCAGAAGTGTAGTGTCCAGTTCGAATTATACAGCTCCAAAATAAAAATGCACAAAATATAAATCCTATTCTATTCTAAACTAAACTCCACCCGATGTTCCGGGCCTTGATCGTGCACCATCTTCTGGAACAACTTTCTCAGGGCATTCCTCGGATAAGGCAATACAGATACCTCGGGGCATTTCCCGGCCAAATGAGTACAATTGAGTCTAAGGTGATAAAACAAAGCCATTCAACATATATTTCAAACATTCCATAATCTACAAGTTCTTAATTTTCCTACCCGAGCCTACTATTACCTACCCCATTCGACCTATCATGATACTATCGCAAAATTGATAATTAGATGCAAAATTAACAATGACAATAAATCAAAGAAGCTAATTTATCCATCTTTTATCAAATTTCGATCCCCCGATCCATCAACCAAATTATCACATGCTTCGATTATCAATTCAAGTGTTCAAAGTTTGAAACTAACGTCAACTAATACACAACAAAGATTCAAATATACCAAACAACAAATCATTCATATTCATAACATCAACGCATCACGTAAAGGTAAAATAGGAGAAGAATAGATTTGAAGAATTGGACCTCAAATGATGACTTTATTTCGATCAAATTGGGTTACTTGATTAGAGCACCACCGAACCTTAAACCGGACCCAAACTCACAAAACTTGATCCCGAACTTGTTTTAATCGCCAAATCAGACCCAAAATATTGGAATATCAAGAATCTATAACAGATTTCACCAGAACCAAATCTAAAGATTGGTTGACTTATTTTGTTGTGGGACTTGGACTTCTACGGGTTGATCGAAGCTCCGGCGACCCCCAATAGCGACAAGAAGATGATGGGATGATGATTGGGTTTACTTTTTGTATCGTCGGAGCTCCGGAGAGCCCCAACAATAAACGAAATAGAGAAGAAAGGACAGTAGCAGCATTTTTCCAAAGAGAACTTGCCAGAAAAAGTCTTCTCCTGTGAATCTCTCTTACTCTTTTGCAACTTTCTCCCTCTCTCTATTCTCAATTCTGATCTCTCTCTCTAATTACTGTGCGTGAGTGTGTGTGGAATTTTGTGTTTTCTGGTGTGAGCTGTGTGTGCGTGGTATTGTGAAGGTGATGATAAGTGTTTTTTGATGGTGAGGTCTTTTTGTAATGGTCATTAATGGATGAGAGGCGTCTGTGTGTGTGAATTATATATATGGCTTGTATTGTTGTTCCCCTTTTTGCTCCCCTTTCACTATATCCATAGGTGGGTATGTATATTGTGAGGAAAAAATATGAGTGGGGTGAGTTGGTAGGGTAGGGGTATAGGGTGAGGTAGGATAGTGATGTGTTGTCCACTTTTAATGAGGAAGGTTGTTAATTTGTTATCAATTGGGATTATGTGGGAATTTTTGGGATAAGATTTGTTTAGACTTGGTTTTGATTTTTTGTCATTTGTGGAGGATAATTACATGGTTGAGGGTACACGGTAGGATAAGGTAAAATGAGTAAAAGTGATTGGGGAGGGAAAAAATTAGGTGTCTACAGTCATATTCACAAAGTCTTCAAATAATTCAAGCCTCATTAGTATGTTTTTATTTCTCAGTAGCCCAATCTTGCATCCATCCTTCACGTTGCATTGTTTGGGAATTTGGATTAGTTCTATCATTTGTTTGAAAACTTCTCTATCACCGCATATTTACAGATTTCAATATCGTTAATACGTTTGACTTCATCTTTAGTCCATATTATTCTTGATTTTTGTGTTATTTGTGGGCTTCTTTATAGGAACCGATGTAGAAACAGAAATTTTATGGAACAATCATGTTTGTGGATTTTAGTAGGTCTACATATTTGCATCCTTGAGATCCAGATATCTCTCCAACAATAGTGGTAGGCAAATATTTAGGCACGTCAGGCAGGGGCAAATCCACATAGTCCTCGGCAGGTGCTCGCGCACCCATTACTTCCGACGTGAAGCCTGGGAATTTGTATAGAAAATTGATAAAAAAGGTCAAATAATAAAGAGAGCACCCACTCACACAAAGTTGTGCTGGGTGCTGTGGTTTGTAGGAGCTTTGGGTTGTAGGTGACAAAAGAGTGTTATATTGAGGTATAGGTGACACAAGTCTTAATTATTAAGTGGAGGTGACAATTACTTTCTTATGGATTAAGAAAGTAGGAGAAGTTTGAAAATAACCCACAAGTTTTTAAATTTACACTTTAATCCAAATGTTAGTTAATATAACAAAAAATGGAGGGAAAAAAGGCGCATTTCTCTCTTTTCCCATCCATTTTTGTTTTCTCTCTCTTCACGACTATTGTTGTTCATTGTTGCTACTGCTGCTTTATTCATCATTTTCTGCTTCATTATCATCATCTTCTACTTCATTATCATTTCATCTGCTTTTTGTCGACCATTGTTGTTCTTGTTACCGCAATTGTTGCTATTTTATCAATTTCTTAGGTCAAATTTTATTTCGAACATCACCACTTTTCACTTTGACATTACTTCATAGGAGACCTTGGTAAGTTGAATTATGATTTTTAGTTGAATTTGTCATCTGGGCTACATAGTCACTGCTGTTTTTTTCAACAATGGATAGAAGCCGATCATGAATCCAACATAAGTGCCCACAATTTAAACAGATCACTTATCTGGTGCATCAGATGAGTAATCTGTTACAATAGAAGATATATCTATTGCATCAGACTAATTATCTGTTGCATCAGACTGATTATCTGTTGCATCAGAATGATGATATGTTGCATCAGATTGATTATCTATTACATTAGACTGATTATCTGTTGCATCAGATTGATTAATCTATTTGAAACAACATAACCCTTGCCACAAATCCAACAGATAACCAATATATTTTGCTATTGCTACTGGATTCAAAATTATTTCTTACATACTATCGTCGACATGTTTGTTGAGAATATAATAGACAGAATGAAAACTAAATACTCCCTCCGTCTTAAATTACCAGTCCCAAATTTCCTAATTTGATTTCTTATTTTACTTGAATTTTTTTATTAATCAAGAAGAGATAATTTTTTTTTTCATATTTTACCCTTTGCATTAATCACTTTTTATTCAAATTAAAATGTAAACATCATTTAATCGGGGTATTATGGTAAACTAGGTATGTTATTAATTGTTTTTCTTAATCAATGTGACATCTCAATTTGGGACGGGTAGGGTAATTTGCGACGAAGAGAGTTATCTGTTGAAACAGACTAGTTATCTGTTGAAATAGACTAGTTATCTATTGCAACATATTAGTAATCTATTTGGAACAATCTAAATCAGCTCCTGCCACAAACCCAACAGATAAATCTTAAATCTTGCTATTACTACTAGATTTAAAATTACTCCTTACGTTCAATCGTCGACATGATTGTTGAGAAGATAATAGACAGAATGAAAATTAAATATGAATTAAAACGGTCAAAGTTGATCAAACATAATTTTTGTTATTAAACTAAAAAAAAATAAAAATACATATACAGACTTAGAATTAAAGAAGAAACAACGTAATCTAATTATTATTAATAAATTCTTCATCATCATTATTATTATTATTATCGCTAGCCGCATCTTCGACAGGCAGCAGCAACGCCCTTCTTATCCTGCGGATCTCCCGCAACATCCTTACTCTGATAGCGGCCAACTCCTACTGCATATCATGTACCTGCCTCTGTAGTTCCTGTACGTCACTCGTAAAATATCGAAATCCCACACTGGATTTTCCATATCTAGAACACATATAAATTGATAAAAAATGCAAAAACAAAAGTAAAGAAAAAAATCCAAAAGTAATACAATGTATATTTACACAAAAAGCAAGAAAACAACTTACCAGAAACAGGAAAAAACAATCAAGTTCTTGAAGAGAAAGTAGTTGAAAGTGTAATATTATGAAAGACAAGAGTAAGAAATAAATATATATGTGTAATAGAATGAATGAGTAAGGAGGGGCCTATTTATAGAGGATTGAATTTGAATGAGTTAGGCAAAATACTCGACTGTTCACTTCTATTTATTAATACTGGTGACTTTTTTATAACTGTGGAAAGTTTTGACTTGATAAAATTCTTTTTGGTAATCGTTTTTCTAAGTTATGGCAACAAATTATATATCTGTTGCATCAGATAACCCATCTGTGACAGCAGATATAAAATTTGTTGCAATAAATCTATGATCTATTGCAACAGATAATATATCTGTTGCAACATATATCATTTTAATAATCATCATATCCTTATCTTTAATCCAAATTTGGTGACTTTTTTAATATATAAATTACAAAAATAAATTCAAAAATAAAAAGGGGCGACTGTTCACCTCTATTTATTAATACTGGTGACTTTTTAATTACTGTGGAAAGTTGTGACTTGATAAGTTCTTTTCAGTGATCGTTTTTTTGAGTTGTGGCAACAGATTCTATATCTATTGCATCAGATAACCATCTGTGACAACAAATATACCATTTGTTGCAACAAATCTACAATTTGTTGCAATAGATAATATATCTGTTGCAACATATATCTTTTTAATAATCATCATATCTTTATCTTTAATCCAAATTTGGTGACTTTTTTATTATTATATAAATTAAGAAAATAGATTCAAAATAAAAAGGCGCGACTGTTCACCTTCATTTATTAATACTGGTGACTTTTTGATAAATGTGGAAAGTTGTGACTTGATAAGTTCTTTTCAGTAACCATTTTTTTGAGTTTCAACAGATATACCATTTGTTGCAATAAATCTACAATTCATTGCATCAGATAATATATTTGTTGCACATATAAGCTATCTTTTTTAATAATCAACATAACTTTAATCCAATTTTGGTAGTCTTTATTATATAAATTAAAAAAATAGATTTAAAAATAAATATGTCGAAGAGTCACGATCAGTTATTAAAATTAAATAACCGTTCTGTTACGGTTATAAATTTTATTTTTCATTTATTTTTTTATTATTTATTTACGAACCGTTTTTCATATTAAATAATCAGAAAGTCATGTCTTTTCACCCTCTCAATAACAATTACCCCTTTTTATTAATAACTGCCTGTTGTAATATATTATCGATCTGTCACATCAGATTAAACTCTGTCAACATGTTGAGCATAAGGAATAAGTAAGAATGATAGTTAAATACTAAATAAGAATTAAAAATTCAAAGTCTACCACCAAACATAGATTTTTGAATACCTTGGGTAGATCCGATATACAAAAGGAGAAAAATACATACATACGCTAAAATAAAAAAAACATAACCTAATTATTATTGCTACTATTATTATTATCATTATTTTTATTATTATTATTATTATTACTACTATTAGTATTGTCAACCGGATAATTTTTATCCAGCAGCAGCAGGGCCCTCCTCAGCCTTGCTCCGAAGTCGGCCAAATTCCTCTGGAGTTCATCAAACTGCCTTTGAAGTTCCTGCAAGGACTCGATATGAAACTTCTTGTATGAATCTAGATCAAACATATTTGTATTGTAAGTGTATTAAAATGAACGAGTGAGAGAAGGCTGGAGAGACCTATTTATAAAATGATTGAATTGAAAGGGGTGACTAAGTTAAACAAAAGGTCGCGACTGTTCATATCCCTTAATTAAATAAAACTGGTGACTTTTCGAATATGCAAATTAAAAAAAATTTAAAAATAAAAAAAATATATCTAAATACAATATTTTATCTTTTTATTGTATTTCAGAAAGAAAAAAAATTGCTTTAAAATAAAACTAACAAATGGGTAACCTGTTGCAAAATATATTCCATCTGTCAGATAACTTATAACATATTGACAATCTGTTGCAACAGATGTATATATCAGTTTTCTTTTCCAACAGATGTGGCGTCTGTTGTAACTTACTAGTCATCTATTTATTCAATTTAAGCCATAGATGGGCTAGGAAGAATAAGGTGCATGCAGATGGATCCACTATCATATGTGTGTGAATTAAGAAGTATTACTAATAAGGTCACTGAGACAACACATACAAAAGTATAATGTTTTTGTGAATGTTGTTTTAAACTGATTAGGCACTGATCATTCAAATAAGATTCTCATTGTACAATTAAGTTTGATGGGTTCAAATTGACAAGGTTGAGGGCCTCATGAAGATAGTGCAGATACCCTATTATGAATTACTGATGGTTGTTTCTCATGTTTATGCGTGTCAGGTTTTGAGAAGGGATCAATATTTAGTGTCATTGCAGAGAACCAATCACAATTAGACTTAACTTTAAGTGTGCATTAGACTCTGAGAACACCTTTGAAGCCTTTTACAACATCAAGCAAGAACAGAAAACTAATAGAAATTCCCCTGGCCCAAATTTATATGGAAGGGTTGATCGAGAAGATCATTATACGCCAGAGCCGAAGGACAATGCCTGTGAGGGAAAATGGAGTTAATGAAAGACTATATCATCTGAGAGCTAATTGAAAAGGAGACATAGGGTAGAAAGTAACTTCTAGCGAATCTGGATGATGGAATTATCTTAAAACAACATAAGAAATCTGAATCAAGTGCAAATATAAAAGTGTATCTGGCAATGTAAATTCGTCTGTTATCTACCTGAAAGAAAAATAGTGCAGATGGACACTTTGCTAGGGAGCTGTGACTAGGTAGCATGGTCGGGATTATCACCTAGATAGAAAATAACAGAAGACCAAGAAAGAAGCCTTACGAGCATCAAGGGTTGAAATGTTGTACAGTAAGTCTAGAAAATTTCTGCCAACAACAACTGCAGTTAAAGTAAGGAATCTAAGTGAAGGCGGCAATTTCTAAATTTTAAATTTTATTCCATGTCTTCTTGTTTGTGGTTCCAATTAGGTCCACTGCTATTGACCTGATCGGAACCACAAATGAGATTGAAAGATAGATTGAGTGTCATTACTTCCTTAGCAATATGGATTAATTGATTGTTTTTCTTGCCTCAGCATGCTTTCCACATTTCTTGGAGAAGATCAGAGGCTTGATCTAGTTTGTGAATTTTGA
The DNA here is from genome assembly GCF_002878395.1 of Capsicum annuum. Classification (NCBI taxonomy): domain Eukaryota; kingdom Viridiplantae; phylum Streptophyta; class Magnoliopsida; order Solanales; family Solanaceae; genus Capsicum; species Capsicum annuum. The sequence continues at coordinate 37,794,286 of NC_061122.1, read as the reverse complement.
TAATTTTCAAGCTTGCCTCCAGCTTGCTGATTCCGTATTCAAGCTGGTCATTACCGTCTTTGAAGTTTGTATAGAGTTCCTGATCTCTTGTGAGCTCGATCAGGAACACTACCTTCAAAATTGTGGCATTGAAGAAGGCCTTCAGAACACTTTTCTTAGAAGTCTTAAAGGATACATAAAGGGTCGCTGTGTTTGTTTTAGGTCAAAATGTGTTGATGCACAGTCAAGATATGGGCCCAACTATTGAACAACTCACTTTTATCGAGTGTTTCTCAATGCAGCTTGCTCAACCAATTTGATTAATTAATAAGCAAGGAGTTACATTGCATGTGATCTAAACCGACTCTACCAAGCCTATCAAACGTTATGCAACTCTAGGGTCATTACACTATTAAAAAAATTTGACTGATTTGGTGCACAAATCAAATGAGCTAAATCTCCCAGCCTTTCTGCTGATTGCTCTTCTCCAATTATAGATGACAAGATATCTACTATGCAAAAGTCTACACCGTAATCTCTCGATATCACTTGGTATTGAGAGATTACTGATGATTCCTTTAGAAAACCTTTCACCCTGGCAAGCATTTCTGGCGACGGTGTAGACTTTTGCATGACAGATATCTTGCCATCTATATTGGAGAAGAACGATCAGCAAAAAGGCTGAGATATTGAGCTCATTTGATTTGTACACTAAATCGAGCCAATTTTTTTCATAGTGTAATAAGCCTGGAGTTACGTAAAATTTGATAGGCTTGGTAGAGTCAGTTTAGATCACATGATATGTAACTCCTTGCTTATTAATTTATCAAATTGGTTGAGTAATCTGCATTAGCAATGCTCGATAAAAGTGAGTTGTTCAACGGTTTGGACCATATCTTGAGTGTGCATCAACACATTTTAGCCTAAAACAAACATAGCGACCCATTGTGTATCCTGTAAGGCTTCTAAAGAAAGTGTTCTGAAGGCCTTCTAAAATAACACAACTTTAAACGTGGTGTTCCTGATCGAGCCCACAAGAGATCAGGAACTCTTGACCAACTTTGAAGACGACAATGGCCAGGTTGAATATAGAATCAGCAAGCTGGAGGCAAGCTTGAAAAATATTAGGATTCATATACTACATCAAGCCTCTGATCTTCTCCAAGAAATGTTGAAAGCATGCTAAGGCTATAAAAGAAAATCAATTAATCCATATTACTAAGGAAGTAATGACACTCAATCTGCCTTTCAATCTCGTTTGTGGTTCTGATCTAGTCAATAGCAATTGACCTAATTGAAACCATAAACAAGAAAGCATGGAATGAAATTTAAAATTTAGAAATTGCCGTCTTCGCTTAGATTCCTTACTTTAACTGCAGTTGCTGTTTGCGGAAGTTTTCTAGACTTACTATACATCATTTCAACCCTTGATGCCGGTAAGGCTACTTTCTTGGTCTTCTGTTATTTTCTATCTAGGTGATAATTTCGACCACGCTACCTAGTCGCAAATCCCTAGAAAAGTGTCTATTTGCACTATTTTTCTTTCAGAGAGACAACAAACGAATTTACATTGTCAGATACACTTTTATATTTGCACTTGATTTAGATTTCTCATGTTGTTTTAAGATAATTGCATCGGCCATATTTTCTAGAAGTTACTTTGTACCCTATGTCTCCTCTTCAATTAGCACTCAGATGATATAGTGTTTCATCAACCATCCATTTTCCCTCAAAGGAATTCTCCTAACACACCTAGTGGCGTATAATCATCACCCTGAGCAACCCAAACATATAAATTTAGGCTAGGGAAATAACTATATTGGTTTTCATTCTTCTTAGATGCAATACTAGGCTTTGAAGTTCTTCTTAGAGTCCAATGCACCCTAAAAGTTAGTCCAATCGCTATTGAATCTCTTTACAAAAACACAAAAACTAGATCCCTTCACAATGCTTGAAAAATAAACATGAGCAAACAACCGACATTATATCTAAACATGGTATGATAACCATATTCATGGTCCCTCAGCCTTATCAATTCGAACCTACCAAACTTAACTGTAAAATTATAGATATCTTGTTTGAATGAGCTATGACTAATCGGTAAAAATAACATTCACAAAATCAGTGTACTCTATGTGTTTTTCCACGATAACATTATCAGTAATACATACCCCACATATGAAGTGGTTCCATCTGCATGCAACTTATTCCTCCGAACCCATCTTTACTGCTGCCTCTTGTGATGGTCGGGTAAAAGTTGATCAACCGTCAGTTCCTTATATCTACAAAGAAGAGAAAAAAATGATGTCACAAAAAAAACATTATTCATCTGTTCAACAGATGTAAAGTCTGTTGCATCAGATGTGGAGTCTGTTGCAATAGACTTGGAGTCTGTTGCAACAGATTTAGAGTCTGTTAGAATACATTAAACTAGCCTTGCTGGTGGTTTGATTTATTCCAACAGTTTCTCCATCTGTTGCAACATCAATAACAACATAAACTACATAGAAACAACAAATAAAAAATATCAACAACAAAGAAACAACAACATTTGTTCCAACATCATCAACAACAAAGAAGCAACATCCTTTGTTCCAACACCATCAACAACACCACACCACAACTTCCAACAACGCCAACCCCATCAACAACATCAATAACAACATAAACAACAAAGAAACAAACAAAATACATACAAAAAAATGATACTTCCAACAAGGCTTTTAAACTTCTCCCAACAGAATACTTTTTTTGCATATTGTAAAAAATTCTTGATTCGTTTATTCAACACTTAAAATTTCCTTCAACTTTTTCTAAATAAATATCATATGGGTAAATGGTAGTTAAATAAAAAAACAAATATAAATAACTTGTAAAGAATAAGACGAGAATGAAAGAGCAATAGTGAACCATACCTTAGCATCAAAATAGGATCAAAACAACAATTTCAATCGAGAAAAGATATTGATCAGTTTAGATCCGAAAGGATCTTTATGAGAAAGAGAAGAAAAAAGAGAGAAGAGAGAAAAAAGATTGTGATAAACCTAATCTAAAGAGAAGAGAAAGAAAAAGATGAGAGATGAATAAAATAATTTTAGGGCTGAAATTGAAGCTGAGGAGAGATGAGATAATTCTAGATGTATCGTATACGTTGACGTGGGTTTCAATATTCATTAATTAATATAATTAATATTCATTAATAATTTGAGGGGCACGAGGAAGACTAGTTAACATTGAAAAGACAAGATAAAACTACTCAATGAACACATTTTTGAGTTATCCAAGAAAAAGAAACTTTTTATTTTTTACCACATTTTGTAGTACTTACTACTTTATCTACTTGGACAGAAGCTTGCTTTAAAACTGAAAGAAAAAAAAGATTTTCAAGTAGATATGTCATCTGTTGCAACAGATAGCAATATCTGTTTAAAAATCTCAACAACACAGTCATCTGTAACAACAAATACAAATATTTGTTTAATAAACCCTTTCAATTCGATAATTAAATATGTCAACTGTTACAATAGATATCAATATTTGTTTAAATATCCCAACAGCTCAATCATCTGTGACGACAAATGTAAATGTCCATTTGATAATTAAATATCTGTTGGTATCTGTTATAACAAATGACAAGTGACATTAAAAAGACAAGATAAGACTACTCAATGAACACATTTTTGAGTTATCCAAGCAAAAGAAACTCTTCATTTTTACCGCATTTTGTAGTACTTACTACTTTATCTACTCGGACAGAAGCTTGCTTTAAAATTTAAAGGAAAAAAAGATTTTCAAACAGATATATCATCTGTTGTATTAGATAGCAATATCTGTTTAAAAATTCCAACAACACAGTCATCTGTTCCAATAGATACAAATATCTGTTTAATAAACCCTTTTCATTTGATAATTAAATATGTCAACTATTACAATAAATATTACTATTTGTTTAAATATCCCAACAGCTCAGTCATTTGTGACGACAGATGCAAATGTCCATTTGATAATTAAATCAGATATATCATCTGTTACAACAGATACCAATATCTGTTTGAAAATTTTCAACAGCTCAGTCATCTGTCATAACAGATTCAAAGGTCTACTTGTTAATTAAATCAGATATGTCATCTATTGCAACAGATATGAATATCTGTTAGAAATTTCCACCATCTCAGTCGTTTGTTCTAACAGATTTTATTACAATTGATTTAGGTGGAACTAGGGATAAATGAATGAGCTTATAGGGTCAACTACAACTTCAATTGAGTCTTTACAATTGGCATTAGTATTGCGTTCATCCTGACTCGGGTCGTCGATCGATCACTTTGAGATGAAATGAGCTATCATTAACTTAATCTTAGAATTAATATTACCTAAATTGATTTAGGTGGAACTAGGGATGAATGGATGAGCTCATAGGGTCAACTACAACTTTAATTGAGTCTTTGTAATTGGTGTTGGTATTGAATTCATCCCGACCTGGGTCGCCGATCGATCACTTTGAGTTGAAATGAGCTCTTATAAAATTAATGTTAGGATTAATATTACCTAAATTGATTTATGTGGAACTAGGAATGAATGAATGAGCTCATAGGAAAACTACAACTTTAATTGAGTCTTTGCAATTAGCATTGGTATTGCATCCATCCCGACCCGAGTCTTCGATCGATCACTCTGAGTTGAAATAAGCTCTCATTAACTTAATGTTAGAATTAATATTACCTAAATTAATTTAGGTGGAACTAGGGATGAATGAGTGAGCTCATAGGGTCAACTACAACTTAAATTGAGTCTTTGCAATTGGCGTTGGTAGTGCGTTCATCCTGACCCGGGTCGTCAATCGATCACTCTGAGTTGAAATAAGCTCTCATTAACTTAATGTTAGGATTAATATTACCTGAATTAATTTAAATGGAACTAGGAATGAATGAATAAGCTCATAGGGTCAACTATAACTTCAATTGAGTTTTTACAATTGGCATTGGTATTGTGTTCATCCCGACCTGGGTTATCGATCGATCACTCTAAGATGAAATGAGATCTCGTTAACATAATGTTAGGATTAATATAACCTAAATTCATTTAGGTAGAACTAGGGATGAATGAATGAGCTCATAGGGTCAACTTCAACTTCAATTGAGTCTTTGCAATTGGCGTTGTATTGCATTCATCCTGACTTGGGTCGTCGATCAATCACTCTGAGTTGAAATAAGCTCTCATTAACTTAATGTTAGGATTAATATTACCTAAATTGATTTAGGTGGAACTAGGGATGAATGAATGAGCTCATAGGTTTAACTACAACTTCAATTGAGTGTTTGCAATTGGCGTTAGTATTGCATTCATCCCGACCCGGGTCGTAATAAGCTCTCATTAACTTAATGTTTTAAAAACTAGTACATATTTTGAAATTTTAAAAATTCATTAAGATAAATTCAGACCAAATTAATAATTTCAAAACTTGTCATTCTTTTTCAAAATTATAAATCAACCCATACAAGTCATCCATTTATGGGAAAACTTTTTCTCATTTCAAATCTCAAGTTCTCGCTCCTCTCTCTGTCTCTCTTTCTCTCTCAACAATACAAACAACAACTATAACATATTGCTCAACCCTTTAAAACAGATCGATTTTCTTCCAATTTCCGACCACATAGTTGTTATTTTCGACTTCATTCTCGCTTGTATCCGTCATTTTCTTTGTCTTTGTAGGTCACAAAGTTTGAGAAGAGTTCAAAATTTGTTCTTTATTTTAAAAATTAGGGCTTTTTAGTTAATGATGAAAAGAAGACTTTTGGTTGTATTATTTGTGAAAATGGGTTAACAATTTTGTGTTTTGATGCTAAAAAAGTAGGAAGCACCTGAGAAAATCCTAGTTTTTTTCTCAGTGTTTTGGTGACTATCATGGTATTGTTGGATGGTGTTTGTGGTGTTGTTTGTGGATGTTGTTGTTGGTGTCGGTATTTGTATTTTTGGTGGTGGTATCGGTGGTCTTGGTGTTGGTATTGGTGGCATTGGTGGTGGTCTTGGTGGCATTGGTTGTGGTCTTGGTGGTCCATCTATTGTAACATATGGAATATCTATTGGGAGATATTAAATAGATCTTCAAATCGATTCTCCATCTTTTTCAACTGATGGCTTATTCATTGGAGTATTTTTTTTTATAATGTGGCATAGAATAATTTATTGAAATTTGTCTTAACTTTTTGTTTGTAGTTAAAAGATGTCTCCCAAATGAAAAGAAACTAAAATTGGATTAACTTCTGACCACCCAACAAAAATGGCTAGAGTACAGATAGATTCGGAGGAACTTCCTGAACAATCTCAATCGGGGCAAAATGAAGTCGAGGAAAGTGATAACTCGTTCTCACCAATGGGGCGTGAAATAATATTAAAATCTCAGCATGATTTTGTCAAAACAATTAGTATCGACAGGTTTTGAGTTGTGATGCCGATGGATAACCCTAACAAAGTAGCTGGTGACTTTGTACTTAAATGTTAGATGGGGAAACTTTTTGATGAATTAAGAAGAATTATGAAGAATAAAAACATAGACAGACGATTTAACAAGAGCTGCTTTGCATACTTTCTCGAGCTGCCTAAAGACTGCACTCCCCACATCCCAATGATCATGGTATATGGTTTTCTCAAGATCAGGAACAAGTACACGGGGAATGATAAAGATCCCAAAGAGGGCAAAAAAAGATGGATGAAATCTGGATTAACTACTATGGCATGCCGATTTGTTTTGGGATGAAAGAGTTTGCCATAGTGAAGGACTTGAGATGCAATCGTCCAGAAGAAGATCTCATCAAGGAAACACCCCACAAAGGGTCCAACAAACCCAAGGGAAAAAAAGATAGGTTGTTGGACTTTGTTGGACGTAGTAGCTACAAAGCAACGGATTTGATAGTAGATCTCAAGGATAAAGACATACCAAAGCACTGCAGGGAGAAATTATGCTTAGTTTGGTTTGTCCATTCCGTTTTATTGGCAAGAGACATTAGGAAAGGCATAGAAGATGATTTGTTGGTGCTTGCTGATGATTTCAACAAATTCACGACTATCCCTGGGGATATGACAGCTACTACTTGACTGTCTGATACCAAACGATATTTAAATGAGCACAAAATAGTCCGCAATCTCGCAAAAACAGCCCACACATACAAGACACCAAGCAGAAACAACAAACACAATCTTGAAAGATAAAGAAGATAGATAACTTGACACAAACAGAATATGAAATATAGAAACTAAAGAGTGTATCAAACTCTAAGACCTCTACAAATCACATTAACAAGCAGCAAGTTCTTACACGAACACAAGAGGAACTCGGTTCACTCAAGCACTCATGTTTCTAGCCGTTTCACAACACAAGTGGATTTCACTTTTGATGTTCAAAGTTAGTGGTCTACTCTCTTCTTGAGAGAAAAATGGTGTTTCAATGTTACAATCTTCATTCAAAATAAGATAACTAAGAAAATAAGACTAAGGGGTTCCTACTTATAGTCTATTACAAAAGAGATGGGAAATGACACATTTACCCTTAATGAAGGGGGTGGGTTTGGAGTGTATAAATGGGGTTGACTTGTAGTATTTTTAATACACTCAAGGCACGTCTTCACACTTTAATACATACATTCCCTTGGATGAACTTAAGACATGGTGAACTGCGTCTATTTTCATAAACGCTCCTTGTAGTTTTTGTAGTTCTCGAGCTTGGACAAGGCTTTGAAAAAGTCTTCAAAAGGTCTTCAATTGCTTTGAAAATCTGAAACATGGACCTTCAACTAAAACTTGTAATCCTTGTGCTCCTCATGCTTGTATCATCCTCTTCACCTTGAATGGAATTTGTCCTCAAATTCGCACCTTGCAAAACCAAAGAAAGGGAAAACATCCACATAATCCTCATGATAGGAGGGTTAGTATTAGTACCACAAATTATATAAACATGCCAAGGGGTTACACTTTTGGAATACAACCAACTATCCTTTGATATGATTATGAAACACGTACCACAAGCATCACAAAGGACATGAGTAAGATAAACATCAAGGAAAGAGGATTGCAATCCGAAACTATCATATATGTCATCAAGCCAAGGTTGTTTGCATTTGGAATATATACCCATGGGTCCTTTGTGTGTGACATGAAAAGCTTAGAATGAATGGAACGAAGGAAGTGGCTTTGTCAAATATCAAGAGATAAAGAAACTACGATGGTCTTAATGGCTTTACTATACCCAATAGGTAAGACTACCTTCATCTTAGGAACCATAAGATACATTTGTTTCATTACCTATACAAAGGACCTCATCAAATATAGTGCCACAATTGATCTTAAGATCTAGCTCAACCACAAATCACCATCATGCAAATAAGAAAACCAGCCACTAAACTTCTTACCACAACACAATACAAATTCAAAATTAACATGGTTATCATCATAGGTAAAGATGTAGTGTAAAAAGGGATCAAGTGTGAAGACATCTTACTGAGGGGGTACACTTTTAAAATTCAACTAGCAATCCTTTATTTTTACCATGAAACACGTAGTTTGAAAATTACAAAGGATAGGGATAAGATAATCATCAAGGAAATATAAGCATAAGCCGAGGCAACCCCTCTTCCAACCTACTAGTGTTCCAGGATCAAATGGATGGTGTAACCAAGGGTAAAAGCTGAGATTAACCAGTCCTTTTACTAGGCTATCACCCAAGACTAAAGAGTTGTGGCCTAGAAGTCTTCTCTTAAGATAAAGCACACCTTTATTCAAAAGTTTTCCAAGCATATGATTACCTTGAGCAAAACTAGTAGCACGGTTTGCATCACACAAGCTTAAAGGAATATGTCCAATATCATGGTCAATATTACAAGAATGAACACTAACTTGAGTATTTTGAATCACATCACTCACGTGATCAAGTAGTGAACTATCCTTAAGAGCAAATTGACTAACATATGCAACAAGAGAACTACTAAGGAAAGATTCATGCTTTTCTACACTATGTAAACCCGAAGCTACTTCACATTGGGTACTAATATCCTTATCACAACATTTCAAGCCTAAGGAAGTGTAGAGTGCAGCAATTATACCTTGGTGTATTCCATGGCAGTCCACTTGTTTGGAGCTCTCGGCCAAGGGTGTCACTAGTTCATTTCCCATGTTATCGTGTGGAATCCCTTTTTGATCCTTCTTTGATAGCATATGAACTTGAAACTGTACATAAGAAGGTTCAATGCTACAAGCATATTTTTCTTTTACTTTCCTACTTCACTACCTGTGGTTTCCTTTTCCCTTGCCCTCTTCTCTTTAAATTCTTATTGTATCTCACCACTAAGTTTCTCTCCATCTTGAGGCTTGGCCTAATTCTCTTTAGATCCTAAATCTCCCTTTTTTCTACTTGGATGGTATGTTTTCGGGTTAGTGTAGATTGGGAAGGAGACATTGGATTTAGTGGAGTGTAGGGTCTTTGAATTGAAGGATTTTAGAGTGAAGGATTCGGGTTTAGGGATGGAATTTGGGTTCCAAGTCCTCCTTGTGGAACTTGGTGGAGTAAGGAACGGCTAGGTCCATCTTGTTCTCGACTTTGGGAGTAAAGATTGACTTGGTTTGTAGCACTTGGTGGATACAATCTTTGGTGCAAGGTCTCTGGAGTAATAGTAGGTGAGGTGTTTTGAGTGGTATGAGGTCGATAAATCCTTTGTCTTTCCACCTTATTCAATCTTTCACTCGTTGAGGCCACATCCGAACCCAACTTCTCAACATTTGCCTTCATCCTAGCCATGCCTCGAGACAAAGTTTCAAGACTAGATAAGAGGACATTCATAACATTATTTTCCATGGTTGGGGAATTGGAATTTTCGGGTTCCATTTGCAATTGTACCTACAAAACAAGAAAATGTTAGTTCAAAATACTCTAGACATTCTTCACACTCGGCTTCCTCACTTGGTCCTTTAAGTGTTGCAAGCCGGATATCAATACTTGAGTGCTTAGGAATGAGTCTACTCTTGAGTTGGAGTAGATATCAGTTAGAAGACTCAAAGAAGTTTTGTACGCACGTGAACGAAAAACAACTACGAACTATAAACGAGCAAAGCACCACAAGTAACACTTACACGAAAGAAGTACTCAAAAACTAGTACATAACTTAGTAGGTTGTTACTAGTTGTCAGCTAGTATAGGAGTCAATGAAAATGAAACTAATAGAGACAAGGAAAGAAACTATGTATGTCCAAGAACTTGAGTTTTTTTTTTGGTTGTTGGCATGGCCCACGATTTTTATTGTTATTTTTTTCTCCAGTCGTTGATATTGTTGTTGATGTGGAGTATAATGTTTTCAAGACATAAGTTGTTTAATCTTGTTTGTTGGTGATGAATTTTTGGTTTTGGAGTAATAATACAAGGCTTTGGATTCTCTTTTCAAAGGTCAAAAGGGTGTACATCATATTTCACCAACTTGCACTAAAATGGCAAAACACCTTTTTGCCTTGTATTTTCACTTTCCTCTTTTGGCCTTTCTTGAAAGATGTTTTAACACTCTTTTGGTAGGCAAGCTTTTGGTAGGTCATTGTTTCTTTGCCACTTTAGTGTTGTCTTGAAAGTAGTCCCAAGACAACATAATACCTTACCTCTATCTTCCCTTTTTCAAATCAAACAAGGCATTTTGTTGAATATTACTCAAGAACAACATGAACAACAACAAGAACACTTTGAACAATAGCAATATCTAAACCGTCCAACCTTTCAACAACAACTTAACAAAGCTCAAATCTTGGTCTTTAGACTTAAGTGTGCTAGGGAAACAAAAATATAACACATGAAACTACTAAGACAAGCAAAATAACACCTAATCTAGACACAAATTTGGCCAAACAACAACACCACTTTGGCCAAGACACCTAACACGTAGAATAACTTCTTTTTGTAAGATTTTTGACCTTGAAAACCACTTCTAATGTTAGGAAACAAAGATATAACACTATAAAACAAAAAAAACACAAAATTCAAAAGAAAAATAGGCATAAATCTCGGCCAAAACAACAACAAGACATAATTTCGGCCAAGACTACAAGAATGGACAGATTTGCTTCTTTTTGAAATTTTCAGCTTTTCAACACCTCTTTTTTTTTTTTTTTAATGTTTCAACTTAGAGAGACCAAGATTGATAGTGTAAGAACACAACCATCCTTAGCTCTGATACCAAATGATACCAAACGGTATCTAAATGAGCACAAAGCAGTCCGCAATCTCGCAAAAACAGCCCACACATACAAGACACCAAGCGGAAACAACAAACACAAACTTGAAAGATAAAGAAGATAGATAACTTAACACTAAGAGAATACGAAATATAGCAACTAAAGAGTGTATCAAACTCTAAAACCTCTTCAAATCACATTAACAAGCAGCAAGTTCTTACACGAACACAAGAGGAACTCGATTCACTCAAGTACTCACGTTTCTAGCTATTTCACAACACAAGTGAAACCTTTCACTTGTAATGTTCAAAGTTGGTGGTCTACGCTCTTCTTGAGAGGAAAATGGTGTTTCAATGTTAAAATCTTCATTCAAGATAAGCTAACTAAGAAAATAAGACTAAGAGATTCCTACTTATAGTCTATTACAAAAGAGATGGGAAATTACACATTTAACCTTAATGAAGGGGGTGCGTTTGGAGTGTATAAATGGGGTTGACTTGTAGTGTTTTTAAGACACTCAAGTCATGTATTCACACTTTAATACATACACTCCCTTGGATGAACTTAAGACATGCTCAACCGCGTCCATTTTCATAAATGCGCCTTGTAGTTTTTGTAGTTTTTGAGCTTTGACAAGGCTTTGAAAAAGGCTTCAAAAGGTCTTAAATTCCTTTGTAAATTTGAAACGTGGACCTTCAACAAAAAATTGTAATCGTTGTGCTCCTCATGCTTGTATCATTGTCCAATATTTACTAACAAAGCTATCCATAGGGACGATCATATTATACGGCTTTCCCTAGGCTTTCATGGTAAAATTGATCACTATTTTTACTCATCCATTAATTTATAATGAATATACTTATTATGAGTTTTATTTTGCTTGCTTCCTGTTTACAATTTTTTAGGCTTGGGCATGTGAAGCCATTCCTCCCCTCTGAAAGCAGTTCAAGGATTACCCGGATGAGGTTTCTCATCCAAGGATCCTTAGGTGGTTGGTGGCTACAAAGGGTGGCAAAAAAAATATTAAGGAGCAGGACGCTGATCTATTTAACCCTCTGGATGATGCATTACATTTTCTTCCAACTAAAATAATTTGACTCAAAGAAAGATACTGATATAGATGTTCTATGTATTGTAATAGACGGGTCATCATTTGCAGTAGATTAACCGTCAACTGCAACTAGTGCAACAGATAGGTAATCTATTGTGACAGATGATCCATCTTTTGCAATATATTAACCACCTGTTGCTCGGGTTCTCTGAACCCGACTCAACAGATTACCCATCTGATGCAAATTATGCAACAGATATGTAATCTAATGCAACATATTGTTAATCTGTTATGACATAAAGATAAGTTGTTACAGTAGCTAGATCATCTGTTGCATAAGTTGGTTGTGTTAACATCTATGTAACCCAACTGACTGCAAATTATTGTTATATGATTTAAATACCTCCTGTCTTTTTTTAATAGGTTGTGTATCCTTGGATCATACCTATCGATGATGAGCTGGGGATGACTTTTTTTCTTACTCTGGGTCTTTTTAATACAAAAGAAGACCCAGCGGTGGAGTTGATAAAGAAAAAATTGGCTAGAACAACATCCATAAGAACAGAAGTTAGGCAAGGTTAGCCTAATGTTGAAGCTCTTCACGACCAACCTCAAAATACAATAGATTCGGGTGCTTCGTTATGGGGTGTTACTGGTGGAGTTGTTTGTGATGGTGATGGACATTCTGATACTGCTGTTGCTGGCAGTCGTGATTATGAGCATGTTGATGCTCAGCAAAAAATAAATACTTTTGAAAACACCCCTTGTACAAGTCCCTCTTACCCCTACATCGGTCCCTTCTACCCTTACAGTGGTCCCTCTCACCCCTTCTCACCCTCATATTCTCATTGCAAATACAAAGTATGCAAGGACAGAAAGGATAAACTCTTTGAAAAGCTAGAGGCTATTGCTGAAGCTATCAAGGAGTTGAAATCCAGGAGGGGGTGTCATACCATCCAACGAGGTGAGGGAGCCATGTACTCCTACAATAACGGTTAGGAGGAAGAGAAAAAAAATTAGACAAATTCTCTTCATTCAAAAAATAGGAAAAACTGCAACTCCTCCTGCTCAAAGAGTTGTTGAAGTTCAGGGGCTGCTGAATAAGGTGGACATATTCATGACACTTGACAAGGAGAAGAAGAAGGAACTACAAGAAAATATGAATGGTAGGACAAAGGTTCAGAAAGAATACATCATGCATTCATTTTCCGCCAAAGACTTCACGAATATGATAAATATACATGTATCGTACGAGGACAATGTAAGTTTAATTTTGCTAACCTAGCCTTCCAATCTACTCTATGAAGAAGAGTCTACCCAGCAGATGTGTAATCTATTACAACAGCTTGGTATTTTATTGCAACATAATACAGATCTGTTGCATAAGTTACGTTGGCAGGGTAATCTGTGAACTGAATGATTTAGAGAACCCTCTACATCAGATTCTTTCCACTGTATTTTTATTCTTTACAAGTACTAACCTATTTAAAAATTGTATTCTTATACCATAGTATGTTTATGAAATTCTCTGCCTCATGAGGGGCAGAAAATTTGCATACCCGGATGCCTATGATGTTGCCGATAGGATAATGGACCTCAACTTCTACAATAATTTCAAGGATAGGTACGCTGATATCCGTAAGCTAGCTGATTCTAGTGGCTCAAGATTTGATAAGTTAGTTTCTACGTTCCAATGGGATACGTTCCAATGGGATGAAGAAATGATTAAATATGTTAGAGGAAAGAGGCCATATCTACACAGCAAGAGCTGGACTAAGGCAAAGAGAATCCTTGCAATCATAAATGCGGAAGTCAAACATTTTCTCACTATTGAGATACTACTCTATAAGGGAAAGATTAAGGTTTATGACTGCAACTTACTTGTCTTCAGCGAGTACACATTTTTAGCCCACATGCAGCCACTCTTGAAGTTGTTTCCCAAGTTATTGACACAGAGTAAGCTGATGGATCATTTGTCAGCTGAAGTCTTGATGAAGAAATCATGGGATTTTGAATGTCGAAATAAGAACATCAAGCTCCCAAAAAATAAAACCGGTACAGCATGCAGGCCGTACTCACTTGCATATATCAAGTATTTATTGACCGATACAGAAATGACCGGTATGTGTGACGCCACTGTGGAAAAGATGTAATGGGTCTGGTCTTATGGGGTACAAACTAAATGATTGAAGCCCATGGGTAAAAAAGAATATGTACAGAGACAGAAACAAACACAATAATAATTTTTCATTTCAAGCCACTTCACTGTATATATAGTGGCAATATTTTTAGGTCTGGCCAAGTTGAATTTTTATGTTGCAATAAATTTTATATATGTTGTAACAGATATAATACCGGTTTTGATAGATTAATTATCTGTTGGAATAGGTTGATCATCTGTTGCATTAATAGATATTTTCCAGTCTATCTGTCGCAACAGATTTCTAATCTGTTGCAACATATAATCTATTTATTACAACTGATAGGTAATCTATTGAAAAAATCAAGAAAGTAGGAAGACCTGTTATATAATTTCTAGCAGATGATCTATGTGTTGCATCTCATGTTGTAACATATGTCTAAATCTATTTAATAAGATATATCGTTTGTTGCAGCAAATGTATTATCTGTTGTGATATTTGAATCTAGTATTTCATTTCAATTAACATGTTCAAAACTAAGGATTAAATTATATTCATAGACAGTATAAAATAAGTCGAAGCCTTCGAAAATTACATAAAATAACTCAACAAATAAATGAAATGTAAGAAAAATCATTATGAGAACAAATGATCTACTTTACAAATAAATCAACAAGTTAAACTAAGGAGGATAGGTTATTACATTGACGGACTCAAGCTATAAAGATCTAATCAATATGGACAAGTTGTTCTTCATCCGGTGTTACGAAATTTGACTTTGTTCGTCGTGGATCTTTAATGTCGCTTGCATACGACTTCTGAGATTTCGCTTCTCAATATTTTCATAAAAAAGAAGCATATCTTTTGCAGTGTAATTCGGCATCAAGTCCATCATTTGGTACTTGTAATCCATCGCTCAAATACTCGGCGTAAGAGGCAACAAAAGGACCACAATTCCTGCGTTTTAAAAAAATAGATAATCCATATCTTGCATTTCATGCAAAGCATTATGAAATTTATGCAATGAAACTAAATCATGACACTTATACTTACAGTCTACCAATGGTTTGTTGAGCAATTCTTTCAACTTATTGTACATCAGATGGATTACCCATTTTATTCTGGTATGCTTCAATCGTCGACCAATCAGTACAAATATTTTGGTCTAAAAATCCACTCAAATCAAGGTAAGTAGGCAATATTTGGCCAGCTTTTATATCTCAGACGAAGGCATGCAACGTCTCCTTCGCGACATCGAGTCATAAACTCAGATATGTCTCTCTTTTAGAATGATGACAGCCAACACCTAATGAAATTTATCACCACAATTAATTAGGATGTACACTTCATCGACTAAATGCCAAGGTAAGCCAGTCAGAATGCTAAAACCTTTGATGATATTGATTAACCGCTCCTCATTTTGGAAAACTTCCAGCTGTTGTTGACAAAACGTATCATAGGAATTATTGATGTAACTTTTGTACAAATAATTTCCTGTCGTGTATCTATATTGTTCTTGTGTTTGCAACTTGGATTGCTTTCGAAGGTAGTAAAAAATAACATCTATGTGCTGCACATATTATCAAATATTTTGGATTACGTGATGAAAAAATTAATATGCAGATGCAATTAAATAAAGTATTAATTAATAGCAATATGTATGACATTTAAACCTCATCATTCCAGCAACCTTGGGGATGTGACATCAAATAGAACCAATTCTTCATTACGGGATGTGCAACAATAAATTCGAACATATCAAACCAAGACTCGATTCATTCACTTTGTAGCATTCGTCATTTTATTTTCTACATGATGATTTATATGTGTTAATGTCACATTTTTACAACAAGAATAGTATAAAACAATATCTTTAAAAATTGATTTATGTACCTTCTGGCATGATGCTTTAACAACCCATCGACAATCCATTCTGAATAGTCGTTGATCAACTGTGTTAGTTTTTTTGGAGCCTCATCCGAGATGTTGAACCTTTCAAACGGGTAATTTTTCTATTCTCCCGAACAGACAGGCTTCACTTTTTCTTCTTCTTTGGAAGCAGTTGATGGATTATCAACTGTGATATTATGATCTTCAGTAGTGGCTTGTACTATGACATCCACCTGGAAAGCCAAAATTATCAATGCTAATTATAGATATACAATAGATTGTCCATCTGTTGCAATAGAAGAGCCTTATATTACAATAGATGGATCATTTGTTGGGACGAATTCGAACAGGTAAATCAGAGAAGTACAATAATTTCAAATAGATGACCCATCTGCTGCAACATAAGACTCATCTGTTAAAACAGATAGCACATCTGATGCAACAACTTAGACAACAGTTGCAGTTGCAACAGATGTATATATCTATTTGATAATTTTTAGCAGATACATCATTTGTTAAAACAAATATGTGCCTGTTTGCTTGTTGGAACAGGTGATGTACATTCACCTTCGTCGGCTCATGTTGCTCTCCTATGGCCCTTGCACACTGAACATCGGTGCAAGACAAAGCGGCATTGCAATTTTGCTTTTTTCAATGCTTGATGATGCCTTGGAAGTATCTTTCCTTCTCCTCTTAGCCGCCTTGATCTCTAGTGGAGTGTATGGATATGAAATTCTCTTTGATAGAATGACACCCCTTTTAGATGCCATTTTCTTTACAGAAGCAGTTAGTGCATTAATAGCATTAGTCACTCTATCGTGTTTCGCCTTGCAGTCTTGACATTTGCATGTAGAACATTTGCTAGATGTGGCAAAATCTGGAGGAAAATCTGTACAACCAGTATGATCATAATCATAATGACTTGTTATTTCAAAAATAATAAGAGGAGCATCATTATCCCCAACAACAACACCACTACGACTACCACTACGACTACCATCGTCAACAACAACAAGCCCACCCTCCAAAATTATTTTTCTTGTGATGGTTGTTGCTCCAAACAATTTCATTTTTATCCCATCAAAAACCTTAGGGTCCGTTAAAGTTTGCACAGACCGTAAAATAAGAAAAAATGACTTCTTCAACTCTTAGTTGGTCGGAACAAGCCACGGATGGACAATCTAAAATAAATCGGTACATATATTAGAATGATAATGAAATCATTTAAAATAATCATTAATTAAAACAAAAACTTGATTAGAATTGGACTTACTGCTACCTTGGGGTAAATGAAAAGAACAAGAAATTTTACATTTCTATCAGTTTTGGTCAACAACTATCTCAGGATTCTTGGACAGGAAACTTCTTCCTAGTAGTTCAATTTTTCTTTCCTTTCCTTTTTGTTCTCTCTTTGCTTTTCCTTCTATTTATTTCGTTTCTTTTTTAACTTTATTTTTCCGTTTTTATCTTCATAGTTATTTTACAAATAAACTTTATGTGCTCAAGGATACTATTATTATTTTTAAGAAATAGAAAACATCGAGAATAATTGTGTATAAAATGACAAGTAATATTTATTACATTGATATTGAGATATTTTAACATTAATTTAATTAATCGTTCAACTTCTATATGTATACTTGGTATATAGTGGTTTTGCATTACCAGTTTGATACAAGATTTAAATTTGATGGATTCAAAAATATTTTCTAAAAGAATTTTCGTGAAATAGTATTTATATAATATCTATACTTTGTATAAAATACGGTAGGATTAAGTTGAGCGCCTTAACTATTTATTACAATATGCCATGTGTTATAATATAGTGAGCACCCATTACTTTAAAATTCTGGATCCGCCACTAACGTTAGGCAAAATTAGATCAGTGTTATAGGTTTTTGTGCCAGTTTCGGTATTAGTAGTGGGAATAGCACTAGTATTTGATAGTAAAGGAAATTGAGAATAAAAATATAGAGGGATTGGTTGGCCAGCTACTGTCTCCGACTGCCCAGTTGTCGGTGTGGCCATGATAGATCAATGGAAGGTGTCTAGGGTTTTCTTTCTTGAGTTAAAATCGATGAATGTTGTGCTGCACTTAATTTAGGTGGTCTGATTGTTGCTAATTTGAGCAAGTAAAAGAAGCATAAAATTAGATGAGAAGCTTACAATTTTTTTCAAAATAAGGAAAAGCTTGATTTTGAAAAACACTTCTTTAAAAAAATGATGTGAGCAGATTTAGTTTAAAACCCTTCAATCCTAGTCTCAAAGTTTTAAACAATACAAAATAAGTTTCATCTCCAAAATTTTAAAAAACTTGCATCTCAACCCAAAGTCTTAAGTAAAACAAAATAAGTTTCATCTCCAAAATACCCAAAAAAAACACAAAATACCCGGTTATATATAATATTATTTGTAAAATTATAATAAAGCTAAATTTTCTTCCCTCCTTACCCTACAAGAGCTCCCATTTTACTCTCCTTCCGATTCCTCTTAATTAATTTCTGGATTTTCATCAGATATTTTTTTAATCAAAAGGTGGATTTAGCCTTTCTATTTTTAAAACAAACACTTAGTTACAAGGTACATAAGGCCCAGAAACCACGCTCCATCGAGTAGAGAAAAAAGGAAACAAAAATAAAAATCTGATCCTACCAACTCCTAAAATAACAAAGAGAAAAAAGAAAGTACAGTGACAAGAACTGAGCCATGTTAGAACATGCATAGTGGAATCAATAATTCTACAGGATTAATAACTCACATATAATCTAGATAACGTAATTAAAATGACAATTAGAAAACTTGCCTCTTGAAGCTTTCACAATTATCATTCAATGCCTTGGCCTCCAGTTCTGCAGTCTTCTACTACTGTCTGACTTAACCTTTGCTTATCAAACTTGTGTGGACAAGTATTTTGGACTCAAAGAAAAGATGGAATAATCATAATCTTCTGAACCCTTAAAACCCTATTTATTCTTGTTTCCTCATAAATAAGGAAAAATCAAGAGCCAAACGTTTTTGGGCCCCTTTAGTTGTCCAAAACGTTTTAGGCCTCTTTAGCTGTCCAAAACGTTTCAACCATTTAAAGTCAGAAGATATTATTTTCCTTCCAGAAGACCAGTAAATAATACTACTTCTTCTAGTAAGTTTCTTTTTCTTTTCCAAAATTGATTAGTTAATCAGGTATAGCAAGGACCGCAAATTTATTAAGTGAGGCTTCTAATTATGATATTAATTCGGTGATGAAAGAATTATCATATCATAATAAATTATAAATTATTTCACTAAAAATCTGTAATTGCACTCCTTGATTTAATTTTAAAATCTACCATTATATCTTATTTAACTCTCATGTTAGAATTACCGACACCAATCAATTAAATTAAATTCTCTGAAATATTTAATTCATTGATTAATTTAATCCTTTATTTATAATGCTTAACTTATTTCACATGACGAATACAAAATCTACCTGCAGGGTTTTCATGTAAAAACTTATAAGCAACCATAAAGGGGTATCTTCTATCTCATGTCTGAGACATGGTTCTATCAACTAATTAATATTTCACTAAGTGATTTCATCCAACCTATCAGGAATATGTTGACTCACAAAAGAGTCTCACCTTTTAATAGATTAAAATGACAAAATAAACCACATAGATCATAATAATTATATCAAATTAAGAGTACAAGTACATGTAATGGACTAGCGAAATCGTTTATTAATATTCAGAACATAAACGAATATCTCTAATTGGTCCGTTCAATACATACGAAATGTACTAGCAAAAGAAGATGGAATATTACCACTCCCATAATTAAGATCAAATTATATTTAATCTTGTGCTACAATCATCAAGATTTTGTCCTACCTCATCTTTGATTGTGAACGTTAATTTATTACTTATAAGAACCGACAATTTTAATCTTCCATGCATGAGTTAAAATACTCCATACACAAAATTGTCTACTATATAAGCAAAGGACACACATGTTAACACAATGATCTATCCAAATAAAGATTTTATTAATATAATAAATAGTCTTTGCATGGGATGAAAATATAATACTATAACATAAATTACATGGTTAATAGTTTATCCTAACAATCTCCCACTTTGACTCATAACCATGAATGCACAAAGTTAACACCCATTTTTTCCACATGCTTATCAAAAACCTTTTGAGTTAAGCCCTTTGTAAATGGGTCTGCCAAATTGTTCTTTGACTCAATCTTTAAAACTCTCACATCACCCCTTTTAGTTATATCCCGAATCAAGTGATATTTTCTCTCAATATGCTTACTTCTTTTATGGCTTCGTGGTTCTTTCAAGTTTGCAACTGCACACCTATTGTCACAATAAAGTGGTAGTGGTATTTGAATCGAAGGAAAAACTCCAAGGTCTTTCAGAAAGTTACCAAGCCAAATAGCCTCTTTAGCCTCCTTAGAGGTAGCTACATATTCGGCTTCCATGGTGGAATCAATAACACGTGATTACTTGATACTCCTCCAAATAATGGCTTCACCTCTTAAAGTTAACACATATCCTGAGGTAGATTTTCTAGAATTTTTATCCGACTAAAAATCTGAATCGATATACCTAATAGCCACAAGATCCCCGAAGTGAAAAATAAGCATGTAATCCCCAATCATTTTAAGGTAATTAATTATATGCTTAACCGTGGTCCAATGTTCTTACCCAGGATTAGACTGAAATCTGCTAACCATGCCAACAGCAATGCAATTATCTGGTCTAGTGCATAACATAGCATACATGAGGCTCCCTATAGTAGAAGAATAAGGGAAAACCTTCATTCTCTCTATCTCATTGGTCATTTTGGGCGACTCATCTTTTGATAGAATAATTTCATGCCTAAAAGGAAGGAATCCCTTTTTGGAATTTTGCATGCTAAATCTTGCAAGAATAGTATCAATATAAAGTGCTTGAGATAAGCCTAATATCCTTTGCTTACGATCTTACATAAGCTTGATCCCAAGGATATGAGCCACTTATCCCAAGTTTTTCATATCAAAATGCGAGGACCATCAGTCCTTAACAAAATTCAACATGCTCACATTATTTCCTATGAGCAAAATGTCATCTACGTACAGAATCAAAAATGCTACTCTGACTTCATCCCATTTTTTATAAGCACATGACTCATTTTCACATTGATTAAAACCAAAAGTCTTAATCGAATTATCAAAACAAGTATTCCATGCTCTAGATGCTTATTTCAAACCATAAATAGATTTCTTAAGTTTACAAAACTTATGTTCATTACCACTTTCCATGAAACCTTTTGGTTGTACCATATAAATGCACTCATCAAGACTTCCATTTAGGAAAGCCATCTAGACATCCATTTTCTAAATCTCATAGTCATAATAAGCAGCAATAGATAAGAGAACCCTAATGGATTTAGCCATAGCTACCGGCGAAAAAGTTTCCTCATAATCAATTTCTTCTTTTTGAGTAAACCCTTTCGCAACAAGCCTAGCCTTAAAAGTTTGCACTTTTCCATCCACACCTCTTTTTTTCTTATAGATCTATCTACATGCAATGGGTTTGACTCCCGTAGGTGGTTCTATAAGTTCCCAAACTTGATTGGAATACATAGACTCCATTTCAGATTTTATAGCAGCAATCCACATGTTAGCATCTTTATTATGTAGTGCTTCGACGTAATTAAGAGGTTTCATATTAGGCTCCTCAGGGATTCTATCATACGATTCTCTCAAGAGCGCAAACCGTAAAGGTTTTCTGATAATTCTACAACTACGAAGACTAGTCACTACAAGATCTGCTATATTTGGACCTAAATTTTGAACACCCTCAATGTTTTCCTGTACTATGACAGGTTCCTCAGCATTATCCTGAACGTTTTCCTCCATAATTGCAGGCTACTCGACATTACTCCCACTACTTTGAGATAGTGTAATATCAAGTGTTTGCTTTTGTGCAATCTCTTGTCTATTGACATTTCCCCCACTACGTAAATGCAGTGGTATGTCAATAATGGTTTTTGAAAATTATTCTTGTATTTCATTATTCGTTATTCTATTGCTCAATTCCTATAAAAAAATTTTACTACTAGGAACGTGGTTCATTAAATAATCCTCTTCAAGAACTTTGGCATTTGTTGAAACAATTACCTTCTGTTTCTTAGGACAATAAAATAAACCCCCTTTTGTTCATTTTGGATATCTAATAAAAACGCACACTTCTATCCTAGATTCCAACTTATCAGTTTTCCTTTTAGCACATGTGTTGGACAACCTCAAATCTGAATATGCCATAGGCTAGGCTTGCGTCCACTCTGCAATTCAGAAGGGGTTAAAGGTACTGATTTTGAAGGAACCAAGTTTAAAATATGTTTTGCAGTTTCTAATGCATAACCCCAAAAAGAAAAAGGTAAATCTGAATAAATTAACATTGATCTAACCATTTCCATAAGAGTTCTATTTCGGCATTATGCCACGCCATTTTGTTGTGGTGTTCCCCGAGTTGAATATTGAGATGTAATTCCTGATTCTGATAAGTATTTAATAAATTTCGTAGAAAGGTATTCACCACTACAATCAGATCGTAATGTATGGATATGTTTTTTATGTCACTTTTCTATTTCTATCTTAAATTCTTTGAATTTTTAAAGCATTCAGATTTACGGTGCCATAAATAAATATATCCATATTTCGAGTAATCATCTGTGAAAGTCACAAAATACTCAAAACCACCTCTTGCTTGTATATTCATTGGACCACACAAATCAGTATGAATTAATTCTAACTTATTACTGGCTCTATTTCCTTTGGAAGGAAAATGTCTCTTGGTCATTTTACCTTCTAAACAGGATTCATAAGTTGAAAGTGCCTCCACTTTCAATGAACTCAAAGGTCTATCAGAAACCAACCGTGAGATTCTATTTATATTAATATGACCTAGACATAAGTTCCATAAGTATGTTTCACTCAATTTCGAAATACGTTTTCTTTTATGTGATTGATCAACATTATTAAGTTCCATTTTTTATAGCATATCATGGGAAACATCAAATACAAACAAGTCATGTATTCTAGGAGCAGAAATAATAAAATGCTTATTAAACATAATAATTGCACAATTATTAGTAAAATAAACACTGTAACCAACATCCGTTATTCTTGAAACTGGAAGCAAATTCTTCTTATAGAAGGTACGTAAAGAACATTATTCAAACTCAAAACTCTAGAACTATTAAATGAAATAGAAATATTTCCTATAGCTAAGGGTGGTGCTGTTCCCCATTTACTTGAAACACGTTTAATTCATTTTCACTTAGGCACCGTGTTTCCTGAAACCCTACAAAGATGTGTAGATATGATTAGTGGCTCCCGAATCTATAGCCCAAAATTGGATAGAAACAGCTGCTAAAAATATTTCAACGACATATGGAAAAGATGTACCTTATTTCTGCATCTTAATTATGTAGCTGGGACACTGTTTCTTATAATGACCAAGTTGCTTACAATGATATCATTTGCCCTGAGGCTTAGTCATACCACCATTAGCACCTGAAATCTTATGAGGCTTCTTTTTCTTTTTCTTTTTGTCTGGCGGCTTAGAAGTCAAAGCTGAAGGTTTGTCAACCATGAATGCCGCAGGAGAAGCCTGTTTCTTAATAATAGATTCTACCACTGGCAGGTCATTCAACAGTTTTGCAAGAGATAAGTCCATCTTATTCATATTATAATTCAAACAAAACTGCTAAAAACTATTCGGCATAGTCTGTAGGACCATATCATCCTGAGATTCCTTATCAATAACCGCACCAAGAATTTACATCTCGTTCAATAGACTCATTATTTTAAGAACATGTTCTCTTACCGAAGTTTCTTCAACTATTTTCGTGGTCAAAAGAGCTTTCATAGCCATCTTCTTTGTAGCAAGATTTTTCTCCCCAAATATTCTTTGAGAGATTCAAGTATATCGTAAGTAGTAGTCATGGACTGATGTTGATGTTGCAACACATTTTCCATAGAGGAAAGAATGTAGCATCTAGCCATCTCGTCAGTCTTAACCCACTTATCATAGGATTTAATCTGATCATCAGTGGGTTTATCCAACTTAATAGGACATTCCTCAACCAACACAAATTTAAAGCCCTTAGCAGTAAGAATAATATCTAAATTACATTTCCATTCCACATAGTTAGGGCCTTCAAACTTATTTTGATTCAGGATAGAAGTTAAGGGATTGAATGAAGACATGGTTAATATGTGATATAATCAAATTAAAATAGATCATTAGATATGCTGCAGAATAATAAAATTCTTCAAAAACACATCACACACATAACCATGCACATAAATAGTTAGAATTGGTAGGAAAACTTAACCATTTAAGCAAATATACATGTAATGTCAGATATTTTATCTCTTAAATGAAATAGAACCAAATTAGTTGGAGAGTTAACTGTTGATTTAATTTATATAAATATCACTTTTGATAAGTCTTTGCACCATTGAACCAACATGTATCTTAGTTGGAAAGTTAATACAAGTCATAAAAAATAAGAGACTATAAAATAGTATTACAATATACAAGTTTATCCGATGGGGAAGATGACCGATGTCAACATATAAACTCATATTATGTACTATTATTAACCATTTAAAATCATAAGGAATGATCTCTATCACCACTGGTTTGCAAAAAATAATTTTTTCAGAATTTTTAATTTTTTCAAAAATATTAAAACGCCCAAAACCTCATCAAAACGGCCCCGAATGGCCAAAAAATGGCCTAGGTTACAATTTATTGTATGTATTGTTCAGTAGGTCATTTCCAATAAAAGTACCAAATTTTAGGTCATTCGGAGTTCGTCAAAACCTGAAAAACTCCAAAACCGATCAAATCAACAATTATTGGCTAGGCTGTTTGCGAGGGTCAGCAGGGCTACCTCTTTGCTTGACCAAATCTATTTTCTTTGATGAAAAATTTATATTCTAAAAATCATTAACATCATTAAAAACACAAAAAAAGGCCAGCAACAACATGATTTATAATACTATTATCCGAATTATGTACAACAAATCATATAATTTCTTTTACATTATCTAGTAGATGTAAGAAGACTACTGATACCAATTGTTAGAACATGCACATCGGAAGCAATAATTCTACAGGATCAATAACTTACATATAATCTAGCTAACGTAATCAAAATGACAATTAGAAAACTTACCTCTTGAAGCTTTCACAAGTATCATTCAATGCCTTGGCCTCCAGTTCTGCAGTCTTCTACTACTGCCTGACTTAACCTTTGCTTATCAAACTTGTGTGGGCAAGTATTTTGGACTCAAAGAAAAGATGGAATAATCATAATCTTCTGAACCCTTAAAACCCTATTTATTCTTGTTTCCTCATAAATAAGGGAAAATCAAGAGCCAAACGTTTTTGGGCCTCTTTAGTTGTCTAAAACGTTTTAGGCCTCTTTAGTTGTCCAAAACGTTTCAACAATTTAAAGTCAGAAGATATTATTTTCCTTCCAGAAGATTAGTAAATAATATTACTTCTTCTAGTAAGTTCTTTTTTCTTTTCCAAAATTGATTAGTTAATCAGGTATAGTGGGGATCACAAATTTATTAAGTGAAGCTTCCAATTATGATATTAATTCGGTGATGAAAGAATTATCATATCATAATAAATTACAAATTATTCCACTAAAAATCTGTAATTGTACTCCTCGATTTAATTTTGAAATCTACCATTACATCTTATTTAACTCCCCATGTTAGAATTACTGACACCAATCAATTAAATTAAATTAAATTCTCTGGAAAATTTAGTTTATTGATTAATTTAATCCTTTATTTATAATGCTTAACTTATTTCACATGACGGATACAAAATCCACATGCAGGATTTTCACGTGAAAACTTATAAGCAACCGTAAAGTGGTGTCTTCTATCTCAAGTCTGAGACATGGTTCTATCAACTAATTAATATTTCACTAAGTGATTCGTCATCATCCAACCTGACAGGAATATGTTGACTCACAAAAGTCTCATCTTTTAATAGATTAAAATGACCAAAAAAAAATCACATAGATCATAATAATTATATCAAAATTAAGAGTATAAGTACATGTAACGGACTAGAGAAATCGTTTATTAATATTCAGAACATAAATGAATATCTCTAATTGGTCTGTTCAATACATATGAAATGTACTAGCAAAAGAAGATGGAATATTACCACTCCCATAATTAAGATCAAATTATATTTAATCCTGTGCTACAATCATCAAGATGTTTGTCCTACCTCATCTTTGATTGTGAACGTTAATTTATTACTTATAAGAACCGACAATTTTAATCTTCCATTCATGAGTTAAAATACTCCATACACAAAATTGTCTATTATATAAGCAAAGGACACACATATTAATACAATGATCTATTCAAATAAAGATTTTATTAATATAATAAATACTCTTTGAATGGGATGAAAATATAATACTATAACACAAATTACATGGTTAATAGTATATCCTAACAAGCTAAACCCTATATTTATGCTACTTCACCCAAGCCATCGCCGGTGAGACAGAAAGTGAGCTATGGACACAATCGTGACATCGAGTTCTTCAAGCTAAGTGACCCATCTCCATTGTTCACTAGTTTGAATTTCTATTTTAGAAATCTTTCATACCTCTTAAAATTTATCAAACTATTGGTAGAAATCACTCAGGAATCCTCACAATCTCTCACAAAGGTCGTGTTTTTTGCCCAAAAAATGAACTCTTCTTCAAGCTTGATAAACAGCAAAGGCTAGATGTGATGCTTCATCAGGTATTTCAACTAGTAACTTCTAGATTTAGGGTCTGTGAAGAAGTCTTATTGTTTTATACTAGTGTTCATTTGCTTGATGATTTTTCCTTAGTTGGATGAACCTTGTCCGATGTTAATACCACCACCATAGGGGAATCCTCAACTACCGTATGAATTATCACTGTATAAAACACTACCCTGAATATGTTGTGCTGATCTTGATTAGATGCTTAGACTATTGTGGTTGTGTGATGTTTGGTGATGCTACTCCTCTTTGTATGAACTTTTGTATGATATTAATGCCCATCTCTGATTTTTTTGGTAAGTGTAATATTTTTGAGCAACCCAATCCTTGATCCTCACATAAGGGATTTGAAGTTTATTAGACAAAAGAATTTGTTATTCTTTTTGTGGTAATTGTTGTATGTTATTGTACTTAATTATGCCTGTGCCTATACCTGCAAAACGAACAACATTGTCAGCTAAAAAACTGCAAGTTGGTTTCCTTCTCTGCAATTGTGATTAATGTGTTACTTTCTTTTCTTTCTCCCTTAATTTATCAAGTCTACTCCTCTATTTAGGGCCCATAGGCAGTCCCAAGCTTAGTATCCTCTGCATAGTTAGTCATTTGTTAGAACATGCATGACGGAAGCAATAATTAACTAGAATCAACAACTTACGTAACATCTAGATAACATAATCAAAAATGAAAATTAGAAAACTTATCTCTTAAAACTTTCACAAATCTCTTTTACTGCAATTGAATCCAGGTCGACAAAACATATATTTTCTCAAATAAAAAAACCTCTATTTATTCTCAATTCAACTGAAAAGGAAAGGGCAAAAAGCAACGTTTTCAGCCATTAACTTGCCTTAATGGCACTATAATGGGCAAAACGTTTTTGCTTCAATTAACCATATTTATGTAACACCCAACTTAGGATAAGGAGTCCCACATCGGAAAAATACAGGAGGGATGCTGGGTATATAAGTAAGCAAGCCTTACTCCCTAGTGAAGCATTTTAAAGCTATGCGATCCTGGGCCAAAAGCCGACAATATCACTATAGACAAGGTCTAATTGATTAGGCAAAGGTTGCTCACAGCCCAAAGCAGACAAAAGTTGTATGTGGATAAGAGGAGAAGATATCTAGTATACTCTAAGGTTTTTTACGAGTCTCTCCTATGAAAGGTGTGATATGATTCAGGAAAAGAGGTAAATTGAGCCCGAGATATATAGGACCTTATGAGATACTTGAGCGTATAGGAGTAGTGGCATATCGTTTGACACTTCCTCCTGAGATGTCCTTCATCCATTTAGTGTTTTATATCTCTATGCTAAGGAAGTGTATATCAGATTCATCTCGTGTGCTCAAAGGAACGACCTTCCAGTTGGATGAAAACTTAACCTATGAGAAGGAACTAGTAGCTATTATTGATCGATAGGTAAGCAAGTTATGGTCGAAGGAGTTTATATCTGTGAAAGTCTTATAGAAGAACCATGTCATTGAAGAAGCTACATAGGAATCAGAAAAGGATATGAGACTCAAGTACCCTTACTTGTTTCAGTCTTTAGGTATGCACTTGTTCTAAATTCGGGGACCGAATTTCTTAGGATGGGGAGAATGTGATACCCCAAATCATAACTAGAGAGTAAAAGGAAAGAAACAAAAAATATACTTATACTAAGGAATGAGGAAAAGGGATAAAGCTCATATTAAAAAGGAAAGAGGAAAGAACAAAAATGACACTTCAAATAAACTATTTCCATGAAAATGACCATGAAATTTAAATTCCATTTTCTAGCCATTTCAATTTACTGGCTTTTTCTATACCGTTTCTACACACCTTCTATATAGTTCTATACAAATCTTATGCATATAAATATTCTATACGAAAATTATACAGTTTAGATACACAATTTACAAAAATAACTGTACATTTTTTTTGCATGTTTTATACAACAATTATATAATTTTCATACACTTTTTATATATTTTATATATATATTTTATACATATACATATTTGATAGAACTATACAATTTTTATACATATATCTTATATAAATACATATTCTATTTAACAATTATATTATTTTTATATAATTTAATGATTATTTCTAAACAATAAAAAAATAGAATATTTGATCAGTTAACAAAATTATAGCAAAAAAAAAATTGAAATGTTTTTAAAAGGGATGAATTGTCTAAGTTGAATACTGCATCAGTATTGTATATAGACTGTATCAATATTGTATATGGACTGTATATGGACTACATAGGCCAAAATGACCCAAATTTGGAAATGACTAAAAAGTGAAAATAGTATATCCGACTGGCCACTTTTTGGAAAGTTTTCAAACTTGGGCTATTTATTTTAAAAAGTGCTATAGAGTGTCCTTTTTCCAAAAGGAAAAGGAAAGAAAGGGAAAAAGTGGGCCAGTGGCCCATATTCCTAATTAACTATAAAAGGAGGCTTATTAAGGGCTTATGCCCAATTCTTTCATGAGGCAGATAGCTGCCAGCAACACAAATTAATAAACGGTTTTGCCCATTACCTGTAAAAAAGATATCAAAAGTTAGCAAAGGCAGTAGTGGTCACGCACAAAAGTAGGGAATTTTCTTGTTAGGTCCCAAAATAGATGAAACTTTTTTAATTTTTTGTAGAATTCTGACAAAGCTTGCTTGGGAGTCCTAAACTCCTTAGCGCGAGTGAATCTATTTC
The DNA here is from genome assembly GCF_002878395.1 of Capsicum annuum. NCBI lineage: Eukaryota > Viridiplantae > Streptophyta > Magnoliopsida > Solanales > Solanaceae > Capsicum > Capsicum annuum. Next base: position 37,764,486 of record NC_061122.1, on the reverse strand, counting down.
ATACGTCAGATATCCGCACCCCCCTAATAGATATAAATTGTAGGGGGTGTGGATATCTGACGTATGAAATAGATTTATTAGGTATCTAGTGAATCTATTTTTCTTTGTGCGTAGATATTTCTTAAATTTTGTTTCAATATCTCTTAATGATTTACTTTTTTCGTAAGATGTATTCATTAATTTGTTTGGTTTATTATTTTATCCTGTAGTAATTGCAGAGTTACAAATTTCTGTATAATAATTTATCCTAACTGTACTGTAATGTATATCTAATTCTAGATTTTCAATGTTATTTATTATCTTGTGTTGTTCTTCTCGTAGTGAGTTTTTTAAATTATATAAACTATCACATGTGATTTTTTCTAAATTTTCTAAGGTTTCTTCTATCCATATTAATTTTTCTTTTAGATTTTACATCATTTTTCTAATTCGGTTTCTATAATTAATTTCATTATTTAGATTATCTTGATTTTCTCTAGTTTTTCTAATATATTCTAACATCTCTTAATCTGAATAATATCTTTCTGGATAAATTTCTTCGTATAACTGTTCTAGCCAATTTATGGTTTCAATTTCATAGTCTATTACTTTTTCTAATATTATTTTCTTAATATCTATTATTTCTATATCTTTAAGTATATATAAGATTAAAACTTTAAGATAATCTAGGTGATCTATCTTTTAAAATTGATTTTATTATAATATTTTGTAGTTGTTTGTTTTAGTCTTAGTAATTTTTGCATATTAAGAAATTATATATATATTATATCTTTATTTTTCATGTATTTGTCTATATTTATTTTCATCTGTTTTTCTAGTATCTGTATGTTTCTCATTTTTGTTTTCTAAAAATTCTATGTAATTTGTCATGGTAAGTATTTGTAAGAGTAGTTAGGTAGGTATGGTATATAATTTACTCTAGTCATGTAATATTCACCAAATGCTTTTTCTAATATGATTTTTCTTATATCTGCTACTTTTATATCTTTAAGTGCATACAAAATAAATATTTTAAATTTATCTACCATCACATCAGATATATAATTATTCATTTTCATAAAATTGCTTTTTTCAAAATATTCCCTTCAACCATGTACATAACAAAATATGGTCACCTAAGATTACTATATACTAGATTATTCTTAAATAATGTGTTCTTCGGTCACTATTAACATGGTAATCCGGATACTTTTTCCCTTAAACAGCGCCTCTACTCTGGTTACTCCCCGCCACGGCTTCTTGCCTCATTGGTTTCACCTTTAGGATGGTATAGTCTTAGGGATTTTTCTCCGTTTCCACTTTGCTAATAAACTTCTTAACATATTATTCTTCGAATAATTCTACTATAAAGTAACTAATATGAATTTATTTTATCATATCATGATTGTTGGGAATTATGAATTTAGCTATTCATAATCATAAATAAATATACCTGTTCGGGTAGTTTTGATATTTCTAAAGTTTGTTCCTCCATAGCTTTTTCCATTGAAATATGTCTGTTTTTTAATTAACTGAGTAAAATATTTGTTGTGGAATGGAGAGGGTATTTGCTTCAACGCATGAAGGCTTGCTTTGCAATGCCTTCAGTTGCCTTCATTTATAGAATAAAAGAAAAAACTTTACAAGCATCTTTACACGTTTTTTTAAATGTTATCCTATAAGTCAAAAAGGCTACTAAAGGTTACCTAAACCTAAAAAGCCTATACATAGCCTTTAAAGGCTAAAGAAAAAAGTCCAAGTCTATAAGTCTACATAATTTACAATCTTAACAATTCTACGTAAAAATCTATACAATACTTCATAAATAATCCAATAACTTGTCTTCCATTGATGTTGTCGTATCTGCTATATCTCCATTATTGCTTCTTATCTTATCTTTTCAGCTGACATTGTGTCTTCTTTTATTCTAGATGTACTTCTGGAATAATGTTATCTTCTCCATTACATCTTGAACATTGGTGATCTGGGTATTTGTGTCCAATTATTTTACAGTATCTTGTCAGTAGTTCATCTGAAATAAATCCTTTTTTAATTGCTCTTGCGGTAGATTATTTTTCTAGGTTAAGTAATGTCATTATCCATTGTCTGACATCTTCCATATCTGCTTGTCGTAGCTCTTTTGAATTAGAGTAAATCATTTGATGATCTCTCGAATAATAGCTCCATATTGGGTTTCCATTAGTATAATTATTTGCTAGTTCTTGGATAATCATAGCTAGTCCAATAAGTCGTTTATTTGTGTAGAAGTTGGGTATCTCAATTCTGGGTATCTCCGGTTGCTGTGTAATATCTTCTGGTATGATCATATCTCTAGTTAGTCCTATTTTTACATCTTGTATACCTGGTTTTATTTCGTCATATAGTATCTCTGCTGGTGCAGTATAACATTTTATGTAAAATAGATTTCCTTTCCTTATCCTTTTGTAGGTGGTGAATATCTTGTGTAATTCTTCCATAGCTGTTAATTCTTCTCCGTCTTGGGTGTATATGGTGTTTAATAGTCCATAGTCAAAACAAGTCTTTACTAGGCTTGGGTTAGTTTTGGGTAGTGCAATTATTTTGTTACATCCTTGTAATTTTTGGGTTATATAGTTGGTGTTTGGTTCTTTGATGTTTATAGCTCTGGGGTTCTGGTTTAAAAAAGTTTGTACTCTGTAGATATTTTCTATGTATTTCTGGGCTGTGTAGTTGTATACTTTTTTGTCTTGGTTTAGGCTATCTCGGTATGTGGTAACTTGTGGGGGTATGAACAAGTGGTCTTTTTGTGTTTTTGGTGTAAATGGTTTTTCAAATATTTTATTCATATTCATATTCTGGTATATTGGTCGATTAACTCCTTTGCTTGTACCTGCAGAAGTAGATTGATAAATGTTATAGGTTTTATGGAGTGTCCCAACGTCTCCTTCTAGCTCTGGAACTTTAATGTCTTCCGATCGACATAGCTCTGCACACTGCTGAGTTAGCTGATTTGTAGCTATAGACTTCAGTTTATCTTCATTAGTCTTTAGCTTTTCTATCTCATTACCCATACTGTCCACTTTCGTTGAAAACGTAGTTAGGGTGTTAAGTATTTTTTCTAGAGTATCTTCTTCTATTATTTCAGTCTGTGTAGCTTTGTCTTGATATGTAATCTGCAATAAAATTTTTGTTAGTACTGATCACTTCAATTGTAAATGTGAGATTTAATATATTCAAGACTAGTCTCCGAATCTCTTTTGTTGTAACTGAATTTTGTATTTTCTTTGTTAACCACCAGCGTACTTGTGTATTATCTGTTCGTACAATAAATTTGTTATACACAATATATGGCTCAAATGCTAACAAACATTTATATAATGAACATAATTCTTTCCTATTTATTTCCCATTTTATTTCTGTCTCATTGGATGTACCTGAGTAGTATCTACAATGGTGTTCTATTTTTTCTGCTTCATATCGATATTTAAGTACTCCTCCATAACTATATTCACTAGCATCTGCTTCTACTATGTATATAAATTTTCTATTTTCATCTGGAAATTGTAATTTTGGTAATTCTTTACAAAGTAATTTTATTTTTTGAACTTATTTTTTATCTTCTTCATTATAGTTATATTCTACATCCTTTTTTAATTTTTCTGTAGTGGTTTTAAAGTTTCTGCTAATTTTGGAATATATTCTCTTACTTGGTTTACTAATCCTAAAAATGATTGTAATTTCTTTTTTGTATCCAATTCTTCTTTAGAATTTATTATTTTTTGTACTGTATGTTGTTGCATTTTTACTCCACTTTTATCTATTTGTATTCCTAAAAATTCTATCTGGTTTTTCATAATTTCAGCTTTTTTTTCGCTTAGACTTATTTCCGATTTTTCTATTATATCTGTAAACTGTTCCAATAATTTTAAATGTTCTTCTTTGGTTTTTGTATATAATAATATATCATCTATATATACTATACAATTAGATAATTGTTTAAAATAACTATCCATAAAATATTGATATCTACCTGGTGCATTTTTATATCCGAATGGTAATACGTTCCATTCATAAAATCCTTGTGGTACCGTAAATACGGTTAATTCTTTAGATTCTTCTTCTAACTTTAGATGGTAAAATCCTGATTTACAATCGAATTTGCTAAAATAATTATATCCTTGTATTTGCCTTATTTTCAATATCTTATTTGGTATTAGATAATTATATGTTATAGTTTTTGCATTTAAATTTCTGTAGTCAATAACCATCCTACTTTTTCCTCTTTTTTGTTCACTATGTTTATTTACTATAAATGCTGGACTATTATGTTTACTATTACTTTTTTGTATATATTATTTTTCTAATAATTCATCTATATGCATTTTAAATTCTTTTAAATCGTCAAAATTATATGTTAATGGTTTCTAGGTTATTATGCTATTTTTTTCTATTAATTCAATTTTTATAGTAGTTTTATGTTTTTCCCATCCTTTTAATGGATCTTCACTATATAATTGTTCTAATTTTTTCTTAATTATTTCTATTTTATTTATTGAAAATATAGTTATTTCTGTTTTATTTATCGAAAATACTACTAGTTCTATTGTATCTTCAGTATTTTTTATATTTTTTAACTTTTGTGTAATTTTTTCACTTCCTGTTATCCAATCAGTTTTCTTTCTTATTTTATTATTAACTCTTTTTGCTCTTACTTTCTGTTTGCATGGTGTTGTAAACCACCAGTCTGTTCTAGTTATTATATGTGGGTATAATTTATCTAAGAACGGTATTCCTAAAAGTATATCTTTTGATGTTAGTTCATAATTATAAATTTCTTCTATGATTAATATCTTATCCCATACGTGTATTTTTACATTCCTAGCTTTATACGTAATCAAGCTTCCTTCATTATTAAATCCTTTAACTATTATTGGTGTTTTTAATTTATCCCATTTACTTTCTGGTAAGCAATTATATCTAAATAAATTAGCTTCTGCTCCTGTATCTATCATAGGCGTATAATATCTACTGTAATATCCTTCTACTACTATCTTCATTAATACATATATTTTCATTTTATGTTAAGGCTCTTCTTAAGAATAACTTCTCTTTTTTATATGTTAAGGTTAATTGGGTATGTTCTATATTATATGGTTTTACTTATTCTAACCATTTTATTCCTAATATTATATCTGCTTTTTGCATTTCTTCCTTTATTTCAAATTCTATTTTTATTTTTCTAACTCCTATTATTATTTCTTTTTCTGCTATATTTTTACTATTTATTAAACTTCTTGGTAGATCTGGGCACATATCATTATCAGTTATTATTTCTTCATTTTTTACTAGATATTTTGCTATATAATTTTCTTCTTGTCCTGTATTTAAAAGTATTAGATATTCTTTTTCATTTATTTTTCCTGTTATGTAATATTGGTTTAAATTACTTATTGAATTTATTTCATAACTTGTTCTTTTTGATGAGATTGATGATTCTGGTTTTTCATCAGCTATTCTTTTCGTTGTACTTATTCTATCATTTGCTATTTCTAAATTTTCTTCTATATCTATGTCTCTATAACTATAATCATTATAATCTATTGTTTTTACAATTTGTTCGAATGGACTTTCTATTCGTATTTTGTTAATCTTATTTTTTCCTGTTATTTTATGTTTTGTTGTTAATACATATAAATTTTTGCATCTTGTTGTAAATATTTTACTTCCTGGGGTTAATTCTATTCCTGATATTTTCCAATATAATAGGAGTGATTTATCTATATTTTTATCTGTTACCGCTACTGAATAATTTGCACTTATTATAAATTTAAAATTTTGATATATTAGATTTCCTTTTACGACAGTTATTATGCTTTTTTCTATAGGTTTTATTATTCTATCATCTGCTAAATATAATTCTATTGGTGTATCTATTCCTTCTATAAAACATGCTTTTATTAATATCTCTGTACCTCCAAGGTGTACATATTTTATTGGATCTCCTTTACTTTTTATATCATTTATCTCTTTATTAATTATTCTTTTTGTTACTAGTGGTATACTAGCTTTGCCTTTTGCATATCTGCAGTCTATTACATGTTCTTTTTGGCATACTACATAATATTCGTCCTTTTTCCTAGTAAAAATATTTTTTATTGTTGGTATTTTAAATATTTTTTCTACACTTAAATCTAATTCTTTTCCTTTTATTTCATCAAATATGTTACTGTCAAATATTTTTTTTGTTCCGTTCCTTCATCATTTAAATATTCTTCCTTTGTTATTATTTTTATATCTTCTTCAGTCATTTGATTCATCTATTTCACTATCTATTTCATTATCTGTTTCGTTTTCTGAAATTTCATATATACTATCCTCACTTTCTAATTCATAATCTATATAATCTATCTGCATATATTCTGTATTATCTATTTTTATTTCTGATATTTGTTTATTTTTTGGATTTTTAGGTAATTTACAATCTCTAGCTAAATGTCCTAACTTTCCACAATTATAACAAGTACATTCTTTTATGGATTTCTTCTTTCTATATGGTCTTTTGTATTTATAATTTTTTACATAATATCTTTTTCTCGGTTTCTTATATTTATATTTTGATTTTTTATATTTTTTATATTTCTTATGTCTTTTTCTTTTCTTATAATATCTTTCTTCACATCCAAATTGGGGTGCTATTTTATTTTTGCAACATGCTAAATTCCTTATTAATGTTTTTTCCATTTTTAATTCTTCTCTATATTTTTCACATAAGTTTCTATACCATTGTTGTAAAAATTTTATTCTTGCTCCTAGCGTATCTACTATTTTTGCTTCTTCCCAACTTTTTATTATTTTTGAACTAAATGGCTTGAGTAATTTATTAAAATATAATTTTCTTATCTCTTTACTTTCTTCTATACTATATGCTCCTTTATAATAATATTCTTTAAATGTGCAAGTATATTCATCTATATAACACATATTACATATTGCTAATTTTAACATTAAATTCCTATTTGTATCTTTTTCTTCATCTTGTTCTTCTTCTATTGTTGTCATACTACCAAATTCATTTTTTATAGCTGTTTCATATTTTTTTAATAATTTTATAGGTGTTAGTTTAGTTGTTGTTGATGATGTTCCTTCTATAGGTTTATTAGTTCTTAATACTTTCTAGCTATTTTCAGTTAAATTTGAAAACCATAGTTTTACTGATCCTATTAGTGTTCTTTCTATATATTCCGGTGCATCTGTTATGTTTATATTATTATCTAATAATTGTTTTGTCATATATCCTATCCATAATTGTATTATTTTTTCTGTATCTATTACACAGTCTAGGTCTAAAAAGTTAATAAAAATTATTAACTATCTGTTTTGGTGTCCATTTGTCATATTCATTATACTTTTTAAACTTATTCTTATAATATGCGAGTTTTCTTATTTCTGCTGTTTTAGGTATTATATTTTCATCTTCTTTTTTATCAAGAGTATTTATTTCTATGTGGGTACTTTCTAAGTTTTCCTCATTAATTACTTCTTGTTTTTCATTAATTTCTAATTTTTTTGTATTTGTTAATATTTCTGTGTATGTTTCACTATCTTCTGAATCATAATTATCTGTCTCTTCAATGTCTATATTATTTATTTCTAATTCTTTGTTTTTTATTTCCAATTTCTCCTTAAATTGATTTATCTCGTTCAGTAATTTTTGTTCTCTATCTTTTTCTTCTTTTTCCTTTTGTCTTTGTTCATAAAAATCTTTTAACATTTGTAGTTCTTTTTATAATTCAGCAATCCTACTATTTTTAGTTTCTTCTATTTTTCGTATTTCTTCTGTAGTTTGTTGTTTTATTTTTTCTATTTCCTTTTTCCTATCTATCTCTTCATTTTCTTTGTCAGTTTATCTTTTAATTTTAATTCTTCTTTTTCTAACATTAGATATAAATGTTCACCTATTTTCTTATATCTTCTTCCTAGATTAGAAAATACTATTTTTATTTTTAATCCTTCATGATTTTCATATATTTTTTCATCTATTATAAATTCTTCTTTGTTCATTTTATTGTGAATAGTTCATGTTGATATATATATTCTAAACTATCTATTTGTGATTCTAATTTTGATATTTCATCTTTTTGTGTATCTATTGAGTTTTTACTGACTCCGGCAAATATATTATAATGTAGTCTTTTTATTCTTATTTTTAATTCTTTACGTTTTTCAGAAATAATTTATTTTAATTCTTTGTATTGTTGTACTTTATTCATTTTAAACCATATTTATAATATCTTGGCGGATATCTAAATCTAATTTTATCATAATTAGGTGGTATGTGTTTCATTCTCCTAGATTTTAAATGGATTATTAATTTTGATTCAATACTAGATATTAATGTAATTAAGTAGGCTAATCTTTTTGGGTTTTCTTTTGTTTTATTTAGACTTATATATTCTGAATAATTACTAATTAAAGATTCTTTAATTTATCTAAAAGCTTCTCTATTTTTAAATAGTCTTCTCATAATTAATTTAATAATTTATAGGTAAATTCTGATTATAACTCTAACATGCATCTCACTTCCGTATTTTTTAAGTTACTGGGCTCTGATACCATTTGTAGGGGGGTGCAGATATCTGACGTATGAAATAGATTTATTAGGTAGTACTTTTTAAAATCCACTTTTTTCAGTCTATCCAAACGGGCTCTAACACTATTAAGAGCAAAATGTTTTCAGTAGGGTCGTGTAAAAATCGAACCGACCGATAAACCGAATCGATAAAAATGTTATTGATTTATTGTTATTGGGTTAATGGTTTTATAAAAAAAAATTATTGAGTTATTGGTTCAGTTCGAGTTTTTCTTATTGGGTTATTGGGTAAACCGAGTATATATATATATATATAGGGGTGTACAGACCAAACCATCAAGTCAAACCAAATCAAAGAACTAAATCAAACTGAGAAAAAAACTGACTTATGGTTTGGTTAGGTTGGTTTGGTGTTTGAAAAAAAAAACCCGACCATTCTTAGTTTGATTTGGTGTTAACAAAAAAAATAGTCAAACCGAACCCAAATCAAACCGACATAATATATATATATGTGTGTGTATATGTATGTGTGTGTGTGTATATATATATGTATGTATGTATATATGTATATATGTATGTATGTATGTATATATATGTATGTATGTATATATGCATATATATAATTTAACTTTTTATCCATAAAATATTAATTAGAATCAACTTTTTAAATACTTTTTCAATTAGTTTTATTAATTTTTAATATTTAGAAAGTAGGTGTGTGTGTGTGTGTGTGTATATATATATATATAGTTGTAATATTTGTCCATTAATTGCTAATAAAATGATCCAAAACTCAATATAAACTTAAAACCTAAACTTTTCACTCTTCATCTTACTTTTTAGTTTTAAGAGAGTTTTTCGCTCCTCAATTTTTCATAATTGATTTTTTTTCATTAGCTAATGAGTGAAAACATACTTGATCTAGTCTTCAATCACAATATAATTGTAAAAAATAAAGATTATAAAAAAAATAAAGAAACTCAAAAAAAACAAAAAAACCGACTAAAACCTAAACCAAAAAAACCAATTTTATGTTGGTTTGATTTGGTTTATAGTTTTAATAAACCGACATAATTAGTTTGGTTTTTATTCAATAAAAACCTAAACCAAACCGACCTATGTACACCCCTATATATATATATATATATGACTTATTATATATTTCTCTTAATTTCTCTTTAATTTCTACCAATTAACAAACCTATTATTTCAATTATATAAATTCTTAATTTCTCCTAACAACATTTAGTTCAAACTTGAAGATTCTTGTAAATTAAAACACATTATGTAGGATTTTTGGTTGCAAATAAGATTTGATTTTTTTTTCCATGTTAGTTACTACTATTTCTATTTTATGAGTATTTTCTTATCGGTTAAACCAAAAACCGAACCATTAAGGAGTAAAAACCGATTAACCGAAAATCGATAAAAAATATCTTATTGGTTTAGCATATTTAAAAACCAAAAACCAATAAACCGAATCGACCGATGCACACTCCTAGTTTTCAACTCTTTAAAACAATATTTTTCAGCTCTTTAAAATAGTGTTAATTGATATTTAAGTCCTTTTTTCTTTTCCAAAATTGATTAGTAAATCAGGTATAGCAAGGACCATAGATTTTTAAGTGAGATTCCAATTATGATATTAATTCGCAAATGAATGAATTACCGTATCATAATAAATCACAAAATATTCCACCAAAAATTCTGTAATTGCACTCCTCGATTTAATTTAGAAATTTCATTACTTCTTATTTAACTCCCCAAGTTAGAATTACCGACATCAATCAATTAAATTAAATTCTCTGAAAAATTTAACTTATTCATTAATTTAATGCTTTATTTATAATGCTTAACTTATTTCACATGACGGATATAAAATCCACCAGCACGGTTCAAATATGCAATCACCACCTTCCCTACTATTCCACCAAGTGAAAGAGCACCCTTTAAAGGGAATCTCACTTAGATCACAAGATGAAATGCATGTTTTAAAGTCTTTATAGTCAGCATCATTGACTGTTAAGCCTCCAGTCTTTTCCTCTGAATTTAAAATAATGTTAAAATCGCCACCTATAAGTCATGGAGTTGACATACTAGCTGCAACTTGATAAATATAATCTCATAGTCTCAGTCTCTCTTCTATTGTACACTTAGCATATACTAAAGTGATAACATATGATGACTTCTGGCTTTCCTAACTAAATAGAGGAAGCTAGAATTCTAACCTTCTTTCGCTTTGTGGTTGATGCGGTTAAATCAATTAGTAAAAGGTAGGTGGCATAGTTCAACTATTTGAAGGGATTTTGGTCCTCTAGATGGGCAAGTAAGTTGTTGTGCAGTATCATAAAGAACAGTAGCAGTAACATTGTGGTTAGTAAATAACCAAATCTTGCCATTGCAATTTGATATAGACACATTTATGTTCACTCTCCTCTTATACTTATTGATGTGTCTTACATGATGAAATGGTTCCACTAGCCCTATAAAAGTGAATTTATGAAACCTATAAAGCATCTGAACTCTTTGGAATTCTTTTTGGGATTTCACTAACCTAATATTCCAAATGAGAGATTTCATTACTACCATCTGAATTTATTAGGTATCGATTTAGTTCTCTTGGGCTAAGTTATAGTGGGCTGGGAATTCTCTGCATTACTATGCTTCTTTCCCTTTCTAGCACTCTTCAAAAGTCTTGGAGATAAATTATCTTCCAATGGGATATCATCCCATAATTTATCCACTTTCTCTGACTCAACAATTCCTTAGAAACCTAATTAGGATTAGAAACACTATTGTCCATATTGGATTACGGGTATGGATAACCCATGTGGACCAACCCTACCCGACTTAAACCGAACTTACCTGACCCACCTATCTTAGTCAGAAAATAAGATTAACAAGTAATCTTAATTCAAAAGAAAAGGGGGGAACGGTTATAACTGTTCCCTCCCCAAAAAACTTGCTATAAGTTATTCTTTTTATTCTATCAAGAGAGAAACAAAGAAGACATAAAAGTGATGAAAAATACGAAAAACAACAACACTGAAAAAGGGCATATAGTTTGTGAATTAATATTTCGTTTTCAAGAGAAACGAAGTGGACTTGGGGCAGATCCTTTTGGAAGCAAAAATTAATTTTCGCTGTAAATTTAAGGTACACTTTGATTTAGTTTTTTTCTCCAAATTAATTAACAGTGGCATCAGAGACAGGTTTAATAGCCCCAGTCTCGATCAAATTGACTTATTCGTATTCTTGAATAAGAAAATTGAAATTAAATAAGGTTTTACCTATTAGAAAGAAATCATGGATAAAGTCGGGATTATAGACCTGACTTGAATCATACAAACAATATTCCGTTCTAGAATAAGATGAGAATTGCATGAAAGAATCTGGTTGTAGATTCATTTTTTTTTCCTAAAATAACTAACCTTTTCTTTTTGTTTTTTATTTCTTCGTAATTTTTTTTTGTTTGGGAGAAAGTTTTTTTGCTTATGTAATGAAGATGATAATAATGTGTTGATAATGGAACTTATCTTGTGAAGAAAGAGAAAAAGTAGTGCTCATGAGTAGTACAAACTGTTAAAAGTACATTACTTTATTCTCTTTCATTAGTTAATTTAAAAGATGTGCTCTAAATTCTTTATTAACAAAGAAAATGTACAGTAGTATAAGTTATTCTTGAGAGACGTGTATAAATGCATTAATCCTTCTATGTGGAAGTGTTATTTAATAAAAAATTAGGATGTGTCATTTTTTTTGTCATCTGTTATGACTTAATAAGTTTTATTATGAGTTAGTAAAATAATAAATTAAAATTTCCTAAATAAATGTTTTAATTTTGCCTTCTACAAAGATATTGTGGCATAATTTGTCACACTGAATGGTACAACCATTCTAATTGTTTCTTTGTTCCTATTTCAGAAATGGATGAACGGGGACAAACTCAAATCACTCCAAGTGGGAGTTCTGAATGTCGAGCAAAGAGATAAAGTGAAAAAACACGCCGTCGAAGGACGTTTTTGAGGTCGTGAGATCATACGAAATGGTTTCCCCAGAGCGACACAAAATCTGTTACGGAATAAAAGAGCTCTACGAAGGGAAAAAGAGAAGAAACTGAAAGAGTTTAAGTCTTTTAAGATGTCACCTATTATTACAGTTGCTAGTTTTATTCATATGTTTGAATTGAAACGAGTAGAACTAGAAAAATATATAGAAATTTCGGATTGGAAAGCATTATCTATTTTAGCAAATTCTCTCAGTGGTCCTTAGAGCGAGAGATTAATTACTGTTTATCATGAGATTTGGCCTAGCGAGCCTTTTTGGGTGTACATAAGTCATCTAAAATATTTGTGGAATGATTTTTATTTTTATATTGACTTGTAACATGAAGTTATTATTAACTTTATATTATATATATACATATTAAGTTGTTTATCTCCTTTTATATGAATTTCATTCATTTGTTTGAGTTTTAAACGGCTTAATTAAAAGCTATCATTCTAATGCACATTAAGAAATAAATTTCTAATTTTGGTTAAATGTTTAGTTCATATATGATGATTGGATTTCTAAGTGTCCTTTCAATTTTACACTAAACATAAAACCTTTATGTGAAATGATTTGCTTAAATGTGTAACATGCATAATTGATAAAATACTTGTGTGATTATCTCTTAATAACAGATATGACATTAAAAAGCATAATTGTTGACTTAAACAAAGGAGAAAAACTAAATGGATACAAATACGATATTTGGAGTCGTAAAATATGGTATGTGCTGAAAGAGCAAATCGTTCTTGAAGGTATTAACCATGTATTATGTCTACCAGAAGAGGGTAACACTGTATAACACAGAAGAGACCTTAAAGCTTATAAGGCTTGGAAAAAGGCTAATTTTATTGCATGTGGAATCATTATAAGTTCTGTGGTTGAGGACCTCATACATGAGTGTGAGGAATTTCCTTCTACCAATGCCATCTGGGTACACTTGTGAGGAACATATGGGGGTACTTCTATTACCTACCTCAGACAGATGACTATCAAGTTTGATACTTACAAGAAGCGCCATGATCAGAACATCAAATAACGCCTTAGGGTGATGTCGAATATGATAGCTCAACTCAAAAGTGTTGGTAGCGTTCTCTTGAATGAGCAGCAGATTCAGGAAGTAATCCAGTCTCTTCCCAATAGTTGGGAACACTTGAAGGTCAACTTAACCCACAATGATAGCATCAAAACCATTTCTGATGTTGCTCATCATGATGAACTTAAATATGAGCGGCTTGGTGCTGCTAAAGCTGCTTCTAATGACTTTATGACAGAATCAAGTGGTAAGAACTATTCAGTTACAAGAAGAAATAGAAAAATAATGAGAAGGTTAAAGAGACCGAAGAAGAAACCTTTGAGAAAAAGAACAAGCAAATTTCCAAGAAGGAAAAAAGGTTTTTCAAGAAGAAAAACAAGAGCAAGATGAAGTGCTACAATTGCCAAGTTATGGGGAATTTTGCTCGTGAATGTCCTGAGAAGAAAAAGGTAGCATTTATAAATGGAACTCTAATTGCTACATAGGTTTCTAGCACTGCTTTATTAACTGAATCTTGTCCTATGTGAATTGTAGACTCAGGAGCTATCGACCATGTGAGTCAAAATCGAGAAGCGTTTGTGGAGTTCCGTCGAGTTCCATCTGGATCAAGGTGGATCTGTATAGCAAATAATGCATGACTTGAAGTCAAAGGGAATGGCACTTGCAAAGTAGATTTGCGTGGAGGCCAATCTTTCATGTTGCATGTCCTATATGCTTCAGAAATTCGACAAAACTTAGTATCTGTGTCTGTTCTTTTAGATATTGGTTTTCATTTGTTTTTTAGTCGTAATTGTGTAAGAATTAATATAGATAATATTTTTTATGGATTTGGACATTGTTATGATCGCTTTATTGTTTTAGATTGTAATCTTTCAACTTATGACTATTATGTTGATCAATGTGTAATGTCATGTTATTCAAGTAAAAATAATGTTGATATACTTACATGGCATGCTAGATTGGGTCACATAGGGAAAGACCGAATGAATAGATTGGAAAAGGAAGGACATCTAGGTTCTTTCTTCAAAATTGAAATACCAACTTGTCAAAATTATCTTGCCAGAAAGATTACACGTAAACCATTTGGGAAGGCTAAAAGAGATGAATTTTCATTACAATTAATCCATTCTGATACCTGTGGTCCAATGAATGTGATGGCAAGGACTGGCGCTTTATATTTCATTGCATTCATTGATGATTTCATGTGCTTTGATTATGTCTATTTGATATCTCATAAATCAGAAGCATTTGAAAATTTCAAAAGATATATGAATGAAGTTGAGAATTAATTAGACAAAAGTATAAAGATATTAAGAACTGATAGAGGACGTGAATATTTGTCAAAATAGTTCCAAGAACTGTTTATTGAAAAAGGCATTATTAGAAAATTGACTACTCCTTATACACCTCAACAAAATGGTGTAGTCGAAAGAAGGAATAGAACATTGTTGGATATGACAAGGTCCATAATGGCACAGAAAAATTTACCAATCTCTTTCTGGGGAGATGCGTTATTAACTACGGCTTACATATTGAATAAAGTGTCTTCTAAATCAGTATCTTCTACTCCTTATGAACTGTAGACTGGTAATAAACCAAACTTTAATGATCTACGACCTTGGAGTTGTGCTGCATATATTAAAGATCATTTTGGTAAGTTTGGAAAACTAAGTCCAAAAGGAAAGAAATGTATCTTTATAAGATACTCAGAACACTCCAAAGGATATGTGTTCATTGGTGAATTGGAAAATGAAAGTACTACTAAAATTGAATCATGAGATATCACATTTCTGGAAAATGATTTTTCAGAAAGGAATAAAATAAAGAAAAATGAGCCTCTTTAAGAAATGTTGAATTCAGATGATCAAATAATGTCGCAGGACATGCTTGATAATTCAATTGATCAAGAAATAATTCTTGGTCCAAGTAGGAGTTTTGAATCCCAAAATTCAATTGATGAATCTGAACTTTAATTACGTAAGAGTACCAGAAAAGGTATACCTAAATGATCTTATGAGATTGAGGATTATGTTTTCTTGGTATCTCCCACAGAATTGGATGAACCTAATTCTGTGACTGAGGCTTTATCAAGTACTGAAAAAAGATGAATGGATAAAAGCGATGAAAGAAGAATTAGGGTCCATGAAAACCAATAAAGTCTGGGATCTAGTTGACCTTCCTTCTGGGTGTAAAGCTATTAGGAATAAATAGATTCTCAAAGTTAAACGCAATTCAGATGGGTCAATAGAAAGGCACAAAACACGATTGGTGGTAAAAGGTTTTACTCAAGATATTGGAATAGATTATGAGGAAATTTTTTCACCAGTTGTGAAATTTACCTCAATTCGCTCGCTTTTGGCTATAGTTGCACATTTAGATTTAGAATCACACCAAATGAATGTAAAGACTCCTTTCTCAATGAAGAACTAAATGAGGAAATCTACATAGAACAGCGTGTAGGTTTTTTTGTTAAAGACAAAGAAAAGAAGGTTTATAAATTAAACAGATCAATATATGGCCTTAAGCAGTCTTCAAGACAGTAGTACCTAAAATTTCATGAGGAAGTGATTTCATTTGATTTCATCATGATCGATGAAGACCATTGCATTAGTACCTGAGATTTCATGAGGAAGTGATTTCATTTGATTTCATCATGATCGATGAAGACCATTGCATCTATGTGAAAAAGTCCAATAAAATATTTATGATTCTTTCCCTTTACGTGGATGATATTTTATTAGCTAGAAATAATTTGGAGTATGTAAAAACTGTTAAGTCATAGCTTTCAAAGTCATTTGACATGAAAGATATGGGTGAATAAGACTATATATTAGGTGTTAAAATCCAAAGAGACCGTTCCAAGAAAATTTTGAGTCTATCTCAAAAAACCTACATAATGAAAAATTTGGAAAGTTTTCGAATGAATAGTTACAAATCCATGGATACTCCTATAGCAAGAGGTGAAACTTTAAGCCTTGAAATGTGTCCAAAGACTAAAAAAGAAAAAGAAGACATGTATCGAGTACCATATTCTAGTGTGGTTGGGAGTTTGATGCACGCTATGATGTGTACTCATCCGAACATTTGTTATACCGTAGGTCTGGTTAGTAGGTATCAATCCAATCCTGGAAGAGATCATTGGAAAGCAGTAAGGATAATTTTTCGATACCTAAAGGGAACTGCTGATTATTCACTATGCTATGGTGGATCCGACTTATCCATAAGAGGTTATACAAATTCTGATTGGGCTGGTGATCGGTATAATACAAAATCAACTTTCGGTTATGCCTTCTTGCTAAATGGTGGTGAAATTTTGTGGAAAAATAAGAAACAAACTTGCACAACCCTGTTAACTATAGAATCAAAATTTGTGGCTTATACATCTGCAATACAAGAAGCTGTTTAGTTGAAGTGATTCTTTGAGCATTTGAAGATCGCAAAGAATTCTAAGGGTCTCGTGATTTTATATTGTGATAGTCAAGCGGCTATCGCATATACGAAGGATCCTGAATATCACAGCAAGACGATATTGATATTAAGTTTAACTTTATAAGAGATATAATAGCAAGTGGAGAAATAAATTTACAATACATTCGTACATGAGAAATGATAGTTGATCCCTTTACTAAGGCGATATCTAGAGATTTGTTTGAGAAACATGTTATGGCTCTAGGATTATGTAGGATATGATTGTGTTTATGTATTGTAGATGAATTGATCGTAATTATTACTAATATAAGAATCTTGAATTTATTTTCAATCTAATATGCATGCAAAAATATGTTTTACTAATACAGTGTGTCGAACAAGTTGCGAGATTGTCTCTTTCACACGAGCAATCGCCCTTGCATCGAGGAACGTAAAGAGAAAAGTTCCACCATAAAATAATGACTTATTTTGTAAAGCCAGATGTGAGTTTCTCTAATAATATGGATTTGAGGATTATTAAAGAAAGAAACTCAGGTTGGACATTTAGAAATGTCTAGACCTAGATCTGTACGATATTGAATGGCTAAAAGAATAAGACACATGCACCAATATAAGGTGAGAACATCGCAGCACGTGTTTCATACCACGTGTACTTAGACCAATGGGTTAATGGAAGAATGAATTCCTGCTTTTTCATTGTGTGAAACCCTCAAGGTTATTTTAACCTTTCATTAAAATACCCTTAGACCTTTGATTGTTTATTAAAGTTTCGATCAGTGTTGCTACTTTAGCATGTTACTAATAGCCATGAGAGATTCGGCAATGCGGTGCATGTCTAAGAAAGCAGTTGATTGGAATAGATAGATTCGAGTAAAAAGGGAAGATGATTAAAATGAATATTTTAGCTTGTTTACACAAGTCAGCTATTACACTAACCATATAAGAGTCAAATGAGATTGTGTATATAAAGTTAATCATGAACTCGAGTTCACTTATTTAAGAGGATGAGGGATTGGATAAGTAACTACTGAATTAGTGAATGATGTCTGGGGTATTGTAAGTATTAGTATCCTCATATTAGCAGAGAATTCTTTCCATATGTGATTGGATTCCTAAATATAGCTTGTAAACCTTATAGGTAAAGCTCATAATGCTCACAAGTCGCACGAACTATTTGCCATATGAATTGGTGATTTGTTAATGTCGTACTGGCTCAGGTTATGTCCACCATGTGTTGTCATGACCCAAAAGGCCATGAGTGGCACCCACACTAATCTTCCTATGAGAGAATCATCTATATCGAACCATTACCCAATCACTTAATCATTATTAAGACATTATTATCATAACACCAACTTAATAACAATAATCTGGAGCTAATCATTATTAATGCGGAAGTCAAACAAACTACTTACTAAAATCCCCAAGACCCAAAAGTCATCGTACAACAACTACTAACAAAAATCATGTCGAAAAAGATATCCAAAAATAAAGTAAACAAATAATGTTTCATTGTCTGAAAGATGGACAATAACAAATAAGATGACCAGTGGCAGCCTGGAGATGGAGTGCTTACCCTCGGATCAAGATCTGCTATCAAACTCTAGAGGTGAGGTCGTGTCTGAGCCTCTGGATCACTTTCTACACTCAACAAAACAAGAGTACAAGGTAGTATCAGTACAAACCACTATGTACTGGCAGGTATAATAGGCCGACTCAACTTAATAAAATGTACACAACATAAAAAAAAATAACAAGTAGATAAGATTCATCACACAACAAATATGCTTCATCACATAACAAATACTCAACGAATCAACAATAAAACAATAACAAGTCAAACAGTGCTCACAAATAAGTCACATAACCATCAAGAGTATCAACCATACTGTAAACATCCACAAAATCAACACAAATATGTACACACATGCTATGAGACTTATTTTTTCTCAAATAGTCATGACCTACAGGGAACAATCTATGTTCATGTACCGTATAAGCGTGGTACCCGATCCAATATAAATATATCCATACCGGCGTGGTACCCGATCCAATATAAATATATCCGTACTGGCGTGGTACCCGATCCAACATAAATATATCCGTACTGGCGTGGTACCCGATCCAACAAAAATATATCCATACCGGCATAGTACCCAATCCAATATAAATATATTCGTACCAGCGTGGTACCCGATCCAACATAAATATATCTGTACCGGTGTGGTACCTGATTCAACATAAATATATTCGTACCGACGTAGTACTTGATACAACATAAATATATCCGTACCGGTATGATACCCGATCTAGCATAAATATATCAGTACCAACGTGGTACCCAATCCAACATAAACAAGTATTATCAATATCATTTTACATAACCTCACAGCATACCACACAATGTACCAAGTTTACAAGTACACCTAAAGTCATAAGATGATTCCATCAAGTAAATTTTCAATAAACATCTATAGCGCATCAACAATCCAAACATCAACAATTTCAAGCATGTCCGAATACCAATCAACAAGTATCCAATTTAAGAGTATACACAAAATTAAGTTACGTCTAAACTCCAATTAAACCGTAACCTACCTCAGCCAGAGAAATCAAATACAAGCTACCTTTTAAGGGTCTTGCCCTTCCGTAAGGCTTCCGAATGTTTCAAATTTGTCCAAACATATAATCCTCTTGAGAATACAATTTTAATAACACCCTTTTATAAATTCTTACTCTAAAAATTCTAGGACTAAACCTTATTTTTATTCAAAAAATGGTAAATCAATTCCAGACGAAAAATATTTAGTTTAACAGTGACGAAGAGACAGTGGTTGTGCCACTTTGATTTCGCTAAAAACAAACATTGCGTCCTTCCCATTAGGTTCTTAAATAAAATTGGCCATAAGTCATCATTACTAAAAGAAAAAATTGACTTTCTTAACCTTATGCTAATTGTAGAACCATTGCATGAAATTTTGAACCACATTCAGCTACTGTTTTCACAATTTCCCTTTTTCGGCCACTGTTTTCGTAATTGCCTTGTTTACTTACTCACGTCTTCAGAGTCATAACTAGAAAACTAACCTATTCAATCATAACAATTATGGACAATTGCATAGAAAGCAATCCGTACACTCACCTAATGATGCTTCAAAGTCGTCGTCCTTTTATTTTTCTTCTATGCTGTGTGAGATAACCTAAACGTAACTTCTGTACTCTACCTCTCAATTTATCTGACCTTATTTTTAATAAATATGCTAAATTCTTCCAATTTAAATTAATTTTTTTATTGACCATATAAGAAAATAAACTACAACTTTGGCCCATTAAATCACTAATTAAACTAATTATTCTAAAATACCCAACGTTAATGTATCCTCAAAAAAATTAGTGCAAATCATCCCGGAGTCATAATCCACGGATACAACTACGAAGAGTGCTAAATTAGAGAATATGAGGAAATTTCACAAATAACCGAGAGGGTCGTTACATTAGATTCCAATTAAACAATCATTCGTCCCCGAACGGGCAAACAAAGGACAAGAAGGAAAACTAAAGAATTACCTAAATCACCAAAAAGATATGGATACTTGCTACGCATTTCTGCATTGGTCTCCCTAGTGGCCTCCTCAATATGGCGATTCTTCCACTAGACCTTCATAGACACAATCTCCTTAGTCCTCAACTTACGGACAATCAAATAACTAGTCGAGCCTATGCACACCCCCACTGCCCCAGACTCGGAAGATTAAATTAGTATACAACAACACAAAATATATTCTTCTCCCATATATTTCCAATCGTCCTATACCGGCTGATAAATATAGGTGCATGCTAATGATAGGAGATGCACATGCAGGAATGAATACAAAGTACACAATTAATATCACAATTCATCATAAATGTCCTTATCAGGACCCTCATCATCATAATCAACCTCCGTCCTTGGCGGATATCAACACATCATCAATAGTATCCTCCGGTGTAATGTCTCGAACTTTCCTAAGCTAGAAAATGAACCGTTGTTCATATATGTGAAAACCCCAATTTTGTAAGCCATATTTGGGAACCTAAATTACCAAGAGTACCCTAGTTATAAGAGAGCTTATGATGTATTAAGTGTGATTATATGAGTCACTTAAGGTAGTGCAAGCTAAGAGTTTCGAAATCCATCAAGTTTTAGTATTTGAATTCACAAGGATCATCTTTGAATGAGCATAACTTGATAAATATATGGTATTTCTGCATATTTCTACCCATAAAATTATAGATAATCGAATTATCTTTCCAACGATACAAATTTCACCAAAATCCGACACCCGAGCTACGAGTTATGGCTTTGTGAAGTAGAGTGCATCGCCTAACCAATCGCACATGGCCACTGGAAAGCATATGTGATAGCATATGCGGCGCCTATGTAAATATAGGCAATATCATATGCGGCGCCTATGTAAATATATGCGATATCATATGTGGCGCATATCTTATGATTTCAAGTGACTTAAAAATTCCATTTTTGGGTTATTTTGAGGGCAATTAAGTCTTTTGTCACTCCTTACACACCCCTAAACTTAACCTTACGAATTTAATAGATTCTAAGCACATCATAACCCTATTATCAGTCTAAGTTCATCATCCAAGATCAGTAAAGGAGAAAAATAGCTAGGGTTACACAATCAACATTGAGGGTCCAATCTTTCAATGAATCTGTTACCATAAAGGTATGTGGGGTTATGAACAAGAACATCCTTTCGTTCTTGTACCCAAAGTTTGCATTATTTTACAAAGATACATGATTTTTACATGTCTTATCATAAATTTAAAGTGATAAATCTTATCCTATGTTGTTGTTCAAGATACTATGATTATTTTGAATGCTTAGAAAATAAACTCCATGAGTTTGAGATTATTGTTATGAGTAAAGGCTGAAAATTTTCAGATTTTCGTATAAATTATGCATGCTTGTAATATAAAGCATAAATGTTGAAATATTTTGATTAAGTATCGCTATAAGGGTCATTAACCCACATTGAGATTGTTGTTTTGAGAATTTATGTGCTACATGCACCCATGTTTAGACTATTTTTGATGTAGTATAGAAAGATTTGACCTTTTGGTCACAACAGGGTTAAAATCCACTTTATGAAATGAGTTACGGATTTTATCATTTATTTAACTTAAGAAATATGAGATTACCCTTAAAGTGGATTTTTCTTGAGATTTTGAGCATAGTATTGGGAGTAGTATTTAGTTCCTAGTTGGGTATGTTACTATAGTTTCATACCCCAGAACTACGTGCCACCGTAGGTTGAGACATTGACTTCTACTATATGTGGAAAATTGAGATAGTGATCACTGAGATGAGATTGTTCTACACCGATGGCAAAGGTAGGACAGCCCTAACCTTACGAGGGCAAGTCGTGGGACATCATGGGTGTTCACATGGTGTACATGTCGGTTAGAAGAACCTCCCAAAGAGTCGTCCCTCATTCTTAGATTGATTTTACTGATTTAAAAGAGATTTGAAATACAGATTTATGATGTATTCAAATTTCCAGACTTCACTAAGATTGCTTGATGAGAGAACAAGAAAAGAATCTTGATATTTGGATTAAGTGTAATGGTTCATGATATCCAGATTGGCATGTTTTACCATTCATTGTGTATGATTTCAGATTTTAGATTTCTTTCAAGTTTTATGAGCCATTTACAAATGTCCTGCATGATTTGGAAAGAAAACTTATGACATGATAGTTAGTTATATATATATATATATATATATATATATATATATGCATATAAATATGTTTATTTCATGCACCCTTATGTACTAGGTACATATTCCATGGTATTGACCCACATATTCACATGTGAGCTACATTTTCCCTATAATGTTGGTTCAGGTGCTCATTCCCAGGTTTGACCGTGATTATCCGAGCACGTTGATCTACATCATCTACAGTGGTGAGTCCTCATGGTCTGAGGACTAGTTATTCAGATTTTCTCATTTACTGTGAGTCGTTCAGTTTATTTCCTGAGTTCAGGTCAGTTGGGGTTTGTCCCAATGGCTTATGGATATACAGTTTAGTAGGGGCTTGTCAGACTAGATGGATAGATTGATCAGATTTGTCAGAGATGTTGTATTTTTTTACTTTCTATATTTCATTCGTATTGCAGTATGATATTATGGAGGATGTTTAGATGTTTTGATTATGATGAATTTGATTATAAGTGTTGAATGGTAGAAAAACGGCTAAAAGGGTTAGCTTAGGGCTAGTTGTAGCCTTAAGCACCGTGTGACGCCTCGGGGCCCATTTTTGGGGCGTTACATCTGGCCTTGCCGGGTATCAACATATTATAAATATATCCTCCGACCTTGCCGGGTATCAGTGTCATCACAATAGTATCATCCGGCCTTGTCAGGTATCAACATATCATCATAATAGTCATTACCAAATAACATACACTAAAATACTCAAAAAAATAGTCATATCACCATAGAATATATATTTAGTTAATACTTCCCAACTACTCGTTATTAGCTAACCAACACTTATTATAATAGAATCATTAGTTCATTAGTCATCACACAACCTCTAGTTATTAGTCTAAACATTATCCTTCACATAATCCTTATTCCTGAGATAACAACTGACCACTATTTACTTAATAGTCAACATCTAATATCTAGTCAAGGTTCATCACTAGACCAAAACCATCATTTATCCAACATTCACTATTATCAACTAATCATCCTATATCCGTTAATCATTACTAGACAACACATTACAACTTGTCACCTAACCATCTTTTATTAACTGACACCATTCAGTATCTAACCATCGTTTACCAATTAATCCTAGCTTAATTATTCATTAGTTAACCATTTAAAGACTATTCAAAGTTATTAACTAGTCACCTCTTATTACCAACATCTCTTATTATCTAGCCTCATTAACACACAAGTCATTGTTTATCGACTAATCAATATCACGAACTTAGTCATCAATACCTACTAATCTTCACCTATACTATATCCGACCTTACCATAAGTCACGAATTAACCATCGCTAACTACTATGTTACAATTAAGCAAGATTCATTAACTAATACATTAGATTCCTAGCCATCAAGTGCTATAGTCCCCTAATAGGCAACTAGTTACCACATAGCTTAACCGTTAATTAGGCAGAACAATCGTAAAATAATATTTTAGCTATAATCATATCAATTATCGATATGCTACTCATGAATGTACCAAATCCATACATGTCATCACCAGTATTCAATCAATAAAGTCGTAAGCTACATACCGGATCTTCCTTCGTCCCATACCGGAGAGATGTGTATACATACATATATGTATTCATAAACTGTAATTGTATCAATTACACTGATAAACACTCCTCGAATATTCAAACATTATCATAACACAACCCTTGGCCCATTAATTTATCCGAAATAGTCATAACATCATAATCACGGGCTTAGGCTCATATACATAGCCGAAACTCATATTGATAATCATATTTATAAGCCATAGAATATTTCTAATCATTTCAACTATAGGAGGTATCTTACATATTAGAGGCCTAAATATTAGAGGCCTAATATAGATAGACATGTAATCGTCTATAGGATATCTTATATCGATAGGTCATATACATCATCACTATGAAGATCTCTAGGCCAATTTGCATATCTAAGAGGAAATAGCATCTTTATATTCCAATCATCAA
Source organism: Capsicum annuum (assembly GCF_002878395.1). NCBI lineage: Eukaryota > Viridiplantae > Streptophyta > Magnoliopsida > Solanales > Solanaceae > Capsicum > Capsicum annuum. The sequence goes on along the minus strand of NC_061122.1, from coordinate 37,739,681 downwards.
GTCTAAGAGGAATAGTATCTATATAGGACACATAATGTGCCTAGGAGGAATATCTATCTCTAAAGGTCCATTATTGCTTCCACAAGAAATATCATAACTATAACTTAAAAGCCACAATCCCGGAACATCAATACAAGTTACTAAGTTACGAAGTAGCCTTATTCTAAGGTTTACTAGCCTCATCTATGTCTAACATCTGCAACTAAGTCTACAAGACTTAACAAAAGCTTAGGCCTAAGTGGGCTAGACGATCCCACTTTTAATCCTCAATTTTCAAAATTAGGCACACTATGCCCCAAACTAGACTAAGGTATCTAGTTCATCTTCTAGATGTTAAGTGAGTCATATTCAAGCCTAAGATAGCCACTTCGACTAGAAACAAAGTACTCAAGTCAACTCTACTCAGCTTACAATTTCAAGACTACCACACTAGCCCACTAAGGCTAAATATACAAATCATGCTTTAAATACTAAAATCACATCCCAAACATAGGTTCACATCATAACCACGCTTTAACTAATCTAAACTAGAGAGGAAAAGCAATAGGATTAAAAAAAAGGGTATAAACATGCCATTTTACGGGTCCCACCGAATTAGAGCCTACAACACATTATCCTCCTCAATATGTTATATCCATCTAATTATCATACCTTAACCACTAAACAAGAAATATCCACCAAGTATCACTCAAGGTAAGATCAATCATGCCATTTAATAATTCATTTATTTTCCCATGCAGGATCATCCTTAATTATTTTATGAATGTAACTAAGCCATTTGATTTTGCATTGCCACTATCATGAAAATTACTATTCTTTAAAAGTGTCATATATCAGCCAAATTTGTGGGACATGCAAATGTATAATTTAGACACAAGGTCAAGTCAATAATAATTAGTCTTCTAAAAAATTTTCCTAATGCATAAATCCACAACCACAACTTATGTCCTGACAATCACTAACTCAATATTTTTCAACGACAACACTTCATGGTCAAGCCAAACCTCTCTTACACCAGTAATACCAATTTAAGATATATAGAGTCATTCTTATTTCTACCTAACAATATTTTTATTACAGGCTTTACTTAACTCTTAATCGCCTCAAGAGTGATCCCCACACTACTAGCACATAAGCAAGACCAAACAAAATAAATCAATTATAGGTCATTAATAGTCTTATCACCAATATCACATTCCAGACAAGTTATCGAATCAGTCAAATTTTGTCGGTATCAATAACCTCTACTAATTTTTATTACTTTAATTTAAACTCATTATTTTTCCAAGCATTAAGAATTCATTCACATGAGGAACTCAAAGATAATGTCACTTAGCTAGTCCTCACAAGGAGCCCAATATAATTTTAATAATAGAACTGCACAAAAAAATCTAAATACAGTCTCAATGACCGGACCACACAAGGATCGCCACATACTTTAAAATAAATGAACTAAACAAGGATCAATCCACAACATCATTAACAAGAGCCTCTCATTACAAAAAACACATATCACCTCAATCTCTTAATTCATGTCACTTTTTCACCATCTTTTCTTGACGTCATGTTCTCATATCATCCTCTCAATTCTCATACCATCAATTTCATCAGTATAATAGTACCGAAATAAGTAAGCACCATAGAATTGGTAGTTTCACAATAACAAGAAATCAAATAATCCAATCACAATTATCAACAAAAATAACTTCATCAATTTTCATCACTTAAATTCAAACAAAAATTATTCACAATAATGAAAAAAAACTAGCAACACAGGTTAGCCAAATATCAAACACAAACAATCTAAGTCCACAACTTTTCACAAGTCTTTACCAATTAACAAAACTTTTAGACCTTATTAACATATACTAATTGAAATCTCCTAGATTTTTATTCAAAATTACTAAAATACCAATTGGAATCAACTACATTCCAATTGAGTTTTTTTAAGATACCAATTAGAATTGTCTAGACACCAATTGGATTCAATCTAATAGTACAAGATTAGAACGACATGATGGAGAGAAAGAAAAGAAAATGATTTGTATAAGCCCATAGCCTTCCGAAGATTAGGTGTGGGTCCCTACACACCAATCTACAGACTCTACTTGACATTGCTCTTATTAACATATACCAATTGAATTCAAGTAATAGCATGTAAGAAAGAAGAATTTGAATTTTCCTAGTATCCTATAGCCTCTCGAAGAAAAGTACAGACGTCTCCGTACCATTTCGCAAGACTCTACTAGACATGTTCTTGTACGACAAGATCGACGAACCTAAGTCTTTGATACCAACTTTGTCACGACCCAAAAGGCCATGAGTGGCACCCACACTAATCTTCCAGTGGGAGAACCATCTAAATTGAACCATTACTCATTCACTTAATCAAAATTAAGACGTTATAATCATAAAACCAACTTAATAACAATAATCTGAAGCTAATCATTATTAATACGAAAGTCAAACAAACTACTTACTAAAATCCCCAAGATCCAAAAGTCATCGTAACTACTAACAAAGATCATGTCTAAAATGATATCCAAAAATAAAGTAAACAAAGAATGTTTCATTGTCCGAAAGATGGACAATAGCAAATAAGATGACTCGTGGCATCCTGAAGATGGAGTGCTAACCCTCAGATCAAGATCTGCTATTAAACTCTAAAGGTGAGGTCGTGTCTGAGCCTGTGGAATACTTTCTGCACTTAACAAAAGAAGAGAACAGGGTAGTATCAATACAAACCACTATGTATTGGTAGGTATCATAGGCCAACTCAACTTAATAAAATGTACACAACATAAATTAAATAACAAGTAGATAATCTTCATCACATAACAAATACGCTTTATCACATAACAAATACTCAATGAATCAATAATACAACAATAACAGGTCAAACAGTGCTCACAAACAAGTCACATAACCATCAAGAGTATCAACCATCCTGTAAACATCCACAAAATCAACACAAATATGTACACACATGCTATGATACTTATTTTTCCTCAAATAGTTATGATCTGCAGGGAACAATCTATGTTCATGTACCGTACCGGTGTGGTATCCGATCCAACATAAATATATTCATACCGATGTGGTACCCGATCCAATATAAATATTACCATACCGGCGTGGTACCCGATCTAACATAAATATATTTGTACTGGCGTGGTGCCCGATCCAACATAAATATATTCGTACCGGCATAGTACCCGATCCAACATAAATATATCTGTACTGGCGTGGTACCGATCCAACATAAATATATCTGTACCGACATGGTAAACGATCCAACATAGATATATCTGTACCAGTGTGGTACCTGATCTAACATAAATATATCCGTACCGGCATGGTACCCGATCCAACATAAATATATCCATACCGGCGTGGTACCTGATCCAACATAAACAAGTATTATCAATATCAGTTTACAAAACCTCACAACATACAACACAATGTACCAAGTTTACAAGTACACTTAAAGTCATAAGATGATTCCATTAAGTAAATTTTGAATAAACATTTATACACGCATCAACAATCCAAACATCAATAATTTTAAGCATCTCCGAATACCAATCAACAAGTATCCAATTTAAGATTATACACACAATTAAGTCGAGTCTAAAATCCAATTAAATAGTAACCTACTTCAACCGAAGAACTCAAATACAAGCTACCTTGCAAGGGTCTTGCCCTTGTAAGGCTTCCGAATGTTTCGAATTTGTCTTAACATATAATCCTCTTGAGAATACAAATTTAATAACACCTGTTTATAAATTATTACTCTAAAAATTCTAGGACTAAACCTTTTTATTCAAAAAATGGTAAATTAATTCCCGACGAAAAAAAAATCAGTTAAACAATAACGAAGAGAAAGTGGCTGGGCCACTTTGATTTCACTGGAAACAAACATTCCCTCGTTCCCATTAGGTTCTTAAATAAAATTGTCCATAAGTCATCATTACTAAAAGATAAAATTGACTTTCTTAACCTTTTGCTAATTGTAAAACCATTGGATGCAATTTTCAACCATATTCATCTACTGTTTTCACAATTTCCCTTATTTGGCCACTATTTTCGTAATTTTCCTTCCTTACTCACATCCTTATAGTCATAACTATAAAACTAACCTATTCAATCATAAAAATTAGAAACAATTGCATAGAAAGCAATTTGTACACTCATCTGATGATACTTCAAAGTCATGGTCCTTTTGTTTTTGTTCTGTGTTGTGTGAGATAACCTAAACGTAATTTCTGTACTCCACCTTTAAATTTATCTAACCTTATTTTTAATAAATATGGTAAATTCTTCCAATCTAAATTAATTCTTTTACTGACCATATAAGAAAATAAACTACAACTTTGTCCCATTAAATCACTAATCATCCTAAAATACCCAACATTAATTCCTCAAAAAAATTAGTAAAATTTATCCCGTGAGTCATAATCTACGTATACAACTACAGAGAGCGCTAAATTAGAGAAGATGAGGAAATTTCACAAACGATCGAGAGGATCGTTACATGTGTGAAGTGGGAGATGTTGGATTACATGTATGGTTACTTATGTGGATCAAACCGACCTGACCCATCTATCTCAGTGAGAAAATAAGATTAACAAGTAATCTTAATTCAAAAGAAAAGGGGGAATGGTTATAGCTGTTCCTGCCCCAAAAAACATGCTATAAGTTATTCTTTTTATTCTTCTGAAAAGAAAGAAATAGAGAAATAGAGAAGACATAGAAGTGACGAAAAATACAAAAAACAACAACATTGAAAAAGGGCATATAGTTTGTGAATTAGCATTCTATTTCCACGACAAACGATTTGGACTTGAGGCAGATCCATTTGGAAGCAAAAATCAATTTTCGCTACAAATTTAAGGTACACTCTGATTTTTGTTTTTGCTCCGAATTAATTAACAGTTCACCTCTCCAATATTATGTGAAACTATGTGATAGAGAATCCTATTAGGGGACTGAATCATTAAAGATATATCTGTTTGAATAGGTTTTGGAATTTTCGTAATTGCTAGATCATTTTTCTGCTCTACCTCCACCTTCGCCATTTTTATCTCTTCTTCATTATCTGGTATCAATTCCATTCCATTCACTAGACTGTCTTGGGTATAAATACCCTCATTAGAAAACTGTTGGAGTGGCTCTTTGATCTCTTTATTATTTTTCTCATTATCACTTTGTATGTTGATGTTTGGAGCTGAAACTATTTTGTTAGCATCTAAACCACTTTGACTGAGAACACCTTAATTTATTTGGTTTTTCTCCTCTTTCAATTATTCGTGAGACTGATTTGAGTTTGCTTGTACAAGTTTTATCACTCTGTTTCCCGAAAGATCTTGAAATTCAGTCCTTAGTTGACTCACTATGTTGCGTTAAAGCTGGTTTGTTACCTAAATTATTCTTATTCTTTGAACTATTTCTATCATTATCTATATAGCCATGAGGCTAGACTTTCTTTCATTGGAACTGTCTACTGTTGCATGTTCAGATATTAATGACTTATCATTTGCAAGTGCAACAAAACTATTCTCAAACAGTGGAGAGGGTTGGGACGTTGGAGTCTTGTTTTTGCAATTCTTTACAACTTTCCAAATTCCAGGATCTCCAATTATGATTCCACTAGAGAGAACTGTTACTTTTCCTTTTTGAAACCTGTGAACATAAGGGAGGTGGGTTTTTGAGCCTGTTCCACACTCTTTTTTTTCCATCATTTTACCATATTCATGTGCATCCTTTACTTTATTGTTGCATCTACATTTATCTTTGTCATGACCTTGTGTATTATGTGCAATATTTAGGAACATAGTCATATTTGATGTGGACCACTTCTTGCCTACTTTCTCTAGTGACTTCGTTGTCAATATCCATTATCAACGATTAAGGAAAATCTCCTTTCAGTTCGACCTGTTCTTTAACTCGTGCACAACTTGGTCTAGCTCTATTAATGGTGGCTAGATCAAGTTGGACGGGTTTACCTACTGCTGCAGCTAATGAGAAAAGGCACTCTTTAGCAAAGTACGTGGGTCAAAATAAGTTAAACCTACTCCCTCGTTGCTACAACTTTTTTGTTTAACCCTCCCCAAACTTTAACTTATTTTGTTTGCATTAAATATTTATTTACATCAAAATATTATTTTAGATTTTATTTTACTTTTAGTAGGTTTTATTTAAAAAATTATGAAAAGATATTTAAAAAATAGATTTGCATTTTAGGATATGTATTGTTTTTATTTTCAAATAATACAAAAAAATCAAAAATATTTTCTTCTTTTAATCAGCTTTTAATAATAATCTAGTATTTTTATTATTCTCTTAATTATATTTTATTTTAGACTAGTTACAAACTTTTATCATATTTTCTTAATACAAAAATTAATTAATCAGTAGTTTTATCATCATCATCATCATCATCATCATTATTATTATTATTATTATTATTATTATTATTATTATTATTATTATTATTATTATTTTAATCTTTCATAAAGAAAAAAAAAATTATAATACCCCGTGTTTTGAAGTCACTGTACAACATACGACTTATGCCTTTGAGTCGTATAGACATCATATGAGTCTTATGTTCAACTCGTACCTATGACAGTGTGTGATGGGTGATATTCTATTTGAGGTATGACTTAAACCTTGAAATTCGTAAGGTGATCATACGAGTCATACATGGTAAGTTGTAACCAAGTCAGTGGGAGGTGAGATGAGTTTTATCCAGCTTACGAGAGGATGAGTGCTAGTCGTATGACTTGTTATGAATCATAAGTATGACTCGTATCCTGATCAGTGAAGGATCCAAGAATTAAGACTCATGTTTTTATAGCTTTATAAGTTACTTAGACATATATTAAGTCCTCAAATAGCTCCTAGCTCATGAACAAGTAGAAACATCCCTTCACGATTAAGTTCTTATGAAATATATAACTATAGCATATTCAAATGATAATAACTTCTGTTATACTAATAATTTCTGATCTCAAGTCCCACCAATAGATAGATGATTGAATTATATTTTCAACAATACCAATTTTACCTTAATCTAATATCGGAGTGAAAATTTATGGCTAAATTACTAAAGCACTATCAAAGAAGCCAGTAGGGTATGACTCCTGATGACGACTCGTACCCAGAACATCTGAGTCATCAGAGGAGTTGTATCCACAATAATAGGGGTTAAGATTTGGGTTCCTGGTGACAACTCAAGGTACGACTCGTACCCAAAAGATACGAGTCGTACCCAAACACGTCGGGACGACTTCCAAATGACTTCCATAAGGTTTCTAAGGGTATTTTTGATCTTTGATCCCCTTATAACTCCCAAACCATGACATTTAACCCCAAGAGGCATTAATTTTCCTCTCTTTTCCATTAATTAAACAACACAAAATCCTCTTTTCCATTATCAAGAACAAGTTAGGGTTCCTTACCTAAAATTCAAGTCTCCCTTCCAAAGGAAAAGAAATTCAAGCTTTCTTCCTCAGGAATTCAAGGATTCAAGTTTCAATTTCAAGATTCTTCAAGAATTCATATAATTGAGGTATGTGGGGTATTCATAAGTGGGTTCCTTTCACTCATTGAGCCCAAAAACCCTCTTGTAGTTTTAAAAGTATGCATTTTATTCTATTTTATGGAATTATCCTTATAATTTATGAATCAAATCAATGAACTTCTTAGCAAAGCAAATTCAAGTCATGTCAATATGTGTTCCCATGCTACTCAAGTCATTTCATGTTTCATTTCAATTCCCCTTGTCTTCGTCCCTTAATTTCGTGATAAATCCTTAAGTAATGAATTTGACCAAGTAAGTATGTTGTTTTTCCTATGTTTAACACATCCTCATGTTCAAATTCATGTATTCTAATAGCTATTGAAATTTACTATCGCTTTGGGTCTCTAAATTATGACTTCCAACTATTGTTTAAATATTGTTATCTTACTTTTGTAATCATTCAGTACTGGTGAGTTATGAACACTCGATACCTATGTGTCTTTACATGATTTTTCTTTTCAAGAAATAAATCAGTCAGACCATGATTTTTAGTACCACATTCAAAATATCATTTTAATGCCGAGCTTTTACAAGTACCATACCATGTCATGTTAAATAACCTATTAATGCCAGTGTTAATTTAGTTGGGAATAGGATTTAGCACCGAAAAAATGCAGGGATGGCAGCTTCCCCATCAGTTTAGGCAGAGTCGTTAGTAGCAGTCCCTAAATTCTAGAACTACGTATTAGCGTATGATATGAGGGTTCACCCATAAATTTAGGCTTGACTTTCTCTCAGGGGTCACCCGTCAGTTTTGGCTTGACAACCTGGTCCTTTGGGACAACATATTAGTAGATCCACACAGTCATGTGTTAGTACCCGTGGCAAGGTACTAATACCCTTCCAACTGGGGTTACAGGCTGGACCCCAATTAGCTCAGATTGGGGTATGTCGGTTACATGATAGCTCCCACAGTTTAAGTCAGTACTCACTTTATACAAGTTCAGGTTTGCTTGACCAAGTAATTAGATTTTTAGTTATTCGAATTTTCAGATATTCAGTTATTCAGATCATTTTAGTACATGCTTTACTTGGCCTTGCATTCTCAGTTTTACATATTCATGTTTTCATGCTCAATATCCATACATGATCCTCGGTTTATTCTTACAGTCAATTCAACTTTACATGAGATTTACATACAGTATCCATACTTTATCAGTTGCCAGCTTACAGAATTGTTTTCATTTTGTGATTTATAAATCTCACAACAACTTACAGCTTTTATGGATAGCCATGTTTTTTTAAATGCATCTTTCAGTAAATAACTTATATCCTCAGTTCTAAAGCATGTTTTAAATATTTTCATGATTTAATGCATGTCTCCATATACTCAGTATATTCCAAAGTACCAATTCACATATACGTCTAAGTGTTACATTGTCTCATAATGTAGGTATCAGTTATAGCTCACACATCATAATCAAATAATTTGCAGCTTCCAGCCAGCAGATGATGAGTTCTCTTGTTTCAGGAACTCCAGTCAGTTGTAGTTCAAGTACTATATTATTATTATTCATATGTATTGATTAGTGGTAGTTGGAGGCATGCCCCAACTATCTATAGTCAGTAAAATAGAGGCTTCATATATAGTCAGTCAGAGTCATTACAAGTAATTCAAGTTTCTTTCTTCAATTCATCATGATGAACACTTTGTTAGTATTACATTCACTCAGACTTTCTTATGATTATGTTTCCGCTCAGTAAATTTAATTTTTTTATACAATTTAAATCAGTTGCTCAAGCAGAAGGCCAGATCATGGGTTATTTTGGAATTACTTATGGTTCTAAGCACTGTGTTATGACTAGGGGGTAGTCTTGGATTATGACAGAAATTTTTATCCTAGTCTACCCACACACCCTAAAACCATCCCAACTAATTCTCTCCCCACTAACCTACAACTGCCCACTATTCCCACATCACTCACCCACGTCCTCAACTGCACATGACAAATACACAACATTTTTTCATAGATAACCATTCACAACACACATATTCAAAAAGAGAGAACGAAGGGGAAAGCTTAGAAAAAGACCAAGGGAGAACGTATGAACAAAAACTTAGAAAAATAACGACCAAGAGTGTAACGCCCCAAAAAATGGGTCCCGGAGCGTCACACGGTGCTTGAGGCTACAAGTAGCCCCAAGCTAACCCTTTGAGCCATTTTCATTCAGTTCAACACAAATCAACAGGGTTTCCATAAGTAACCCTCAAATATCAACAGCGTAATCATCATCCAAGAATAAAAGAATTTTAGAAAGGTAAAAATATACGACTTATTAGTCAACTCCCAACATCTATACTAGTCTAACAAGTCTCTAAGAAAATCAATAAAACTAGAGAGACATTGAGACATGCCCCAACTGACTCATACTCAATTATCAAATGTAAATAATTCCGTGAAACCAACATCAGACATCACGTCCTTGGAACATGAGGACTCACCAAAACAGAGGATGTAGAATAGCGTGCCCGAAGAATCATTGTCGAACCTGGAACTGAGCACCTTAACCTACATTCTGAGAAAATGCAGCCCACATCCTAAGATATAGGTCAGTACCATGGAAAGAAACCGAGTATATGGGGGTGTATGCAGTTGTATAAACATCATCATCATAAATATTTATAAGAAATATGCAGGATGTATGAAAGACTCACATAGCCCGAAGAAAATCACCATAATCATGAGAGGATGAAATAAGTACAATAACGCATGTGAGTCATCATATAATTTGTCAATCACTTTCAGTTCATCAAGAATATCAATTCTCATAATGTAAATATCATTTAAATCTTTCGAAAGAATAACTTTCACAATTCCACTTTCAAATCACTTCACCATTCACCATAGACACAAGGAAACACACACATACTGGGAGATCCTATAACCGACATAAACCATGTGAGCTACATGGAGTCCAACGTACAACCCACGTTGGGGAGATCCATCCTATCCTTTCTATCGGAGTAGGACTATTGATATCAAATCCACACAAACTAGTGATCACTATGTAAATCAGCCTCAGGCTTACTCCTACGGGGGCACGTAGTTCTAGGGAAGTAAGGTCGCTTTATACCTCCCACTCGGTGCTAAATATTTCTCCCAGACTTAGGTCAAATCATTTCAAAGAAAATCCACAACAAAACAATTTCAGTAATATATAAATATACATCGGGAGCCATCATGCTTCCCATCTTTCAAAATCAACCATGTTGTGGATTTCTTTCACACTCGAGTTCAAAATAACTCCATTAAGAGCAAAAGGTCAAATCATTCAAAATATCTCAAATATTCAACATCAACGTGCTTATAACACACACTTTCTCAAAAAATACAATTTCTAATGGGGATTCACGATCTAAATATCAAAATCATGATAAATATCGTTCAAGATTCATGCTTTATATCTCCACACATGTAAATTCATCTTTCAAAATCATAAACATCAAGATTTCATAATAATTATCATAAGATATGGGTTCATGCTTCAAATTCGTAAAAAAATCAAATAAAAATCACGCCTTTGTAGAGAAAATTACTTTTGGGCACAAGAATGAAAGAGAATTCTTGTTGAAAAACTCCACATACCTTGAATGATGAACTTTAGATCGATACTCGTTTTTGAGATGTTAATCGTGCCTTTGAATGATGGTTCTTGGAGTTCTTGAACTAGGAACTTGGAATCTTGAATAAATTTGCAGAATTAATGGTGAACTTTGGAGGTTCTTGAAGTTGGATGTAGGAGCTTATGGTTTTCTTTTTGAGGGAGTTTGATGAAATATAACATATAATGCTTCTAATAGGCTTTAATATAGGGTTTAGATGGATTTTGGGTGAGGAGGAATGACCAAAATGCCCCTAAAAATCAAATAATTCTCGAATCTGTCCTTTGGTGGACTGTTTTGATAATCTGAAGTAGATCAACCATAACATTTTACTCCGATATCCAAATTGGATGAAACCAATTTCATTAGAAAGAGGAATCTCATATCTTTCCGTTGATATATAGTATCTCACCCACACCATTGTATATAAGGAGTTATGATCGTTTGAAGTTGACCCAAAAATTTGCTTTTGATAGGCTGAAGTAGATCGACCATAACCTTTTTCTCCGATAGACAAATTGGATGAAACCAATTTCATTAGAAAGAGGACTCGCAGAGCTTTCTGTTGATATATATTAGATCACCAAGATTATTATGTACAAGGAGTTATGATAGTTTAAAGTTGGAGCAAAAATACGCCAGGACTCAGTACTATTTCCTACACGTTTTACTAGTCACTACTATTCACGGTTCGATCGAAATATTCATAACTCGTCGTTCGGGTGTCTGTTTTGGATGATCCACATATCATTGGAAAGATTATTCGATACTCTACACAATGGTGGGTCATAATCTAAGACATTCCGCATGGAAAATTTATAATTTATTCTAGAAGATAGAGCCCAACACGTTTACGCATAAAATTTCAACGAAAAATTTTCCGGGGTATTACATTATCCCTCCCTTGGAAACATTCATCCTCGAATGACTCTAGACATGCCCAGATTAGATAGGGAATAGAGCATATAGTTGAAACCATTCGTTAGACTCATCACCACATCGTTTCTCACTCCAAATGCAACATAGAATGCATAAATTCAAGAAACTACAGTTGAACACATAATAAATGACAGCTGAACTGCTGCAACTTTTATCAAAAGTGCATGATTTAGGAAAGAACGGTACCTTCGGCTTG
>NC_061122.1:37721982-37727257 GCF_002878395.1 Capsicum annuum | reverse complement strand
CTGAACACATGATAAATGACAGCTGAACTGCTGCAACTTTTATCAAAAGTGCATGATTTAGGAAAGAACGGTACCTTCGGCTTGATCGGAGTTCACGAAAAATAGGTGCGGGTACTTGGATCACATATCCGCCTCAGCTTTCCAAGGTTCACCCTCAATAGATTGGTTTCGCCACAACACCTTGACCAAGGCCACAACACCTTGACCAAGGGAACTTCTTTGTTCCTTAGTCTTCAGACACTGAAATCAAGAATCTCAACAGGAATCTCATCAAAAGAAAGATTTTCTTGAATGTCAGCACTCACAGAGGAATCCACTACCACAACATTGCAAATATACTTTCTAAGCATGGAGACATGGAATATTGGATGAACAGAGGACAACTCGGAAGGCAACTCGACTTCATAAGCTACCTTACCAACACGGCTAATAATTTTGTAAGGACCAACATAACGGGGACTAAGCTTCCCCTTCTTTCCGAATCTCTTCACCCTCCTCATGGGTGAAATTTTCAGCTACACTAGGTCACCAACTTCAAACTCAAGGTCTCTCCTTCTAACATCCGCATATGACTTCTGACGACTCTGCGCAGTTTTCAACCTTTTCCTAATCAACCTAACTTTTTCCATAGACTCAAGTACCGAATCAAGACCACTCACAGCCGTTTCACCCACCTCGAACCAACCTATAGGTGATCTACACTTCCTCCCATATAAGGATTCAAACGGAGCAATGTCAATACTAGAGTGAAAATTGTTATTGTAAGCAAACTCTATCAACGGTAAGTGATCATCCCAACTTCCCTTAAAGTCAAGTGTACAAGCTCTCAACATATCCTCTAAGGTCTGGATGGTCCGCTCAGCCTGACCATCGGTCTGTGGATGAAAAGCAGAACTCAAAAGCACTTAGGTACCAAGACCCTTCTGAAAAGCTTTCCAAAATTATGAAGTGAACTGAGTACCCCTATCCGAAATGATAGACAAGGGAACTCCATGCAGTCTGACTAGCTCTCGGATATACAATCTAGCGTAATCCTCAGCAGTATATGAAGTATGAACAGGCTAGAAATGAGCAGACTTATTCAACCTATCAACCACAACCCAAATGGAATCATGATGGTGTTAGGAAGGAGGTAAACCAATCACGAAGTCCATATTTATCTCTTCCTACTTCCAGGTGGGAATACTAAACTCTTGCATCATACCACCAGGTCTTTGGTGTTCAACCTTAACCTGTTGGCATGTTGCACACATAGCTATAAATGCTGCTATATCTTTCTTCATGCCACTCCACCAATAGATTTCCCGCAAGTCTCGGTACATCTTGGTGGCACCAGGATGAATAGAATATCGTGCCCCATGTGCTTCAGCCATAATTCTCTATCTCAGATCATCAACATTTGGGACACACAATCTACCCTGCAATCTCAACACACCATCTCCCTCTTGGGAGAAAACCTCTACTTTTGGTCCTTGACTGACTCCTTCAGTCTGATCAAACTAGCATCTAAGTATTGCTTTTCCTTCACTTTCGAAACCAAGGAGGACTCGGAACTACTCTGAACCCCTATACTACCTTCAGCAGAGTCAAACAACCTAAACCCTAATCTAGGCAAACAATGTACATCACGAGACAACTCTTTCTTACCTTTTATCATATGCAAAACACTACCCATGGACACTTTACTTAGGGCATCCGCCACAATATTGGCCTTGCCCGAATGGTACAACATACTCATATCATAGTCCTTTAACAATTCTAACCATCGTCTCTGCCTAAGATTCAATTCTCTCTGGGTAAACACATACTGCAGACTCTTATGATCAATGCAAACATCAACATGGACACCATACAAATAGTATCTCCAGCTTTTCAAAGCAAACACAACAGCAGCCAACTCAAGGTCATGGGTGGGGTAATTTTTCTCATGGGGTTTCAACTGTCTAGAAGCATAAGCTATCACCTTACCCTTCTGCATCAATACGCAACCCAACCTAACTCTCGAAGTATCACAGTACACCACAAAACCATCAACACCATCAGGCAAAGTCAAAACAGGGGCTGAAGTGAGTCGAGTCTTCAACTCCTGAAAACTCTTCTCACAAGATTCGGACCACAAGAACTTCACTTTCTTTTGGGTCAACCGTGTCATAGGAGACACTATAGAGGAGAAACCCTCAACAAAATATCGGTAATAGCCAGCTAAACCCAAGAAACTTTGGATATTAGTCGGAGAAATAGGTCTAGGCCAATTTCTAATGGCTTTGGTCTTTTGGGGATCAACTCTAATACCCTCGAAAGAAATGATATAACCTAGAAAAGCAACTGACCTTAGCCAAAACTCATACTTACTGAACTTGGCAAATAACTTGTAATCTCTAAGGGTTTGCATGACAGTTCGGAGATGATTAGAATGTTCATCCTCACTACGGGAGTACAGCAGTATATCATCGATGAACACTATGACAAACATATCCAGATATGGTCTGAACACTTGATTCATGAGGTCCATGAAAGCTGCTGGGGCATTAGTTAACTCGAAAGACATAACAAGAAACTCAAAATGGCCATAACGAGTTTGGAAAGTGGTTTTCAGGATGTCACACTCCCTAACTTTGAGTTGATGATAGCCGGAACGAAGGTCTATCTTCAAGAAATAACTTGCACCTTGCAATTGGTCAAACAAATTATCTATTCTCAGTAGGGGGTACTTATATTTTATGGTGACTTTATTCAGTTGGCAGTAATCAATGCACATACGCAAAGAGCCATCTTTCTTTCTCACAAACAACACAGGAGCACCCCAAGGAGAAACACTGAGCCTTATGAAACCCTTATCTAGTAGATCTTTGAGCTGCTGTTTCAACTCCTTAAGTTTTGCAGGGGCCATACAGTAAAGAGAAATAGAAATAGGCTGAGTATTGGGAAGAAGATCAATCCCGAACTCTATCTCTCTATCAGGAGGTATCCCTCAGAGATCATCCAGAAAGACATCAGAAAACTCATTGACAATGTTAACAGACTGGAGAGTTAGAGTCTAAGACTTAGTGTCTTTGACTCTAACCAAATGGTAAATAAACCCATTGGAAATAAGCTTTCTAGCTTTGAGGTAAGAGATAAAATGACTCTTGGGTGACACAGAATTCCCAGATCACTCAAACACGGATGCACCCGAAAACTAAAACTTGACCACTCGAGTCCGACAATCAATAAAGGCATAAGAAGAATACAGCCAGTCCATACCTAGAATCACATCAAAATCTACCATGTCTAACTCAATCAGATCAGCCAATAAGACTCTATGAAGAACGGTAATAGGATACTTTTTATACACTTTCTAGGCAACAATCGAATCACCTACTGGGGTAGAAACTAGGATAGACTCAGGAATAATCTCAGGACTCATTTCAAAATTCACAGTAATAAAAGGTGTAAGATATGAGAAACTGGATCCACGATCCAACAAAGCATACACATCAAACTAAACTATACGAAGCATACCAGTTACAATATCGACAGAGTTCTCCTATTTCTGGTGGGACGGTAAAGCATAGAATCTATTCTGGCGCTGCCCGCCAGCATTGCTAGAAGAGGCACCCTGAGCTGGGGCTGGGCGAGTCGCTAGAACTAGAGCACTAACAGTCTGAGTCTGGGTCTAAGGGTGATAGTCACAATGCCCTCGTCCATCCTATGGACAATCTCTAACTCTGTGAACCATGTCACCACACTGGAAATAACCCCTCTTTTCACCCCAACACTCACCCGAATGAGCCCTACTACACTTAGGACACAGGGGATGATTTGGCTTACTGCCAGCACTATACTGGGACCTGGATGCATATGACCTGCTACCTTGCTCTTGCCTACCTCTAGGCATGGGAGCACTAGCAGATGATGGTGCTGGCATAGATGAACGATCCTGATACTGAGGGCGACTCCCTCCTGTGATCTATTCTGACCCTATTCGTGCTACTCAGACCTAGCTCTCTTATTCCCTCTCATTCCATCTCTCTCCTCAATCTTGTCTGCCTCAATCTATTGGGCATGAGTCATTAGCCTAGAAAGATTCATCTCACTATTCAGCATAGCAGACCTACACTCCTTAACCATATAACTAGACACTCCAGTCACAAACTTACTCATACTAGCCCGATTATCAGCCACTAAGCTAGGGGCATACTTGGCCAACTGATTGAACTTTAGACAGTACTCCCTAACAGTCATAGAGCCCTATCGCAGGTTTATAAACTCTTCCACCTTCGCCTCCCTCATCTCCAAAGGGAAAAACTTATCCAGGAATGCATCCTGGAACACTTACCAAGTTGTAGGGATAGCTCTCTCACCTCTACCTTTTCTCCAAACAACAACCCAGTCATAAGCAAGGTCTTTCAACTTATACGTAGCCAACTCCACACTATGTTCCTCAGATACATGCATCACCTGAGTAATCTTCCACACCACCTCTAAAAACAACCATGGATCCTCATCAGACTTGGAGCCATAGAATTTCGGCGGATTCATCCGCATAAAGTTACGGATCCTGGCAGCAGTTGAATCACCTCCCTGCTGCTGTGGAGCCAAGGCTGGGTTGGCCTGAATATTTACATTAACAGCTTGGCCAGCGCCTGAAAGGCTGCCCAAAATTCAGCATAAGACTTGTTTTCATTCAATGGGTCAGGGGGTTGAGGTTGTTGACCATCATTATTTATTCTCACCCGACGTGGAGGAATATTTCTTAAAGAGGAGAGCATGAATCAATAGCAGAGAGAGACACTTTAAGAACGATAGACTTCTGAAATAAAGAATTAGACTTTTTTCCTAAAACGTCTTGTAGCCTCTTGCTCATAGATGTGGCGTGCTACACACCGATGATCAAGACTCTACTTAATGCGGCTTGTCAGACTCCCTAGGATACCTTAAAACCTTAGGTTCTAATACCAAGTTTGTCACATCCTAAAAAATGGGTCCCGACGCATCACACGGTGCTTGAGGCTACGAGTAGCCCCAAGCTAACCCTTTGAGCCATTTTCATTCAGTTTAACACAAATCAACGGGGTTTCCATAAATAACCCTCAAATATCAACACAGTAATCATCATCCAAGAATAAAAGAATTTCAGAAAGATAACAAAATATGACTTATTAGTCAACTCCTAACATCTATACTAGTCTGACAAGCCTCTAAGAAAATAAATAAAACCAGCGATCCATTGAGACATGACCCAACTGACTCATACTCAGTTATCAAATGTAAATAATTCCATGAAACCAACATC
>NC_061122.1:37721340-37721882 GCF_002878395.1 Capsicum annuum | reverse complement strand
GATTAAAAGAATTTCAGAAAGATAACAAAATATGACTTATTAGTCAACTCCTAACATCTATACTAGTCTGACAAGCCTCTAAGAAAATAAATAAAACCAGCGATCCATTGAGACATGACCCAACTGACTCATACTCAGTTATCAAATGTAAATAATTCCATGAAACCAACATCAGACATCACGTCCTCGAAACATGAGGACTCACCACAACAGAGGATGTACAACAGCATGCCTGAAGAATCACTATTGAACTTGGAACTGAGCACCTGAACCTACATTCTGAGAAAATGTAGCCCACATTCAAAGATATAGGTCAGTACCATGGAAAGAAATCGAGTATATGGGGGTGTATGCAGTTGTATAAACCTCATCATCATAAATATTTATAAGAAATATACAGGATGTATGAAAGACTCACATAGCCCGAAGAAAATCATCATAATCATGAGAAGATGAAATAAGTACAATAACACATGTGAGTCATCATATAATTTGTCAATCACTTTCAGTTCATCAAGAATATCAATTCTCATAATGTAAAT
>NC_061122.1:37630028-37718340 GCF_002878395.1 Capsicum annuum | reverse complement strand
TTTTTGCTCCGATAGACAAATTGGATGAAACTAATTTCATTGGAAAGAGGATTCGTAGAGATTTCCATTGATATATAGTAGATCACCCATATCATTATGTACAAAGAGTTATGATCATTTAAAGTTGGAGCAAAAATACGCCAAGCCTCAGTACTTTTTCCTGTACGTTTTACTGTTCACTACTATTCACGATGATTCGATCAGAATGTTCATAACTCGTCGCTCGGGTGTCCGATTTGGATGATCCACATATCGTTGGAAAGATTATTTGATACTCTATGCAATGGTGGGTCATAATCTAATACATTCTGCATAGAAAATTTATAATTCATTCTAGAAGATAGAACCCAACATGTTTATGTACAAAATTTCAACGAAAAATTTCTCGGGGTATTACAAAGAGAGAGAAAGAGAGAAAAATAAAAAAAATAGAGAACATATATAGGAAAAATAATAAAAAATAATAGAAAAAAGAGGACACGAACAAACAGAGAAACAAAAAAAATAGTAGAGAAAACAGAGAAAACGGGAGAAAAAGGGGGCAAGGACTCAGGACAAAAAACACTTGAGGAAAAAGAAAAAAGAAATACACTTAGCAAAAACAAAGAGAGAAAATGATAGAAAAACTAAAAAAAATAGTAAGCAACTTGGAAAATTTGTCGATTGGAGTTCGAATTCTGGTTTTCGGTTTGAGTTTTCGGTGGCAATATTTCTATTTCTACTTTTATTTAGTTCATAATACAGGTTCTTATCAAATTTCATTATATTTGTTCTTCATTATCTTATTGTGAATCGAAACATGAAAAGTTTTGAAATGTAAGCTTCGGCTAAAATTCTAAAAATTTTAATTACATTATTTTTAATCTGTCGGCTTGTTGTTTTTTATTTTCATGTGTGTCATGTGATTCAATTTTATGATGAAGACTACTAGTTGATCTTGAGGATTTGTTAGTTTCCAAGAGAAAACATTTAATTTTAATAAATATTTAACTTTTAACTATTTACTTTAGAAATTCATACAAGTTGTTTACGTTGTGTTAAATGTAAATTTTACTTGTATCTAAAATCCTAACTTTTTATAAAATTTCAAAAAATCTCACTTTTTAGACATTGAAGATATATATAATTAATGTTAGATACATTTAACAGATACGTTTAATAAGTAAACTAGTTTCCTTAATTTAAGGCCTGTAATGGCCAAGTTTTCATTCATATAGCAATTAACTTAACTAATAATAGTAAGGGATCAACTAAATCCCACAAAAACAGGTTGTTTGTTTCTGATTCCAAATTTTTAAACAAATTATCTTCCATTATCTATTTTGCTTCCAGTTAAAACGGCAATTTTACCTATATCCCGACATGTTTACCATTATTTACATAAAATCCCAAATTTTTATAAAATTTCAAAAAATATCACTTTTTAGACATTGAAGATACAAATAATTAATGTTAGATACATATAATAGATACATTTAATTAGTAAACTAATTTCCTTAATTTAAGGTCTGTAACGGTCAAATTCTCATTAATGTAGCAATTAACCTGGGGGTTTGGGCCACAAGTGACAAAAGAGTTTTAAAATGAGGTGTAGGTTACACAAGTCTTAATTATTAGTTGGGGGTGACAATTACTTTATTATGTATTATGAAAGTTGGGAAAGTTTTAAAATAACCCATAAGTTTTTAAATTTATACTTTGATCTCAATGTATACCTAAAATAATGGGAAACGGAGGGGGAAAAAGGCGTCTTTCTCTCTCTTCTCATCCATTGTTGTTTTCTCTCTCTTAGCGATTTTTGTTGTTAATTGTTTCTATTTCTGCTACTTTATTCATCATCTTCTGCTTTATCCCCTTCTTGTCGACCATTTGTTATTGTTGTTGTTGTTGTTGTTGTTGGTACAGTGTTACTGCAGCGATCTGACCAATTTCTTAGGTCAAATTTTGTTTAATACATCACTTTCCACTTTGGCATTACTTCATAGGTTACTTTGGTAAGTAAAATTATGATTTTTATTCGTATTTATCATCTGGGTATACTTCTTTTTTCCAACAATGGATAGAACTCCGATTATGAATCCATCACAAGTTCCCATAATTTAAACAGATCAATCATCTGGTGCATCAGATGAGTAATCTATTGCATCAGACTATTTATCTGTTGCATCATCATATTATCTGTTGTATCAGACATATTATTTGTTGTATCAGGATGTTTATCTGTTATACCAGACTAATTATTTGTTGCACCAGACTAATTATCTATTACAACGAATGATTAATCTATTTGAAACAACACAAATCAACCCCTGCCACAAACCCAACAGATAAATCTTGCTATTGCTACTAGATTCTAAATTATTCCTTTTTACGTCGAATCGTTGAAATGTTTGTTGAGAAGATAATAGACAGAATGAAAATTAAATATGGATTAAAACATCAAGGATCAAACATAATTTATTGATTAAACAGATAAAAATACATATAATAGACTAAAAGAAAAATAATAGTCTAATTATTATTACTATTATTAGCATCATCATTGCCAGTCGGCCAACCTTCAATCAGAAGTAGCAAGGCCCTCCTCAGCCTGTGTATCTCGCGGAGCATTCTTGATCTAACTCCTCCCAATTCCCATTGCAGATCACGAAGTTGATTGCAAAGTTCATTCACGGCGTCTTGCAGAAAAGCAACGTCCCACACTAGGTCAGCCATAATCTTATCTTCTAGAGTGTAATATGAAAGACGAGATGCAATAAATAAATAGAGTGTGTATTTGAATGAATTGAGTAACAACGGACCTATTTATAGAGGATTGAATTTGAATAAAAGGCAAAAAATGCGACTATTCACCTCCATACATTAATTAAATTTTTTATTAAATTAAGAAAATAAATATTGTGATATAAGTCATGACTTTTCAGATTATTATTATTAATTAGTCTTTTGAAGAATCATTTTTATTGAGTTGTGGAAACAAATTCTATATCTGTTGCATCAGATAACACATCTATGACAACAGATATATTATCTGTTGCAACAAATATAAAATATGTTGTATCAGATAACATATTTGTTGAAACATATAATCTAATTGTTCACCTCCATTTATTAGTTATATTTTTTTTAATGTGAAAAGTAATGAATTTATTAAATTAAGAAATATTGTGATAAGTCATGACTTTTCAGATTATTATTACTAATTAGTTATTTCCAAGAACTAATTTTATTGAGTTGTGACTCGATATAGGTTGCATCAGATAAATCATCTGTTACAACATATATATCATTTGTTGCAATCATAGTGAAGCTGTTGCATCAGATAATTTAATTGTTGCAACATATAATCTACTTTTTTTAAAAAAAATAACTATATCATCATATCATTAATCCAAATTTGGTTACTTTTTTATTTTATAAATAAAAAAAATACCTTTTCAAATTCCTTAATAAAATAATAATTATTTTATTATATAATAAATAATTTAAAAAATAAATTCATAAACACAAATGGTGAAAAGTCACGATCAGTTATTAAAATTGTGGTTATAAATTGTGTTTATTATTTATTTCCTTATTATTTATTTATGAAATATTTTTCATATTAAATAATCGAAACTCTGAGTCATGTCTTTCTCTTTTCACCCTCTCAATAACAACAATAGCCCTTTTTTTAGTAATAACCGCCAAGTGCAACATATGATCGATCTGTTGTAGCAGAGTAACCTCTAACTGTTGACACAAATTGCTGCTCAATCTCTACAAACAACCGTCGACATGTTGAGAATAAGGAATAAATAGAATGATTATTATTAAATACTAAATAAGAATTAAAAATTCAAAGTCGACAACAAAATGAAATGAGTGTTCATAGATTTTTGAATCCCTTGGGTAGATCTGATATACAAAAGGAGGAAAATAATCGCTAAAATAAAAAGCATTACCTAATTATTATTACTACTATTATTATTATTATCAATCAGACATCTTTCATTCATCCGGTAGCCTTGCTCCGAAGTTAGCCAAATATCTCTCTGGAGTTCATCAATCAAACTACCTTTGAAGTTCACGCAAGGACTCGATATGAATATTCTTGTACGAATCTGGATCATCCATATTTGTAAGGACGGACCTATTTATAAATTATTCTATCTCGGAAAGAAAAGAAAATTGCTTTAAAATAAATCTAACAGATGGGTAATCTGTTTCAAAATATATTCTTTCTGTTAGATAACTTACAACATACTGGCAATCTTTTTGCAACAGATGTATATATCTGTTTGATTTCTGCAACATGTTGATCACTGTCGTAACAGATGTCTCCAACTGATTGACAATATAAAAAGATGTGTCATCTGTTGCAACAAGCTAGTCATCTGTTTATTAAATTTAAGCCATAGATAGGCTAGGAAGAATAAGGTGCGAGCAGATGGATCCACTATCATATGTGTGGGAGTTAAGTATGTATTACTGATAAGGATACCGGGATAACACACACAAAGTACAATGTTTTTGTGAATGTAGTTTTTAACCGATTAGGCATTGATCATTCAAACAAGATCCTGCATTGTACCATTAAGTTTGATAGGTTCGAAATTGATAAGGCTGAGGACCTCATGAAGATGGTGCAGATACCCTGTTACGAATTACTGATGGTTGGTTCTCGTGTTTATGTGTGTCAAGTTTTGAGAAGGTATCAATATTTGTCGACATTGTAGAGAACCAATAGCGATTGGACTTAAATTTAAGTGTGCATTGGACCCTTAGAGGGCCCTCAAAGCCTCGCACAACATCAAACAAGAATAGAAAACCAATATAGTTATTGCCCTGGCCAAAATTTATATGGTTGGGTTACTCGCTTGGGTTGATGATTATATGCCAGAAGGTGCGGTAGGAGAATGTTTTCGAGGGAAAATGGGTTGTTGATGAAATAATATATCATCTGAGAGCTATTGAAGAAGAAACACAGGATAGAAAGTAACTTCTAACGAATCTGGCCGATGAAATTATCTTAACAGATGCAAAATCTGAATCAAGTGCAAATATGAAAGTGAATTCAGTAATGTATTTCATCTGCATGGTCGGGATTATCACCTAGGTAGAAAATAGGAGAAGACCAACAAAGCAGCCTCAAGGGCATCGAGGGTAGAAATGATATTCAGCAAGTCTAGAAAACTTACGCCAACAACAACTGCAGTGAAAATAAGGAAACTAAGTGAAGGCGGCAATTTCTGAATTTTAAATTTCATCCCATCTTTTTGTTTGTGTTTTCGATCAGGTCCACTGCCGTTGACCTGATCAGAACCATAAATGAGATTGAAAGGCAAATAGAGTATCATTGCTTCCTTAGCAATATGGTTATAATTGATTGTGTTTTCTTGCCTTGACATGCTTTCAACATTCCTTGGATAAGATCAGATGCTTGTTGTAGTATATGAATCCTGATAATTTTCAAGCTTGCCTCCAGGTTGTTAATTCTGTATTCAAGCTGGTC
This sequence comes from Capsicum annuum, assembly GCF_002878395.1. Lineage (NCBI taxonomy): Eukaryota > Viridiplantae > Streptophyta > Magnoliopsida > Solanales > Solanaceae > Capsicum > Capsicum annuum. The sequence goes on along the minus strand of NC_061122.1, from coordinate 37,712,846 downwards.
ATTACTGTCTTCGAAGTTGGTAAGGAGTTCCTCGTCTCTTGAGATCTCGATCAGGAACACTACCTTCAAAGTTGTGGCATTCTAGAAGCCCTTCAGAACACTTTCTCTACAGAAGCTTTAAAGGATACATGGAGGGTCGTTGTGTTTATTTTAGGTCAAAATGTGTTGACGCACGTTGAAGATATGGTCCCAACATTTGAACAACACACTTTTATCGAGCGTTGCTCCATGCATCTTGCTCAACCAATTTCATAAATTAGTAAGCATGGAGTTACATAGCATGTGATCTAAACCGGCTATACCAAGCCCATCAAACATTACATAACTCCAAGCTCATTACCCTATCAAAACAATATGCCTGAGTTAGTGCACATAGAAAAAAAGCCCAATTTGTCAGTCTTTCTGCTGATCACTCTTCTCCAATATAGATCACAAGATATCTATTATGCAAAAGTCTACACCATCGCCAGACACGATTGCCTGGGAAAATGTTTGGCGATGGTGTAGACTTTTGCATAGAAGATATCTTGTCATCTATATTGGAGAAGAGCAATCAGCAAAAGGGCTGATGGATTTAGCTCATTCGATTTGTGCACTAACTCGGTCATATTTTTTTAATAGAGTAATAAGCTTAGAGTTATGTAACATTTGATAGGCTTGGTAGAGCCAGTTTAGATCACACACTACGTAAATCCATGCTTACTAATTTATCAAATTAGTTGAGCAAGATGCATGGAGAAACGCTCGATAAAAGTGTGTTGTTCAACTGTTGGGACCACATCTTCAACGTGCATTAACACATTTTGACCTAAAACAAATACAGTGACCCTCCATGTATCCTTTAAAGCTTTTGAAGAGAAAGTGTTCTGAAGGGCTTCTAGAATGTCATAACTTTGAAAGTAATGTTCCTGATCGAGCTTACAAGAGACGAGGAACTCCTTACCAACTTCGAAGACGGTAACGACCAGCTTGAATAAAGAATCAATAAATTGGAGGCAAGATTGAAAATTATCGGGATTCATATACTACAGCAAGCATCTGATCTTATCCAACGAATGTTGAAACCATGTCAAGGCAAGAAAACACAATCAATTATAACCATATTGCTAAGGAAGCAATGATACTCTATTTTTCTTTCAATATCGTTTCTGGTTCCAATCAGGTCAATGATGGTGGACCTGATCGAAAACACATACAAGAAGGCATGGGATGAAATTTAAAATTCAGGAATTTACCGCCTTTGCTTAGATTTCTTATTTTAACTACAGTTGCTGTTGGCATAAGTTTTCTAGATTTGTTGTACATCATTTCTACCCTCGATGCTCATGAGGCTTCTTTGTTGGCTTTCTTCTATTTTCTATAGGTGATAATCCCAACCATACAGCTCTCTAGCAAAGTATCCATCTGTATTGTTTTTCTTTCATAGAAACAACAGATGAAATTACATTACCAGATACACTTTCACATTTGCACTTGATTTAGATCTCACATCTGTTAAGATAATTCCACCGTCCAGATTTGTTAGAAGTTACTTTCTACTTTATGTCTATTCTTCAATTACTTCTCAAATGATATAGTCTTCCATCAACCACCCATTTTTCTTCGAAAGCATTCTCCTACCGTATATTCTGGCATAAAATTATCACTCCGAGCAAGTAACCCAGCCATATAAATTTTGGCCAGGGCAGTAAATATATTATTTTTTCTTTCTTATTAGATGCAGTGCTAAGCTTCGAAGGACCTCAAGGGTCCAATGCACCCTAAAAGTTAGTCCAATCGCTATTGAATCTCTTTACAATGACACAAAAATTAGATCTCTTCACAATGCTTGACAAATAAACATGAGCAACAACCGACATTAAATTTTAACAGGCTATCAGAACCATATTCATGGTCCCTCAGCCTTATAAGTTCGGACCTACCAAACTTAACTATAAAATTACAGACATTTTGTTTGAACGATCTATGACTAATCAATAAAAACATCATTCACAAAATCAGTGCACTCTATGTGTGTTTTCACGATAACATTATCAGTAATACATACCTCCCACATATGAAGTTGTTCCATCTACAAGCAGCTTATTCCTCTGATCCCATTTTTACTGCAGCCTCTTAAGAGAGTCTGTCAAAAGTTGACCAACTATCAGTTCCTTATATCTACAAAAAAGAGGAAAAAATTGATGTCACAAAAAGAACATTGTCTATCTGTTGCATCAGATGTGAAGTCTGTTGCAACAGATATGGAGTCTGTTGCAATAGATGTGGAGTCTGATGGAATACATCAAACCAGCCTTTCTGGTGATTTTATTTATTCCAACAGTTTCTCCATATGTTGCAACATCAGCAACAGCATAAACATCAATAAAAAAGAAACAACATTTGTTTGAACAACATCATCAACAACAAAGAAGCAACATCCTTTGTGCCAGAACCATCAACAACACCACAAGTTCCAATAATGCCAACCCCATCAACAACATCAATAACTACATCAACAATAATGAAACAAACAAAATACATACAAAAAAATGATACTACCAACAAGGCTTTTAAACTTCTCCCAACAGATGACTTTTTTCTCATATTATAATAAAAATTCTCGAATTGTTTATTCAACACTAACAAGTACCTTAAAATTTTTTAAATAAATATGATATGGGGATATAGTAATTAAATAGAAAACGGATGTAAATAACATGCAAAGAAGAAGACGAGAATGAAAGAGCTATAATGAACTATACCTTAATATCAAAAAAGGGATCAAAACAGAAATTTAAGTCGAGCAAAGATATAGATGGGTTTAGATCCGAAAAGATTTTTATGAGAAGAGAAGAGAAAAGAGAGAGAAAAAATTTGTGACCCTAAAGACGAGAGAGAAAAAAATGAGAGTTGAATAAAATAAATTGCAGCTGAAGGAAGAGATGAGATAATTTCTATAGATGTATTATGTACGTAGACGTGGTGGTTTTCAATATTCATTAATTAATATTCATTAATTTCATTAATAATTTGAGGGGCTCGAGGAAGACTAAGACTATAGACATTGAAAAGACAAGACAAGACTGCTCAATAAACTCACTTTGGAGATATCCAAGAAATATTTTTTACCGCCTTTAGTAGTAAGTGCTACTACTTGATATGATCTACTCGTACCAGAAGCTTCTTGCTTTAAAATTAAAAGGGATAAAAAGATTTTAAACAGATATATCATCTGTTGCAATATATATAAATATCTGTTTAGAAATCCAAATAGCTCAGTCATCTGCTACAACAAATATTGTTTAAAAATCTCAAAAGCTCAGTCATCTGTGACAATAGATGAAAATGTTCATTTGATAATTAATCAAATTAGATATGTCATCTATTACAACAGACATAAATATTTTTTTAAAAATTTCCAACAGCTCAGTCATCTGTCACAACAGATGCAAATATCTATTTGATAATTAAATCAGATATGTCATTTATTGCAACATATATGTACCTATTTGAAAATTTTCAACAGCTTAGTCGTTTGTTGCAACAGATTTCATAGCAATTGATTTAGGTGGAACTAGGGATGAATGAATGAGCTCGTAAGGTCAACTACAAATCCAATCAAGTCTTTCCAATTGCATGACATTGGTATTGTGTTCATACCGACCCGAGTCATCAATCGATCACTCTGGGTTGAAATGAGTTCTCATCAACTCAATATTAGGATAGTGATAGTACCTAAGTTAATTTAGGTGGAACTAGGGATGAATGAGTGAGCTCGCAGGGTCAACTACAAATCTAATCGAGTCTTTACAATTGGATAGCGTTGGTATCGCGTTTATCCTGACCTGAGTCGTCGATCGATCACTCTGAGTTAAAATAAGTTCTCATCAACTCAATGTTAGTATAGTGATAGTACCTAAGTTGATTTAGGTAGAACTAAGGATGAATAAATGAGCTTGCAGGGTCAACTATGAATCCAATCGAGTCTTTGCAATTGCATGGTGTTGGTATTGCGTTCATCCCAACCTGAGTCGTCGATCGATCACTCTGAGTTGAAATGATTTCTCATCAACTCAATGTTAGGATAGTGATAGTACCTAAGTTTATTTATTTGGAACTAGGTATGAATGAGTGAGATCGTAGGGTCAACTACAAATCCAATCGATTCTTTACTATTGCATGGCATTAGTATTGCGTTCATCCTGACATGAGTCATTGATTAATCACTCTGAGTTGAAGTAAGTTCTCATCAACTCAATGTTAGGATAGTGATAGTACCTAAGTTTATTTACGTATAACTAGGTATGAATGAGTGAGCTCGCAGGGTCAACTATAAATCCAATCGAGTCTTTACAATTACATGGTATTGGTATTGCGTTCATCTCGATCCGAGTCATCGATCGATCACTCTGAGTTAAAATGAGTTCTCATCAACTCAATGTTAGGATAGTGATAGTACCTAAGTTGATTTAGGTGGAAATAGGGATGAATAAGTGAGCTCGTAGGGTCAACTATAAATCCAATCGAGTCTTTGCAATTGCATGGCATTGGTATTGTGTTCATCCCGATCCGAGTCGTCGATTGATCACTCTGAGTTGAAATGAGTTCTCATCAACTCAATGTTACGATGGTGATATTACCTAAGTTGGTTAAGGTGGAACTAGGGATGAATGAATGAGGTCGCAGGGCTAACTATAAATCCAATCGAGTTTTTGTAATTGCATGGCATTAGTATTGTGTTCATCCAGACTTGAGTCATCGATCGATCACTCTAAGTTGAAATGAGTTCTCATCAACTCAATATTAGGATAGTGATAGTACCTAAGTTGATTTAGGTGGAACTAGGGATGAATGAGTGAGCTCGCAGGGTCAACTACAAATCCAATTGAGTCTTTGCAATTACATTGCGTTGGTATTGCGTTCATCCCAACCCGAGTCATCGATCGATCAGTCTGAATTGAAATGAGTTCTCATCAACTCAATATTAGGATAGTGAGAGTACCTAAGTTAATTTAGGTGGAACTAGGGATGAATGAATGAGCTCGCAGGGTAAACTACAAATTTGTAATTGCATAGCGCTGGTATTGCGTTCATCTCGACCCGAGTCGTCGATCGATCACTCTGAGTATAAATGAGTTCTCATCAAATCAATGTTTTAAAAACTATATCTTTTAAAAAATTTAAAATTAATTAAGATCAATTCGGACAAAATTAGCAATTTCAAAACTTGTCATTCTTTTCCAAAATTACAAATCAACCCATACAAATCATCCATTTGCGCGAAAGACTTTTTATTTCAAATCTTAAGTTCTTTCTCTTCTCTCTCTCTCGAGGTGTCCTCTCTCTCCCAACAATACAAATAATACAAACAACAACTACTCAACATATTGCTCAACCCTTCAAAATAGGTCAGTTTTCTTCTCATTTACGACTACATATAGTTGTTTTTTTCGACTTCATTCCCGATTGTATCCGTTTTTTCTCTATCTTTGCATGTAACAGAGTTCAAGAAGAGTTCTACATTTGTTCTTTATTCTAAAAAATAGGGCTTTTTAGTTAATGATAAAAAAAGAAGACTTTTAGTTGTATTATCTTCGAGAATGGGTTAACAATTTTGAGTTTTGATGTTGAAAAAGTAGGAAGCACCCGAGAAAACCCTAGTTTTCCTCTCAATGTTTTGTTGACTATCGTGGTATTGTTGGATGGTGTTTGTGGTGTTGTTGGTGGCTATTGGTGGTGGTGTTGGTATTTGTGTTTTTTGGTGGTGGTGTTGGTGTTGGTATTATTGGCATTGGTAGTGGTCTTGATGGCATTAGTCGTGGCATTGGTTGTGGTGGTGGTGTTCTATCTGTTGCAACGGGTGAAAGATCTGTTAGGAGATATTAAATAGGTTTTCAAACAGATTCCCCATCTGTTCCAATTGATAGGTTATCCGTTGGAGTATTTTCTTGTAATGTGGCAGAGAATAATTTATTGAAATTTCTCCACCTATTTCAACAAGTGGAATATCTGTGGGGAGATATTAAATAGGTCTTCAAATAGACTCGGGTTCCCCATCTGTGCCAACTGATGGATTGTCCGTTGGAGTATTTTTTTTTTGTTATGTGGTAAGAATAATTTATTAAAATTTGTCTCACTTTTTTAAAAAATTTATGCAGACATCAAATGCAATGTGTTTTTTATTTTTCTTTTGTTTGTAGTTAAAAGAAGTCTCCCAAAAGAAAAGAAACAGAAAGTAGAGAAAATGGATCAACTTTCGATCACCAAACAAAAAAGGCTAGAGTACAAATAGATTCGGAGGAACTTCCAGAACAATCTCAGTCAGGGAAAAATGAAGCCAAGGAAAGTGATAACTCCTCCTCACCAATGGGGCATGAAATAATATCGAAATTCCATCATGATTCTGTCAAATTCATTAGTATTGACAAGTTTCGAGTTGCGAAGTCGATGAATAACCCTAATACAGTATTTGGTGATGTTGTACCTAAATGTGAGTCGGGGAAACCTTTTAACAAACTTAGGAGTGTTATGAAGAAGGAAAATATAGATGGACTTTTTAAGAAGAGCTGCTTTGCACACTTTCTTGAGTTTTCTGGGCCTCGCCCTCTCCGTTTCTCAATGATCATGGTATATGGCCTTCTCAAGCGCAGGATCATGTATGTGGGGGATGATGGAGGTCCGAAGGAGGGCGGAAATAAGATGAATGAAGTCTGGATCAACTACTGTGGTATACTGGTTTGTTTTGGATTGAAAGAGTTTGTCATTATGACGGGCTTGAGATGCGATCGTCCAGAAGAACCTGCCATCAAGAAAATACCCCACAAAGGGTCCAAAAATGCAAGGTTAAAAAATATAGGTTGTTGGGCATTGTTGGACCTAGCTACAAAGTGAAGGATTTGATAGCGTATCTCAAGACTAAAGCATACCAAAGCACTACAGGGAGAAATTATGCTTAGTTTGGTTTATCCATTCCGTTTTATTGGCAAGAGACATCAAGAAAGTCATAGAACGTGATTTGTTGGTGCTTACTGATGATTTTGGGAGATTCAACAATTATCCCTGGGGCTACGACAGCTACTACTTGACTTTCAAATATTTACTGAAAGAGCTAAAGCCAAAGACGATCATATTATACGGCTTTCCTTAGGCTTTCATGGTAAAATTGATTACTATTTTTACTCATTCATTAATTTATATTGAATATACTTGTGACTTTTTTTTGCTTGCTTCCTATTTACAATTTTTAGACTTGGGCATGTGAAACCATTCCTCCCCTCCGAAAGCATTTCACGGATTATCCAAATAAGGTTTTTCATCCAAGGATCCTTAGGTGGTTGGCTGCAGTAGAGAGCAGGAAAAAAAATATTAACGAGGCTGATATCTTTAACCTTCCGGATAATGCAGTACGTCTTCTTTCAAATAAAATGATTTTCCTCAAAGAAAGATATTAAAACAGATGTTCCATCTATTGCAAGAGATTACCCATCAACTGCAACTGGTGTAATGGGTAATCTGTTGCAATAGACGATCCATATTTTGCAATAGATTAACCATATGTTGCTCTGTTCTCTAAACCCTACTCAACATATTACCCATCTACTATAAATTATGCAACAAAAATAGGTATTCTGATGCAACATATTATCAATTTGTTTCAATATACAAATCAGCTATTGCGATAGCTAGATCGTCTGTTTCATAAGTTAGCTGTGTTAACATAACCCGAGCCCCATGTAACCCAACTGACTGCAAATTATTATTATATGATTTAAATTTCTCCTATCATTTTTTATAGGTTGTGCATCCTTGGATCGTGCCTACCATTGATGAGATGGGGATGACTTCTTTCTTACTCTAGGTTTTGTTGATACAAAAGAAGATCCAACGGTGGAGTTAATAAAGAAGGAATTGGTTGGAGCAACATCTATAAGAAGAGCAGTTGGTCAATGTCAGTCTAATTTGAAGCTCGTCACGATCTAACTCAAACTGCAACTGATCCAGGTACTTTTTGTAGGGGTGTTGCTGATGGAGTTGTTTGTGATGGTGGCAGCCATCTTGCTTTTACTTTTGCTGCCAGTCATGATTATGAGCATGTTGGTGCTTAGCAAAAAATAAATATGTTTGAAACATCCCTCGTGCAGGTCCTCCCTCTCACCCCTACACTGATCTCTCCCACCCTTACAGTGGTCCCTCTCACCCCTCCTCACCCATATATTCTCATTGTAAATACAAAGTGTGCAAGGACAGAGAGGATAAACTCCTTGACAAGCTAGAGGATATTGCTGAAGCTGCCGAGGATTTGAAATCCAGGAGAGGTGTCATACCATCCAACGAGGTAAGGGAGCCATGCACTCCTACAGTGGAGGTTAGGAGGAAAAGAATAAAAATTAGACAAATTCTCTTCGTTCTGAAATTAGCAAAAAATGCAATTCTCCCCGCTCCAATAGTTGTTGAAGTTCAGGGGCCGCCGAAGAAGGTGGACATATTTGTAGCGCTTGGCAAGGAGAAGAAGAAGGAACTGGAAGAATTCATCAAGATGAAGGTTCAAAAAGAATACACCATGCATTCATTTGCCGCTAAAGACTTCTCGAATATGACAAATATGTGTGTGTGGTACGAGGACAAGGTAAGTTTACTTTTGCTAACCTACCCTTCCAATATACTCCATGAAGAAGAATCTTCGCAGTAGATGTGTAATCTGTTGCAACAGCTTGGCATTCTGTTGCTACATAATACACATTTGTTGCATAAGTTGCATTGGTTGGGTAATCTGTGAACTGATCCAGAGAACCCTCTGTATCAGATTCTTTCCACTGTGTTTTTATTCTTTACAATTAGTAACCTATTTAAAACTTATCTTCTTATACCACAGTATGTTGATGAAATTCTCTGCCTCATGAGGGGCAGACAATTAGCGTATCCAGATGCTTATGATGCTTGTGATAGGATAATGAACCTCAACTTCTACAATAATTTCAAAGATAGGTACGCTGATTTTCGTAATCTAGTTGATTCCGGTATCTTGGGATTTGATCAGTTAGTTTTTACGTTCCAATGGGATGAAGAAATGATTAAATATGTTAGAGGGAAGAGGCCATATCTACATGGCAAGAGCTGGACCAAGGCAAAGAAAATCCTTGCAGTCATGAATGTAGATGTCACTCATTTTCTCACTGTTGAGATACTACTATACAAGGGAAAGATTAAGGTTTATGACTACAACTTACCTGTGTTCAGCGAGAAGACGTTTTTAACCCACATGCAACCACTCTTGAAGTTGTTGCCCAAGTTGTTGACGCAGAGTAAGCTATGGATCATTTGCCGGTTAAAGTCTTGGCAAAGGAATTATGGGTTTTTGAAGTTCAAAATAAGAACATCCAGCTCCCAAAAAATATAACTGATGTAGCGTGCGGGCCGTACTCGCTTACATACATGGAGTGTTTGCTGACCGGCACACAAATGACCGGTGTGTCCGACACTGTTGTGGGAAAGATGCAATGGTTTTGGGCATATGGGTTACTAACTAAATGGTTGGAGCCCATGTATAAAAAAGAACATGTACAAAGACAGAGATGAACACGATAACAAATTTTCATTTCAAGCCAATTCACTATACATATAGGGGCAATAATTTTTATGTCTGGCAAAGTTGAATTTTTATAATGCAACAAATTTTATATCTATCGTAACAGATATAGTACATGTTGTGATAGATTGATTATCTATTGGAATAGGTTGGTCATCTATTGCGTTATGTAGATGTTTCCCGTCTATCTGTCACAACAAATTTATGATTTGTTACAACATATAACTTATCTGTTGCAACTGATCCGTAATCTGTTGGAGTAAATCAAAAAAGTAGGAAGACCTGTTATATAATTTCCAGTAGATGACCTATGTGTTGCATCTCATGTTGCAACATATGTCTAAATCTGTCTGATAAGCTATGTCATCTATTGCAGCAGATGTATTATCTGTTGCGATATTTGAATCTAGTACTCCATTTCAATTAACATGTTTAAAACTCAGAATTAATTATATTCATAGATAGAATAAAATAAATTGAAGCCTTCGAAAATTACATGAAATAAAATAACTCAATAAATAAATGAAATATAAAAAAATCATTATGAGTACAAGCGATCTACTCTACAAATAAATCAACAAATTAAACCAAGGAGGATAGGTTATTACATTGACGGACTCGAGCTATAAAGATCTAATCAATATGGACAAGTTGTTCTTCATCAGTGCTATGAAATTCGGCTTTGGTCATCGTGGATCTTTAATGTCGGTTGTGTATGGCTTCTGAGTTTTCGCTTCTCCATATTTCCATAAAAGAGCAGCATATCATTTGCAGAGTAATCCGACATCAAGTCCATCATTTGGTACTTGTAATCCATCGCTCAAATACTCAACATAGGCGGCAACAAAAGGACCGCAATCCCTGCGCTATAAAAAAACAAATAATCGATATCTTGCAGTTCATATAAGCGTTGTGAAATTTGTGAAATGAAACTAAATCATAACACTTAAACTTATAGACTACCAATGGTTTGTTGAGCAATTTCGTCAACATATTGTACATCAAATGGATTAACCATTTTATCCCAGTATGCTTCAATCATCGACCAATCAGTACGAACCTTTTGATCCAAAAAGCCACTCATATCAAGGTAAGAAGGCAATATTTTGGCCAGCTTTTGTATCACAGACGACGGACCAAAACGTCTCCTTCGCTACATCGAGTCATAAACTCGGATGCGTCTCTCTTTTAGAATGACGACAGCCAACACTAAATGTAATTCATCACCACAATTGATTGGGATGTACACTTCGTCGACCAAATGCCAAGGTAAGCCAGCCAGAATGCTAAAACCTTTGATGATTTTAATTAAGCATTTCTCGTTTCGAAAAACTTCCTTCTACTATTGACAATAACTATCGTAGGCATTATTGATGTAAACTTTGTACAAATAATTGCCTGTTGTGTATCTGTATTGATCTTGTGTTTGCAACTTGGCCTTCTTTTGGAGGTAGTAAAAAATGACATCAATGTGCTGCATATATTATCAAATATTTTGGATTACGTGATGAAAAAATCAATACGCAGATGTAATTAAATAAAGTATTAATTAATAGTAATATGTATGGCCTTTAAACCTTATCATTCCAGCAAGTTTGGGGCTGTGACATCAAATAGAATCAATTCTTCGTTTCGAAATGTGCAACAACAAAGTCAAACATATCAAAACCAAGACTCGATTCATTCACTTTGTAGCGCTCGTCATTTTGTTTTCTACATGATGATTTATATGTGTTAATGTTAGGTTCTTACAACAAAAATTATATAAACCAATATCCATAAAATTGATTTATGTACCTGCTGACATGATGCTTTAACAACCCATCAGCAATCCATTCTGAATAGTCGTTGATTAATTGTATTAGTTTTTTTGGAGCCTCGTCCAAGATGTTGAACCCTTCAAAGGGGTAATTATTCCATTCTCCCAAACTAACAGGCTCTACTTTTTCTTTATCTTTGGAAGCATTTGATGGATTATCAACTATCATATTATACTCTTCGGCAGTAGCTGTGACATCTACCTAGAAAGTCAGAATTGTCAATGCTAAGTAGAGATATACAATAGATTTTCCATCTGTTACAATAGATGATTCTTATGTTGATGGATTATCTGTTGGGATAAATTCGAATAGCTAAATCAGAGCAGTACGATAATTTTGAACAGATGACCCATCTATTGCAATAAAAGAATCGTTTGTTGAAACAGATAACGAATCTGATGCAATAGGTTAGACAACAGTTACAACAGATGTATACATCTGTTTGATAATTTTCAGCAGATGTATCATCTGTTGAAACAAATATGTGCTTGTTTGTTTTTTGGAACATATGATGTACATTCACCATTTTCAGCTTATGCTGCTCTTCTGTGGCCCTTGCACACTGAACATCAGTGCCAGACAAAGATAGAGGCATTGCAATCTTGCTTTTTTGATGATTGATGATGCCTTGGAAGTGTCTTTCCTTCTCCTCTTAGCTGTCTTGTTCTCTAGTGGAGTGTCTGGATATGAAATCCTCTTTGATGGAATGACACCCCTCTTAGATGTTATTTTCTTTACAGAAGCAGTTAGTGCATTAATAACATTAATCACTCCATCGTGTTTTGCCTTGCAGTCTTGACATTTGCATGATGAACATTTTCTAGATGCGACAAAATCTGGAGAAAAATCTGTACAACCATTATGATCATAATCATAATGGCTTGTTGTTTCAAAAACTGTAAGAGGAGCATCATTATCCCCACCCTCCAAAATTCTTTTTCTTGTGATGGTTGTTGCTCCAAACAATTTCATTTTTATTCCATCAACGACCTTATGGTCCGATAAAGTTTGCATAGACCGTAAAGTAAGAAAAATGACATCTTCAACTCTTGGTTGGTTGGAACAAGCCACGGATGGTCAATCTAAAGTAAATCGGTACATATATTAAGAATGATGATGAAATCATTTAATCATTAATTAAAACAAAAACTTGATTAGAATTGGACTTACTGCTTCCTTGGGGGATTGAAAAGATCAAGAAATTTTGCATTTTTATCGGTTTTGGTCGACAACCATCTCAGAATTCTTGGACAGAAAACTTTTTCCTGGTAGTTCACTTGTTGTCTCAAATAAGGAATGACTTCAAATGCCCGAGCCTATAATATAATGCCAATAAATCAAAAGCATTATCGAATAAAAAAATGATGAATCATATCATGATAAAAGAAATATTTACCATGAAGGCCCATGAAAAACTATATAAGTTGACTATTTTTCGCGTTAACGGAGTCAAAAAATATTCGACAGTCATTTTGAAGCGCTTTCATAACCCCAAGGATAGTTGTTAAATGCCTCAAGATCCTCGAAGAGATTTATTAAATCGAGGCTTATGTTGTTGTTAACGTCTCTCGCCCAAAGAACATTATGTACAAACCAAACCAAGCACAATGATTTCTTGTGCTTCTTTGAAAGTCCTTTACCTTTTTAATCCGATTTTTGTTTTTGAAGCTTGGACCAACAATGGACACCAGGTTATCACAATCACTCGACTTGCCTTTTCCTTTTTTAGGTGTGCGGGGTGTTTTTTTGGGTTAGAGTAGGTATAACTTGAGAAGGAGAAGGAGGAGTAACATTTTAGTCCAGTAACTATGGAAAACTCCTCCCAACCAAAACAAACAAGCATGCCACAGTAATTTATCCATACCTCATCCATCTTATCTTTGTTTTCATACATAAACCTGTGCTTGAGAAGATCATATACCATTTTCATTTGAAAACGAGCATTGTTGTCCTCCGTCAAATCAAGATATTTCCCAAAGCAACTTTTCATGAAATAAGAATCTAATTTTTGTTCTCAAAGTATTTTTCTGATGGCGTCGAAAGATTTTCCCATGACTGACTTAACCACGAGATCACCCGTTAAATCTGTGGAACCATCGCACTGCATTCTCATAGGGTAACGATCAATGCTGAAGGTTTTGACCAACTCTTCGACGGAAGGGCTATTAGCATTTGGATCATCTCTTTTGAAAGATTCCTTCTCCCCGTGTTCATTATTTTCTGCTCCTGATTGAGATAACACTTATAAAGCAAGCTCATAGAGTGGTGGATGTAGCTGAGCTGCTGCACTTGTTCCTTTACTTGGACTTGATTCAATTTCTTTTATTCTTAGAGCCATGTTATATTAAATTAATAGGAACATAACATAGATTATAATTGATTAATACATAACAGTAATATAACAGTTCCAATAGACAACTAATCTGTTGCACCGGTATGTTATCTGTTGCAACATATAACCGACATGTTACAACAAATGAGTAATATGTGGGAACCATAAAAATAGCACTATCTGTTGCACCTAGTATTTTATCTGATGCAACACATAACTAATCCATTGCAATGGATGAGTAATCCGTTGAAAATAATAAAAACAGATCACTAATCTGTTGCACCGGGTATTTTATCTGTTGCAACACATAACTGACCTATTGCAATGGATGAGTAAACCGTTGGAAAGAATACATATGGATCACTAATCTGTTGCACTAAGTATGTTATCTGTTGCAACAGATAACCGACCTGTATGAGTAAATCGTTGGAAAGAATAAAAACAGTCCTAATCTGTTGTAAAATGAAGAGTAAACCACTGGAAAGAATAAAAATAGATCACTAATCAATTATCTGTTCAATATTGTTTAGATTTACTTTAAACAGAAGAGTCGTCTGTCACAACAGATGAATGATCTTTTAGATTGTTCACCTGTTGCATCAGATCTTCATAGTTGCATCAGATTTTTAATTTGTTACATCAGATTTTAAAATGAAGAGTAAATCGTTGGAAAGAATAAAAATAGATCACTAATCAATTATCTGTTGGATCAATATTGTTTAGATTTCTTCCAAACAGAAGAGTCGTCTATCACAATAGATGAATGATCTGTTAGATTGTTCACCTGTTGCATCAGATTTTGATAGTTGCATCAGATTTTCATCTGTTGCATCATATGTTTCATCTATTACATCAGATTTTTCAACTGTTGCAATACTATTTCTACCAAGACAAACAACAAATCAATCCAGCAACACCAACATATCACACATACACATACACACTAAGAACATCAACTGTGACCAAAAATCACCAACAAGTTCAAATCAATAGTACGACAACAAGAAGAAGCAATGCAAAAATGCCAGAAATTAGGGTTTTATTCAGTCCACATTTCAATACCAGAAGAGTAGTTAGCTCAAGTTCCTCTGTTTCTTCATAATTTTTTACCTGTGAAAAAGGAAATAGGAGGATGAAGAACTCGAAGTTGTTGTCGCCGGAGAAGTATTCACGTTAATTGACGGTTGAAAGTCGAAAAGGAACTCCACCGACTATTTATCGCCAGAGGTTGAAGGGAGAAATTTTGCAGAACTGTTGGTTGGGAGAAGCTGGAGAGAGAGAGTGGTTGATTAGGATTGAAAAGAGGTGTGGATTGGGTTGATTTGTATTTTTGAAAAGATTAGAAAGTTTTAAAAATATTAATCAAGTCCACAATTAACTTAATGAAGTTTCCTAATGATGTTTGACCCTGTCTGTTGGTCAATATCACCAATCCTTCATTCAAGACTTAAAAGACACTTTTCCTTTAATTATCTCAATTAACCTAACTAATAATGGTAAAGAATCAATTAAATCCCACAAAGACAGGTCGTTTGTTTCTGATTCCAAATTTTTAAATAAATTACCTTCCATTATCAATTTTGTTTTCAGATAAAATGGATGATTTTTTTTTTTTGAGATTTTATTTGTGGTACTTGCAATGAATATTTTCGTGTTGTTATGTCATTCCAGCATTTGGATTAATGATATAAAGTACGAGGGTTATAAGAGTGATGGAATCGTTATTAGTGAAAATGTAACGTATGAGAAATTTATGGTAAAATGGTAAACTGAAATGGTTTAATTTGATATACGGGTACCCAGTCCAAATTAGTTGTTCTGTATATTATATGTGACATATGTTTCTTCCATATAATTTACTTATATGTTTCTTCCAACTAATAAATTAAGGTTAATCCATTATATATGTTGTTAGATATTAGGATGATGAAAGGGGTTACGTTTGAAGGAAATTGATTCTTTATTTTATTCTTTTGGTTAGGTCAAGTCACATGATTCGCCTTGACTCTTTTTTAAGAAAAAAATTATCAAAACTCCTTATTTGAATAGGCTAATTTTGTTGTTTTACACCTACAATTTTTATAAAATAACAATAGATACATGCAACCTATGTTAACACAAAAGCATAGAAACAAATTGTATTAAATTTATCTTTTATTTTACTCCTATATTTTACATCTACAATTTTTATAAAATAACTAGAGATACACACACATTAACGCAGAACCATAGATACAAATTATATAAAATGTATCGGTTGTTTTACACCTATGTTTTACACCTACATTTTTTTATAAAAATAACAATAGATACATACAACCACATTAACACAAAACCATATATACAAATTATATAAAATATATCAGTTGTTTTACACCTAAAATTTTTATAAAATAACAATAGATACATATACCCACATTAACACAGAATCATAGATAGAAATTATATAAAATGTATTAGTTGTTTTACACATATATTTTACACCTCCAAATTGTACTAAAAATTCATAGATACATAGACCTACATTAGCACAGAACCCTACATACAAATTATATAAAATGTATCTCTTGTTTTACAATAAAAAGGAAATTTGATAAATACATAAATATAACACCAAAGATACAAGATAATGCAAAAGTATCATGTATGAGGAAATATGTATCTCGACATAACATTGCCTGAACATGCTTTTCACACAATTTCTTTTTTCTTAGCCTTTTTTTTTCATGCTTTTCACACAATTTCTATATCATAGATAGATCATTTCTATGCTTGGATCTATTTTCATTAAAATCATCAGAATCTTGCTAAAAAATACCAAGAACAAAGTTTACAACTTCTTCATATTGTTTGATATTGTTTAATTGAGAGATTCCAAGACTAAAAGATGGTACCAAATCTCAATTCATTATGTAAAATCAAACAATATGGACTAAAAAAAAAATGATAATTAAATAGTTAATTCAACAATAAAATCAAAATAAAACTTTGTAGAAAATGGAATCAAAAAATTGATTTTTTAATAGAAATTGAAAGATATGATAAGAAGATTATTCCTTCCAATGATATAATCTAATATATGCAATCTATGCACTTGAAAGGAGTGCTATGCCTACACTGTTAGAATCCAACTTTAGAAATGGGAGTTTTATAAATACACTTAATATTTTAACAATACATTAAAACATGTTATTTTTCATTAGGTGTTTGTTTCTTTAATTGTGAATCGCCATTAGAATAGTCAATACTCCATTGTATTTCTTATGTTATAATTCTTGCCAAATGCTAAAGGAAGTAACAAACTGTATTTCAGTAAATATGTCTCTTTGAAATAAAAAAATTAGCAAAGTTTAATAGTTTGCTAAAGGAAGAAAACCCATTCTTAAAAGCTATTATTTAATATTTATATACGACAAGCTGAATTATCATATGTTGTAAAATGTTACTAGAAATAGATTATACAAGTGCATGTCCTGTGTTATTTTATTCTAATATTATGTATATTATTGTTAAATATTATATTTAATTTATTATTACTTTTTTTGAAAGCTGAAAGTTGCATTTTTGTCTTCTTACGTGTTTGAATATTATTCGTACCATGATTATTTATAAGAGTGATGTCGGATCGGTAAATAATATTTTAGTAAAGTTTAAATGATTTTAGGAGCATAAGTGGAATTATTGTGCGGGAGAATAAGATTTAAATGTTATTTTAAGCATAAGGAGATGGAAGATGTAGTATAATTAGTTAGTGCTTCCCATCTTTGAATAAATCGATCAGAATGCATACTAACTTATAAATGGAATAAGAAAGGCAATGCAACATATAAATTATGTAACTGAGCCTTGAGAGAAAGAATGTTAAAATTTTAATATAAGCGATAATTAATGATAAAGTTACAAAGCATACTACTGATTATTTATGATAATAAAATTAACATATTCTAAAGTCGATCTAATTATGTTGGGCAGATTTTAAACATGATTAGAGATGCCTATTTAGACTTTAAAAAAGTGAAAACAATTCATAAATGCACCAAAATAAATTAGAAAAAAAACAGAATATAAGCAATTCTTAGGCTAATATAAATGTTATATACCCAAGAGATTAATATAAGTCATACATAAGTCATTAAAGTGACCGTGCTAGAACTACGGAATTCGAGGGGTGCCTCATACCTTACCCTCGGTCAATAGAATTACTTATCTGAATTTCTAGTTCGTAGACCAAAAATAAATATTCATTTCCTTTTGACTTATCTTAATCAGAAAAACCCTCCGACCTTTTCGCCGAAAAAGGAGTGTGACAACCTGAAATTCAGTAGGTTCATTGAAAATGACCCAGTAACATAAATCACTGATATGCAGTGTATCATGCTATTTTTTTGGCTATTTGAGATCGTTGAGATGGCGTTTTGGGTAATTTTTTATTTTTAAAAAATTAATTTTAAGAAAAAAATAAACTGAGTATGATCTAATGGTGATGTAATTCTTCTATATGGTCTTCACGACTAAATTCTAGTGAAATGATGAATTTATTTGTTGATTTTAGGTCTTCTTTCATATCGGATAAATTTATTTGGGTTGTCATTGGGCGTAATCTCTAGTTATTGATAACTCTTATTAACTCTCTATCTGAGTTACATGTTGGATCAATAGAAATAGGGATAATAATGTTTTTATTCAAATGATTTAAATTCATAAGTATACTCTCCATCTAAGCTAACTTTAGTTTTAATTTATTAAAATAGATAAATCTGACATTATATATGTATATTGCATGAGTAATTTTTTATCGATCAAAATTTGACTTTTATGAATATATATATAGAGAGAGAGAGAGAGAGTTGTGAATCATAATATTCTATGATACATTACATAATTTATTTCACATGCATGGTGTATTATTGAAATGTGAATTCATTATCAATAAATAGTTTTTACTATTTATTTGAGATTATTGAATATTCTTATTTTATTTCATGTGAAATTGTAATATGCATGGATAGAGAATAATGATTAATAAAGAGCTTTCTCTAAGCGGTCTATTTGTTCAATATTCTTAATGTATCATGTATAGGTTGTTCTTGATCAAATGGCGATGAGAATTAAATTATTTGATTTTCATTCTTAATGTTATTAAGTGAGACAATCATTTACGTGTTGACTTTAGGTCTTTCTCTAAGTAGAATAAATTTAATAGAAACTCACTTAATAAAATTTCTAGAAATTGATAGCATGTATTGTCTCTCCATCTGAGTTTATATGTTTAATCAATTTTAAAATTTCAAAACAGACATGTAAAGTGATGAAATTAATTTATGTGGTGAGTGAGATATATAAATCCACGTGTCAACTTTAAGTCTTCTTCCATATCAGATAAATTCATTATAAGCTCATTTAGTATAATAGCTAGTAATTGATAACATAACTTCCCATCTGAATTTCACATGTTGGATCAATATAACTGTTATTTCATGAAGAATTTTGTGATTGATTATTTTGATTTTCAACGTAACAAATTATTATTAATTAGTGTAATTGTGATATGAAGAAGATGTCACCTAAAATAGATCAGTTGTCGACCTCCTATTGACTATTATGGATTGATCGTAGTCTCTAAGTTCTAAATTTTGATGGACTCTAATTGACTTCAGTTTGACGGATTTGTAGGAAATGGGTCAGCGGTCAACACATACAACTATGTTGTGAGTAATATTGTTTTCGGCCATTTGAAGTCATGTGGATAAGTTTTTGGGTGATCTATGAAACAGTGATGGTAAGATTCAATATCTAAGGTCTCTATTGTCATATTACACTAGTATAATGAGTTTACATGTTGACATTGATTTTTTTTTTCATTAAAAAAATTATTATGGTCAAATACTGTATTTTTCATCTCTTGTTATTGATAACTTGTATTTACTCTCCATCTCAGTTACATGTTGACTCAATTAAATAGAGATTTATAACACAGAATGTTTACCTGACTTAAATTGACAATTACTCTCTTTTGAGTTTATTCTATTTTAGTTTACAAGATGAATCTGACATGACTCAGATATTTTGCATGAAGTTTTTCTATCGAATCTAACTATTCAATGTGCATGATTGTATGTGTGATGTGTACAGCTGATTGTCTATTTGAAGTTCATATCTCTTAGATTAATCATGTCTTAATTCAACTCCCTCACTTCAATTTAAGAGTTGCTTATAGCATAGATAAGACATCAATGAAAAAAATGCATTGTAATTATACTTTTTATTAGAAAAGAATTTATTTTCAGTTTCTAACCAAGCAAAAAATATATATCAAGTTTATTTTTTTTGTAACTTTTATATTATGGAGTCTGATAAATATTTTCTCTTTTGAATTACATTGATGTATTATATTTTTACTATTGATATCTCTCTTAAACTGAATAATATTTAATCTATTCAGATCCAGAATTTACGGTTTGTGAGTGCTGAAAAATTAAAAAGCTGAAAAAAATATAAAAAAATACCTTAACAAGGTTTAAACTCGGGGCACCCCTTTCAGTGGAGAACCTTAAGGTCAGCCTAAATGTCATTGTACCCAACCAACTTTTTGTTTTAGTGGGTGCTTTCATATGTTTTATACCTATTTTCATATATTTTTTATGTAATTATACCTATTCCGCATCGAGTTTAATAGGTGTCGAAGTACCCCAAAATTCAATGTAGGTCCACCCCTGAATCTATCTCATAAAAAAATACGGCTCTGGTAGAGATGGTAGGATTGATTATTGACTCATTCATACTTATTTCTTTTTCAATTTTGGATAAGTTTCAAGAACTATAAAGTACATTATATTAAGGCTCAAATATGCCACTGAATTATCAGAATTGGCTCATTTATGCCATCAGTTAAAAGTTGAGCTCATTCATGCCATCACTATTACAAAACCAGCTAATCCATGTCATTACTTTTTAACGGTGGTTTTCAAAAACAACTTTGCCACGTGGCCTTTTATTAGATGTTCACATCATTAATTAAAATAAGCAAAAAGGCTCAAATATGCCATTGAACTATCAGAAATGGCTCATTTATGCCATCAATTAAAAGTTTGGTTCATTCATGTCATCACCATTATAAAATCAACTCACTCATGCCAATACCTTTTAATGATGGGTTTTTTAAAAATAGCTTTGTCACGTGGTCTTTTATTAGAAGTCCACGCCATTGATTAAAAGATATCAATATTAATTTTAAAATATCTGAAATTAGTTAGGATTGGGATTATTTATTCCAGCATTTATACCATAATGATGGAAGAAGTTATCTCATATACATGGAGGGATAATTGGAATAGCAGACTTCTTGTAAGCTGTTATTTGAAAATAATTTTTCAACAATGTATGCTCCACTAAGTCGTGATGGGAGAAGTTATTCCATATGCATGACGGGATAATTGGGATAACAGACTTCTTTTAAGTCGTTATTTGGAAATAATTTTTTCAATAATATATACTGTCCTAATTCGTGATGGGAGAATGGAGAAGTTCTATTGGTACGCCTCTTTCTTTTTCTTGCTTGCTCTAATCATTCATTGATTTATTTTCTTGCAACTTTGAAGTATATATTGAGTCACTGAAATTAAAACTAATCAATTACTGTAGGATGAAATTTTTGACGTTTCTGTTAAGCGTAGATTTATAATGATTTAGAATCAAGTAGAAATAGCCAAAGGATATATATTAATCATTATTTTTTTATTTGAAAAATAGTTGTTATAGGAAAAAATTATTTTAATGGGTGTGAGTCGGGTTATGTTAAATGAATCGTTTATTTTTAATGGGTCTAAGATATTTTAAAATTAATATTGATTTATTTTAATTAATATCACGGACCTCTAATAAAAGGCCACATGACAAAACTGTTTTTTAAAGGGCAAAATTCAAAAATAGCATACTTAACCCTTTAATTATGAGATTCATAGCAACACTTTCATAATTGCATATTATAGCAACTTTTGATATGTATTTTTGCAAAGTGTTGCTATAAAAATACAAATACAATTGTTTTTACTGCATTAATTATCTAATCTAAATATGGTAATAATTCCATAAATAAACAATTAAAGATTACAATCCCATTAAAAGCTCACTAATCACCCTTTTTCTATTACCTTCCAACAACCCTATTCAAATTCAAAAAAAAAAAATTGTATTATGCACTTGCTATATGCGTGATTCTTCTTCAAAAAAAAAAAATTCAATTCAATTTTTCAGTCGCTAAACGCATGATCCTTAAAAAAAAATCAATTCAAATTTTTGTTGAAGCTTCAAATTCGCTGTAATTGAACAATCAAATTCAATTGTACTTGTTGATGTTCAAAAGAAAATTCATAAAGTTCAACTATCAACATTACCTTGTTCTCGATAACACTTTGGAATTCAATTATCTTCTACGAATTAGTGCTTAAGTATTGTTTCATGTATTACCGTATTTTTTTGAGTATATTTTGTTTTTGCCGATCGTTTTTTTCAATTACTCAATTTGTGATGCATCGTAGATTTATTTACTGATGCTCCTATCTAGTTTTTTGTTGTTGCCGTTAAATTTTGTATTAATAATTTCTGAACGAATTTCGAGTTATAAGCAATGAAGGAGTAAATTCAACATATATACAAAAACCTTCAGAGTTCAACTATTTGTTGCCAAATTTTAGTTTAGAAGTTGTTTCAGGTATTAAAATTTCACTGTTCGACTATTTATTTGATGATCGTTTGTTGTTATTTTGATCGGTTTAACAATTGAACAGATTGTGAAGCTTTCTAGAATTTCGATTATGAACATAATTTAAACAAATTTTGATTTGAATTTTATTCAATTATTTTTTGAAATCCTAGATCAATGAATGATCGAATTCAGTTGTTGAATGTGATGAAATTCTATTGACACATATCAAAATACAAATTAGGTATGCTCCCAGATGTATTTTTTTGTATTTAATGTTAAAACTGCATATGTATTTTTGTTATACTTAGTGTTAACACTGCATATGTATTTTTGGTTTGTTTGTCGAAATTTCAGAATATAACTGTATATGTGAAAATATATGTTATACGTGTTTTACTTCTGTTCGATTCAGTAGTTTCTATATTTAGTTGAAAACTTTTGTTGTGTTTGTATTTTACTTTAAACATATTTTATTTTAATGTATTTTTGAACAAATTGTGAAGCTTTGTAGAATTTCAATTATGAACATAATTTAAATAAATTTCTACTTGAATTTTATTCAATTATTTTCTGAAATCCTAGATCAATGAATGATCGAATTTAGTTGTTGAATATGATGAAATTCTATTGACTCATATCAAAATACAAATTAGGTATGCTCCCAAATAAATGAGACGTCTATAACAATTGTACTGCCACCAAAGTACAAACGCTCTCCTGGAAGACCTCCTGCAAAGAAGGATCATGAAAAATCGGGTCGAGATATGTTTGGAAAGAAGAACATCAACTCATGCACTGGATGTGGGGCTAAGGGTCACAACAGACATTCTTGTAGGAAATATCATAAATGATACATTTTTTCTTCTATATTATTTTTTAATATTTTCTTCTGCACTTTTTATAATAATGAACTCATTTTTATGGTTCTAAACATTTATTTAGCATTTGCGATCTAAGCACTGTTTAATATGAATGTTGCATTGTATAAAATACAAAATCTGAACACTGCTTATGTATTTTGAATCTACATATCATATGTATTTTGAACACTGTATATGTATTTTTAGTACAAATTTAGTAACTTTGGTTAACCTCATATGAATGTTAGCTTTAGAATGAAGAAAAATTAAAATAAATATGATGTATATTGCGTATGTATTTTTAATGCAGTTTCATATGATTTTAATAAAATTTTAAAATAAATTAATTTCATGCATTTTTCTAAATTAGTTAGTTTGAATCACCTCGTATTTATTTTGAAACTATTGAACAAAGGATAAATACATATGATATATTCTGCATATGTATTTATTTAATGCAAAATCTGAAAACTGCATATGTATTTTTGATCTCTAAATCTCACAGCAAAAAAAATAAAACTGCATAAAATACTTAAGTGAATTTCTTTCATTCAATTCACAAACTTAAAGTTGAATTCATCTCATATGTATTTTGAAAGCAAATGAACACAAATTAGAATATATATATGAAGGTAAGTGCATATGTATTTGTATTGAAACTTTCAAGACTGCATATGTATTTCAGAGGTCAATCGCACTGCAACCAATATTATTGAACACTGGAGTAAAACACATAGTACAAAATTGGTGAAAACATATTCAATTTATACAACATAAATGAATTACTTTCATTCACTTCAAAATAAGTAACATTTAAACACTTCAAAACATGAAATAAGTTTGTACAAAAAAAACAACATCCATACACCAGTTTGTCGACTATTCAATGTAATAAATTCAACAATCATCATATTTCTAAAATTTCAGTGACACTAGTTATTAGGCTTTGCCTGCCAGGCCTCAAGGGTGCTTCGACATCACTATGAGCATTTGCTTCTTATTTTCTCATGTCATATATAGTCCCACAATAGTGCAACATAACATGTACGAAGTGTGTTGGGGTTGAACTCAATCAAAGGAACTCTTTTACCATAAGAAAGACACTCTGCGTATGTTACCATATACAGACCACAATCCCTACAAAAAAAATTGAATAATAAAATTTAATTTCTACAAACGATATTGGTAAATGTATATTAAAGTACTTACAAGCTTTCACTTGATTGTTGAACTAATTCATCTGCAAATAACACATCAAAAAGATCTGACAAGTTTTTATCTTTGTATATTGGATGGTTATGAAGATCAATACCTTTCTTTTCGTAGAAATTACAAGCTTGGGACACAATGGGATAATCTCAGCTAATTTTTGTATCTCAGCCAGAACAACTGCAGAGTTACCAGAGAATTTATATGAATTATACAAGAATATACACCTCTTGGATAATGATAAAACTGCGAGAACCCAATGATGTTTCTCAAATTTAACAAAAAAAAGAATCTTGTAAAACTGTAAAAAAAAACAACAAAACACATTAAAACTACACCTTAAACTGTATAAATCAACAAAATACAACCAACACATCAAAAAATACATATAACATGCATATGTATTTTTAACAGAACAAATCACCTCACTGCAATTCCTAAATACATATCAGGAGAAACATAAAATACATATTAACTCACTGAAAAATACATATTACCCCAATTGATAAAGATTTACAGAAATCCCTAAATATATAACAGTAAATAAAAATACATATACAACAAAAAAATACCTGTTCCTCCATGTCTTCTTCAGATTCATTAGCACAAAGAGTTCTCAACATCTTCATCAACATTGTTTGACTTTTCAATTTCTTTTGCTTTTCTTTTATTCTCATTTTTTTTTAATTTGTTCGCCTTTTAGAGAAAAAACTTTTTTCAACCACTTTTTTCTTCAAAATATCAGCTATCTTCAAAAAAATTCAACCAACAACAACAACAAATCAACCCAAAATCATCTACAATATTCATTCAATTCCGATTATCCTCCATTTATCGCAACAAAACAAAATCAGTTTCAATTCTCATCCAAAATTTAATTTTTTTCAACTATATCAACTCATAAAACATCAAATTTAACTAAAAAACAAACAAAACAAAATCCAGCAAATTCGATGACCTTGATTCTCCATTAACAACTACAAAAATCAAAACCTTAAAGATGAAATGGAGAAATTATTTACAGTACAAAATTAAAAATAAAATATTGAGAAATTGATAACACGCAATAACTGAATTAATTATTTACCTAAAATTGTGGAACAATAATCGTGGAAAAGACGTTAAGAAGGAAAAATTTTGAAAGAGAAAATCTGATAAGAAGCATGAAAAATGGTAAAGTATAAAGCAATTAAAGGAAAGAGAAAGTTTTAAGTGTAAATAATGGAACTTGCTTTTAAGATGCGGTAATTGTGGTCTCCCACTTAAAATAATGCTACAAATGCTACACAAGGTAATTAGGAAAAAGTGTTGCTATTTTTTGTAATTTAGTACTTAGGTATGCTAACATATGTATTTTTTCCTTTTTTAAAAGTCACCATTAAAAAGTAATGACATGGGTGAGCTGATTTTATAACGACGATGACATGAATGAGTTAAACTTTTAACCGATGGCATAAATATGTCATTTCTGATAGTTTGATAGCATATTTGAGCCTTTTTTCTTATTTTAATTAATGATGTGGACCTTTAATAAAAGGCCACGTGACAAAGCTGTTTTTGAAAACCATCATTAAAAATTAAGGGCATGGAAGTGCAGATTTTGTAACAGTGATGGCATGAATGAGCCAAACTTTTAACTGATGGCATAAATAAGTCATTTCTGATAGTTCAACGGCATATTTGAGCATTTTCCTTTTCTTCAATGTCAATTTCTTTGGTACTTAAAAAATTGTGGATTGGATGTAAGCTTAGCTTGCATGACCTTGTCCAACACGTGTGCTGAAAAAAAAAAAAGACATTAGTTAAAATAATGAGTAATGTATGCATATTTATTAGATATTCAAAAAAAATGAAAGGAGGTTTGTTTTCCTATCCTAAGAAAAATAAGGTATTTTTTATCCTAATGTCAAATTAAAAATGCTATTTAATAAATCATGTTTCTAAAATCAAACTTGTTTTATAGAAACTAGACAAAGAAATACCAAATAAGTCATATGAATATTTAAAAGTTGAAGAACAATGAACCAACATGTCAGAATTGACGTTTCATTACATTTAAATAGTGGGAGAAGCGTTAATAGACATAAAAAAAAAAACTATTCGTAGTAGTGAAAATGATGTTAAGAAAATATTACTAATTGAAGTAATTAATATGAAGAATTTGTTAGTGTGACCATAGTGATGGCAGTATTTAATAGTAGTGGACGAGTAGCAACCAAAGATCTATTTGATGTATAATCTTGAAATAAATTCATAAATTTTTTTTATAAAGATTTTAGTACAAAATCAATCGGTTATAACCATGCACTGCTAGACAAAATTACATCTAAAGATAACTTGGCAAGTTCTTTTAGGCTTCTGCAGCCATGTAAGAAAAATGTCTGCAAAAGTTAGATCCATGGTTGAAAGTTTAAGTAGGAGATTGTTAGCGTATATATCATTAATCGTGAGTTTAGAGAGGCTATATTCTAACAATTGTTATGGCTAAAAGTCTAAGTGAGAGATTGTTGGGATATATGCTTTTAAACATGTGTTTTGGATATAGTAGTTACCACAAAAATATTATTTATTTAATTTTAATAAAAAATTAAATAGATCATATATTTGGATATGTGTCCATTTATTTATGTAGTACATGATTTTGTGTATAGAGTAGTTTAGCTTATACATGAATGATTAAATCATCTATTTTTATAAGTATAAATATTATGTTCACAATCAAAGATGAAGCTGGACAAACATCTTAAAGAGTGTAGCACAAGATTAAATATAATCAAATATTGATTATGGAAATGGTCGTATTCCAACTTCTTTGCTAATACACCTTGTGTGTATTGGACGGACCAATTAGAGATAATTATTTATGTTCCGAATATTTATAAACAACTTCTCTAGATCATTAGATGTACTTATACTCTTAATGTTGATATAATTATTATGACCAATGTCATTTATTTGTTGTCTTGATCTATCAAAGGGTGAAACACTTTCCTGAGTTAAAATATTCCTGATAGGTTGGATGATGACAAATGACATTTGTGAAATAATGATTAGTTGATAGAATTCATGTCTTGGCTCGAGATTGATGATACCCCTTTATGGTAGCTTATAAGTTTTCATGTGAAAACCCTGCATATGGATTTTGTATCGGTCACATGAAATAAGTTAAGCGTATAAATAAAAGATTAAATTAATCAATGAATTAAATAGTCAGAAATTTAACTCGATTGATTTGTGTCTGTAATCTTTACATGGAGAGTCAAATAAGATTTAATGAAAGAATTTAAAATTATATTGAGGAGGGCAATTATGAATTTCAGTAAAATAATCTGTAATTTAGTATGGTAGGTTAATCCATTCATTTTGTGAATTAATATCATAATTGAAAATCTCGCTAATTAAATTTGTGATCCTCTATTGTGATGAATAATTAGGAATTAAGTGTAATTTATTTTTGGTGGAAAAGAAAGACCTAGAAAATTTGAAAAAAATGATTTAAAAATCCTGAAATTGTGTTTATGTAAGGTGGTCTTATTACATCAAAGAGGCTAATAATTTTTCTGCGGAAATTCATCCACACAAATATCGCTTATTCTAATGCTATTCGGATCTCTCACAAAAGAAGATCACAGATTCGAAAGATGATCAAGTGGACAGTCCTTGTGATTGAAAGTTTGATTCGGGCTTATTGTCACGCTTCAAGAGATAAGTATCGATTTTATGTTTGATTAAAATCTATTACTATGTGTCATCCAAATTTCATACAAGTGATCTTGATTATTTGCTTTCATTGTGTGTGCCTATTTTTAATACTTACAACAACAGAAGTGTGTAAAATTAGATATCATATATATATATATATAACGAAACAACGAAATACTCCTAAATAATATATCTGAGAACTATGAGCCTCCTTAATGACTTTGTTGCACATGAAAATAAAATAATATAAAAGAAATATAGCACCTTAACTATTTCGAAGATAAAAGAAAATATTTTATGTTGGGATAGTTTATATAATTGAAGAGATTTTTAGAATACTAAGAATTATAGTGGGTTAGATAGAGAAAGCTCTGTCTTCTCTCTACTATACTTCCTTTATTTTCTGAAACAACTTTCAGTTCTTACCAGTTAGTATTAATGTAATTAGATTTCAACAAACCAGTGGAAACCACTGATGGGAATCCATCCTATCTGCAAAAATTAATGACACTCCCCCAATAACATAATGTAAATAACCTCACCTTTTCACTACAAGTCAACATGGATGATGATATTATCCAAGAACACGAGGACTCCAACTTCATTCCACTAACGACTGAGGACAAAAAAGGGATCTACAAGCCATGAAAAAACTTCCTAATCATAAAGCTTATAAGGAAGAAAATGGTTCATCAGCTTTTGAAGCAAAAACTTACTCAAATTTGGAATCCCACAGAGGAATTAAATCTAGTTGATTTGGGATCTGACAATTCCTAATCAAATTCACAAAAGAACAGAACATGATCCATGTCCTGTATAATGGACCTTGGTTCATTTTAAACAGTCATCTATCAGTTCAAAGATGGGAGACTAAATTTGTTGCCTCACAGGCAAAAGTAACATTTACAGTAATTTGGCTTCGACTTTCAAAATTACCAAGTGAATTCTATGACATGGATATCCTGCATAAAGTTGGTCAAAAGGTAGGAAACCTGTTAAAAATTTATGCATGCACCTCTACAACAACTAGAGAAAGATATGCACATCTCTGTGTGCAAGTTCTGATGGAACACCCCCTAGTCCACCATGTCTACATTGGCTCGCATAAACAAGTAATTCACTACGATGGGTTCAACCTATTATTTACTACTTGCGGACAGCTTGGACATCAAGCGTGACGCTGTGCCCATACACCACAAGTACTGCAAGACAAGCCATAGGAAAAGGCTCTGATTGTTTTGAATACAGATTCACAATGGAAGATAGTACAATTTAGAACATCAATTCAATGCCATTCTCCTACAAAGAGAGAATCAGAGGCGATTACAAAAATGAAGCCAAACGGCAAAGGTAAGTCTTCTTTAATTCACACTCCTAGAGATCTCCCAGAGGCAGCAGTAGGGTTAATGGGTAAGCTAACCCTAAGAAGTTCCCCAGCTCATGCCCATTACACAAAGCAATTTTCAACAGAGGGCCATCCAAATCTTTTAATTTAAATAATCCTACTCAATTCCCCTAAAAAAATGATATAGTAATAGAATTGGTGAATTATTTCAACCCCTTATTAAATGAGAATAGGGATCTACTAGAAAATACTGCTCCTATTTCCTCACAACCCTTAAAACACTCCAACACCCATGCACACGTGGAGTCCATGCAAGACCCCCCTATAATTAACTCTAATACTGAATCCATCAACATCTCTGGATTAAATAATGCAAATCTTTATAATTATTACCCAGCAATTAATTCAAGCCCTTCTCCAGATATATACTCCTCTGCCTCCTTTATTAGTACTACATTTACTACTACCTCCCCTCAATATAATGGAACTTCATCATCAAACTGCCCGTACAAAAGGCTCCATATCCATCACACTTCTCAGGGTCCTTTTCACTAGTTAGTTCATCATATCCATACGAAACATATCATGCCAGTGGAAAATGACTCTCAGAAT
Source organism: Capsicum annuum (assembly GCF_002878395.1). NCBI lineage: Eukaryota > Viridiplantae > Streptophyta > Magnoliopsida > Solanales > Solanaceae > Capsicum > Capsicum annuum. The sequence continues at coordinate 37,682,694 of NC_061122.1, read as the reverse complement.
CGGACAGTTTAGATGTCGATGAACCCTCAGCTACCCCAACCACAAAACTCTTAGTTGGAGTTGGTAGGGCATGAACTAACTTTCAATTTACATATCAACAAGGAACAGGTATTCATAATGATTCAACATCCTGCAGGCCTAGCATAAGTAATAATGGAAGGGATGAGGCTAGGTTTGGATGCTTACATGCGCCACCACTGGTCAATGATCCAATCACCATTTCCACCAATTCTGAACAACTAGGCAGAATTTCCCTTTTATTTGCAGCCCCAACAAGGGTTAGCACCATGGATCCAGAAGCATACTACCATGATGTCGATAGTGGTGATCTCTATGCATGTTCTCCCGACACCACGGCCAATAAACCAACAATAAACCACAGACATGATAGAGAAGATACATGCCACAGATCCAGAGTCAGTCCTAGGGGAGGTACGGGTCTTTCTCCTAAGAGAAAGATTAAAAAAAGATTCATATAAATTGTCCACTAAATATTCACAAATGCTTTCTTCACATCTGTTTGACTCTCAACCCATCAGTGGGGAGATATGTTTTAGCCTTGAACCCCTCATTAAGGGAAGTAGTTGAAATATTGGATCCCCATCTTTCTCAAGTCTCTTTGAATTTAATAATTTAGAATTGTCGTTGGTCTAAAAGGGTTGATTTTAGGAGAAACTTTAGGGAGCTCCTCGATTTTCATAGGCCAACCTTAGTTGTTCTCCTTGAAACTCGCCTGGAAGACCACCAAAATCTTCCTCAGGAGTTTTATTTTTCAAGTATTATAGCAGTACCTAGAACATCTCGTACAGATGGAATTGTCATACTTTGGCATGATGACATTCAAAACATTACAGCTGTAGGGCTCACACCCCAAGAAATTCACTGCAAAATCTAGGTAATTCCCTCTACTACTGATTGGTTATTTTCAGCAATTCATGCTAATAATTTTTATGTTGATAAACAATGCTTGTGGCGTAACCTAGAAAATATTGCAGACTCCTACAGTGGACCTTGGGTTATATGGGAGATTTTAATGAAATCCTGTATAGTTTTGGTAACTTTTAGGGTAATAACTTGAGCCCAAAAAAAGCTAATAAGTTTCTCAATTGTTTAAATTATTACAAAATGGTGGATTTAGGTTACGTTGGTAGTAAATATACTTGGACCAATGAGCGCAAGGGGGTCATACTATATTGGAGCTACTTGATAGAATAGCTTGTAATTATGAGTGGTTAAATCTATATCCAGAATCTTCTGTCACCTACCTTATTAGAGTGCAGTCTTACCATTCATCTCTTCTGCTGCATTTAAACTCTTCAAAGTGAATGCTTAAAAAACCTTTCCATTTGGAAAATATTTGGGCTTCTCATCCAAATTTCCCTAATGTAATCTCGGCAGCTTGGGAAGCTTCAAACAATTGTTTTCTCCCAGCAATTCACCTCTTTAATCAAAATGTTGTACTTTAGAATAAACATGTCTTTGGTAATATATTTGCTATTAAAAGACGTCTTCTTGCCCGAATTGGTGGCATACAAAGATCTCCTCATTACCTTACTAGCAATTTTCTCCATAAGCTAGAAGAAAACCTTCAATTAGATTACCAACGAATTCGAATTATGAAAGAAGAATTGTTAAAATTAAAATCAAGGATTTCATGGTTAAATAATGGTGATGCAAACACTAAATTCTATCACATGTCAACATTTCAAAGGAGACGAAGGAACCGTATAACTAGCCTTAGGGATGATGTGGGTAACTGACTAACACATGAACGGCAAATTAAAATTCATATCCTAGACTTCTATCCATCTCTATACTCATCAAGGTTGAATTGTAGGATCAACTCTCAACTTCTTGCTTATGCTTATTTTATTCCCTCTGAGCTTATTTCGGCCTTAGTAGCTCCTCTAAGTCGCAAAGAGATTCTAAATGCAAACTTTTTCTTCAAACCTCTAAAGGCACCAGGCCCAGATGGTTTACACCCCTTCTTCCACCAAAAGTATTTTAATTTAGTGGAGAAATTTGTAGTTCAGTGCTGTGAACAAATCTTTATGCGTTGTAGAATCCCTGAGGGCATAAACACAATCTACTTATGTTTAATTTCCAAGGTTGTTGGAGCTTCTACCATCTCACAATTCTGTCCTATAAGTTTTTGCAATACTATCTATAAAATTATAAAAAAAATTATAGTAAACAGAATCAAACCTCTCCTCCCTAATATAATAGGACCCATGCAAGCCAATTTTCTTACTGACTGAAGGGCAACTTATAATGCTATTGTAGTACGGGAACTTCTCCATTATTTCAAACAAACCAAAAGGAAGACTAACTATGTGCTTATGAAAATATACTTGAAAAAAGCTTTTGATCAGTTGGAATGGGCTTTATTCAAGATATCTTGTTATACTTTAGGTTCCCTGATTGGCCCGTAAAATTAATTATGTCTTGCGTTACCACATCAGCTATTTCAGTTCTTCTCAATGGTAATGCTTTGCATTTCTTTTACCCCACAAGAGAAATATGATAAGGGGATCCGCAGTTACTATATATTTTTATTCTCTGTATGAAAAGATTCTCAAAAGTGATTGATACTCAGGTTCACACAGGACTGTGGGCACCAATTAAAACATCTACTCAAGGACCTCCAATATCCCACCGATTATTTGTTGATGACATTATTTTGTGAAGCAAGATAGTGGATCAATCATGTCAAAATATCTAAAAAACCCTTGCTAGGTTTAGTGCAGTTTCAGGAAAAACGATAAATTATGCTAAATCACATTTATTTTTCTCCAAGAACACCCCTAATAGAGTCAAGAATCAGGTTTGTTGCTCCTTTGGGATTAGAGAGGGAGGAAATTTTGGGAAATACTTAGGATTTCGTATTACCACCAATAGGCCAATTACAAATGAATATTAATTTCTAGTAGAAAATTTTAAGAGTTGTCTAGCTGGTTGGAAAAGCAGACTTCTCACTAATGCAAGTAGAGCCACTTTCATCAAATCGGTGCTTAGCAGTTTACCAGATCATAAAATACAAATCTACAAGCTTCCTTCTCAAGTCATTAGAAAGTTGGAAAGGTATGAGAAGGATTTTCTTTGGGGAACTATGCAGTCCCATAAAAAATTAAACTTTGTTAAATGGTCAGCTATAACAAAGCCTGAGAATAAATGGGGTCTAGGTATACAAAAGTTGGCTGACAAAAATAAAGCCTTGCTAGCGGCTACAGCATGTCGAATGTTCCATTCCCAAAACCCAATATGGGCCTCTATTTTAAGGAACAGACACCTAAGACTACCTCCAACCTCGGGGACCATATCCTTAACTTGGAAAAACTTGCAACTTGGTTGGAAATATTGCCAAAAAGGCATCATATGGAAACCAACAAATGGATGATATATAAACTTCTGGAACCAACCTTGATTAAAGCCAGGCATTACTTTCGGGTCCTTAGTTTATGAACCCTAAACCCAGTCTGAGGATTCCAAATGTGTTTCGGACTATAGACAAAACAATTCTTGGAATCTAACTAACGTTTCCTTCATCCTACCTCAATCGATCATAAGTCAAATGCATGCAATATATTTTTCAATTTACTAAAATAGCTACGATCATATTACATGGGGTTTCACCCATACGGGTAGATTTATAGTGCGTACTTGCTACGAACAGCTCGATAAACAAAATGGTGATGATATATATCCCTGGGGTTTTAATTGGATTTGGAAGTTTAACACCCACCCAAAAATTAGGCACTTTCTCTGGTTGTTAGCTTTAAATAGTCTCCTAACTTTGGCTTATCTATACCATATATATTTCTTACAACCATCTACCCATAATCTTTGTAATAATGCCAAACCTGAAACAATACGTCACCTCTTTTCGTCATGTCCTTCTCTTGCTGGCTACTGGCAATAGTTATGCATAAGCACAGGCTGCACCCTCCAACCTCCCCTTTTTTAACTCCCACGGTGATTTCATTAATTGGCTAAAAGCCAGTTATCAATCATAGAAGAGAACCATATTGTCTATACCCATGGCCACCATACTTTCCTATAGTCTATGGGTCATATGGTTACATCGCAACAATGTCATGTTTAACAGCAATACTGTTATATTCCACAAAACGGGTACGTAGAATCTGTATAATAGAATAACAACTTCAACTCGAGTTCAAGTATGAGCAAGAACACAACGAAGTTGAAAAAATACCCTCAATACAAGATCAAAATGATCTTTACAAGAGGTGTATTTTATATTTCAGAAATATAGATGAAACAGAAATTGTTAAGGCCAAGTCGTCCGAATTCACGGACTCTCCTTAAGGAATAATTCCCCTCACTGTACCCGAGGTTATGGAATCTTCCTCCCAGGATAAAATGGCCTTCAATTCTACTATAGCAGTACCTCAAATAGGTGGATTCTTCGAACACACTCACGGTTTGAATGTCACACTTAGAGTATTTTTAAGAAGAAGAAGAAGCTTGTAATTCTAAAAATTTTTCCGTGTCCTAAACTTGTGGATGAAATCAGGTTTATATAGCCACAAGATGCCCCTTTGAAAAGGTGGCAATGGTTCAATCTTAAAGGTGTGTCTATTTTAAAAAATTACATGGTTGTAGTATTTCATTAGTGTTGAACCAGTGTGCAGTATTTTACTGCAACAGTGCACCTTTTCACGAAACAGTGGCACCATTTCGATGAAGTACTGCAGCAATTCATGAAGTAGTGTACCAGTTCACTTGAACCAACACCTGTTCCTGCGTTTCTGCATGCATCAAAAAATGTCTCAGCATTCCGCGATGAAATAGCACAACTGTTCGCTGAAACAGTGTAAACAGTGGTATCTGTATGCATTTATGGAGTCGAAAACATTGTGCAAAAAAAATTCTACTACGTTTCCCTTTATCATTCTTCATAATTTAAATAAAATTTTTCTAAAAAATAGATCTCATCGATCGATCATTCGATAAATCCGAATCCAAATTTGACGCCGAAGCCGAGCCGAGCCGAGCGACCAACGACGATGGCGCGAGGCATCTCTTATTTCTTGCCTCACTTACCATATGGATTAAGTATTCATCATTATAAATTCTCCAAAGTTCCATTCTCTCACCAATGTGGGAGAATTAGTGAACTTTCCAATTTGGGAGTACACCTTCTAAATTGGTGTCTCCTTCTTACACCATTTTTTTCCTCTCCATTTTTCCATTCACACCTTTTCATTACTATGAACCCAACAATACCCCACATGAATGGGGAATGACTATTTTTTTTTGTAAAAGTTTTACGGACAAGTATGTGATCATCAAGTAAAGACTGATTGCATCTGGATAAGTGGATTTCCCTTTGAACTTTTCGTAGTGAACATGCATCGTACGCACTCAATCAATCAGTAGATTTGATATCTTTGAACCATCGAGCTTTATTGTATACCTAGACAATATATGTCACACAACCAGCCTTTTACCATTTATGATTCTTACGATTTTGTTTTTTTTGCCATAAACACGTCCCGCTTTCATGAGAGCTTAGAGAATAGGCCTTTACAAATATTCTCTTTGAAGCGGCTTCCACTTCGCCCACACATAGGTGATTTCTAAATGTTCAATCCTGTAGATTAAAATATTTGGTCAAATCTGCCAAATTTAGATAATCATTAAAAGACTTTTCACCTTAAGTCTTATCCTTGTTTACTATACATTGTCTACATCATGAGAATGGGTTGGGTAATTGATAATGTTGAACCTGTTAGACACAACTTTGTTTGATCTCCTTAAACCTAGCTATTGGGATCTCCAGTCTGCTAGGTAGAGTTACCGTCATGCTGACTTGTCCTAGGCCTTAAACCCATTCCCTTAGATGTTCTTTCCACTCCTTCTCTAGATAGGCCTTTTGTAAGTAGATCTGATATATTATCCTTTGACTTTACATAGTCTATAGTGACAATTCCACTATAGAGAAGTTCTCTAATGGTATTATGTCTTCGTCTTATGTGATGAGATTTACCGTTATACATCATGCTCCCTACCCTACCTATTGCTGCTTGGCTATTATAGTGTATACATACTGGTTCCACTATCTTGGGCCAATACGGAATATCTTTCAAGAAATATTGGTGTCATTCTGCTTCTTCACCAGCTTTATCTAATGCGACAAATTCAGATTCCACTTGTGGATTTTACTTCGTTTGATCTGGTGATCCAATTTGCATCACTATATCCTTCAAGTACCACAGGATATTTATTATAATGCAAAGCATAATTTTGAGTGTATTTAAGATACCCCAAAACTCTTTTCATTGCCATCCAGTGAGTTTTGTTGGGATTACTTGTGTACCGACTCAATTTACTGATAGCGCATGCTATGTCTGGTCGTGTACAGTTCATTATATACATTAAAAATTCCAATACTCTTGCGTACTCCAATTGTGAGTCACTTTCACCTTTATTCTTTTGAAGTGCAAAGCTCGCATCCAATTGAGTCTTGGAAATACCGAATTCCACATACTTGAACTTGTCAAGTACCTTTACGATATATTAAGACTGTGATAATACCAACCCTTGTGGATTTCGATGGATGCTTATACCTAAGATAACATCTGCAACTCCAAGGTTCTTCATATCAAACTTGCTCTCGAGCATTCGGTTTGTTGCATTTATGTCAAAAATATCTCTACTGATGATCAACATATCATCCACATATAAACATACAATGGCTTGGTGATTTGGAGTGTCTAATATAAACACATTTATCACATTCATTTATTTTGGTGCTTGCTTTAGTCCACATAATGACTTAATAAGTTTACACACCTTGTTTTTCTTTTCTGGAACCACAAAACCCTCAGGTTGTTCCATGTCAATTTCTTCCTCCAAATCCCCATTTAGGAATGCGGTTTTTACATCTATTTGATGAATTTGAAGATCATATACTGCCACCAAGGCAATTAACATTCGAATCGAGGTTATCCTTGTTACTGGCGAGTATGTATCATAGTAATCAAGGCTTTACTTTTTTTTGAAGCCTTTTATTATAGGTCTTGCCTTGTATTTGTCAATAGTACCATCCGCCTTCATTTTCCTTTTGAAGATCCATTTAGAACCTAAAGGTTTATTTCTGGGAGGAAGGTCAACCAATTCCCATGTATGATTGTTTAAGATTGAATCAATCTCACTATTGACTGCCTCTTTCCAAAAGGATGAGTCTGACGAAGATATCGCTTCTTTAAATGTTTGAGGCTCATTTTCTAAGAGAAATGTTACAAAATCCAACCCAAACGAAGTTGATGTTCTTCGACGTGTACTACATCTTGGATTTTCTTCATTATGTACATTCTCACTTGGTTCATCTCTAGGTCGTTTAGATCCTCCTCTAGACTGTTCATGTCTACTTTTATACGGGTAAATATTTTCAAAGAATTCAGCATTATCTGATTCAATTATCGTATTTTCACTAATATTCAAATGTTCGGATTTATGAACCAAAAATCGACATGCTTTACTACTTTTAGCATATCCTATGAACACGCAGTCCACCATTTTAGGTCCTATCTTAACCCGTTTAGGTATAGGAACTTGTACCTTTGCTAGACACCCCCACACTTTGAAATATTTCAAGTTAGATTTCCTTTCTTTCCATTTTTTGTAAGGAATTGATTGTGTCTTACTATGGGGAACTCTGTTGAGTATACGATTGTCCGTAAGGATAGCCTCCCCCCATAAGTTTTGAGGTAAACCAGAACTTATAAGTAAAACATTCATCTTTTCCTTCAAAGTTTGGTTTTTCCTTTCCGCAATTACATTAGATTAAGGTAAATACGGGGTCGTAGTTTGATGGATTATTTCACTCTCTACACATATTTACACAAAGGGAGATTCATATTCTCCGCCCCTGTCACTTCTTATCATTTTGATCTTTTTGTCTAACTGATTTTTAACTTCAGTTTATATTGCCTAAACGTATCTATTGCTTCATCCTTACTATTTAGCAAGTAGACATAACAATATCTAGTGCAATCGTCAATAGAAGTTATGAAATACTTTTTCCCACCACGAGAGGGTGTTGACTTCATATCACATATGTCAGTGTGTATTAAGTCTAAGGGATTGAAATTTCTTTCAACGGACTTATAAGGATGCTTTGCATACTTTGATTCTATACACATTTGACACTTTGATTTATTGCACTCAAAGTTTGGCAAAACTTCTAAGTTAATCAGCTTTCGTAATGTTTTGTAATTAACATGGCCTAAAAATTCATGTCATAAATCATAAGACTCAAGCAAATAAGACAAATTCAAACTTTTATTCATTTCAACAGTCATTACATTCATCTTATAAAGGCCTTCCATGAGATAGCCTTTTCCTACATACATTTCTCCTTTGCTAACTACAATTTTCCCAGAAACGGTTACACATTTGAATCCGTTCTTATCTAGGAGTGAAATATAAATTAAGTTCCTACATAACTCTAGAACATATAGAACATTGTTCAGTGTCAAGACCTTGCCGGAAGTCATCTTTAGGCAAATTTTTCCTGTTCCCTCCACCTTAGCAGTAGCGGAGTTGTCCATGTAAAGCATTTCTTATGCTTGAGCCAGATCAAATGACAAGAACAACTCTTTGTTTGCACAAACATGGCGTGTGGCACCAGAATCCATCCACCATTCGCGTAGATTTCCCACTAAGTTGCATTCCTTGAACATAGCACATAAATCATTATATTCTTTGTTGGACTCAATCATGTTCGTTTGGTCCTTTTTCTTGTCTTTCTTTGGGGCTCGATAATCTGTGGACTTGTGGCCAATTTTGCCATAATTGAAGCATTTTACCTTGAAATTTTTCTTGGGTTGATTGCTTCTATATTCAACTTTATTTCTTTTCTTCGAGTTGTTTTGGCCATCTTCTACAATATGGGCTCCATTCATTGTAGAATTTCCCTTTGACCTTCTTTCGGCAGCTTTATTGTCCTCTTCAATATGAAGTCAGACGATAAGATCTTCAACGGTCATCTCCTTGCGCTTATGCTTTAAGTAGTTTTTAAATCTTCTTAACTATTTCTGCTACTTGGAAAGCATCATTCACAATTAAACCTTCTGCTAGGAGATCATGTATGATGACTTGCAACTCCTGTACTTGAGAGACAACAGATTTGCTATCAATCATTTTGACATCCAGGAACTGTGCAACAAGGAATTTCATAATTCCGCATCTTCCATTTTATATTTCCGTTCAGGTGCCCCCCACAGTTCTTTTGATATCTTGGTTCCACTATAGAAATTATATAGGTTGTCTTGGAGACCACTCAAAATATAGTTCCTGCAAAAAAAATCTGAATGTTTCCAAGCTTCTACAATAACGAAGCGGTCTTTGTCCGAGGTTCCCTTGGGCACCTCGGGAGCGTCTTCGCTGGTGAACCGTTGTAGACATAAAGTGGTGAGGTAAAAGAACATCTTTTGTTGCCACCACATAAAGTCAATGCCAGAAAATTTTTTGGGCTTCTCCGCCGGTGCCATCGTTGGCGGAGCATTTGTGTGACTTGATATGGCAATATTATTTGCCCCCATAGATGTTGTCACATCCATCATTTGACTTTCAGTTGTCATTTTTCCTATCATCACAAGACAAAAAAATTAGTATTTTTCAGAATACTATTAATAAAGTTAAATAACTTTAAACTCTTCTTCTTCTTGTTTCTAGTTAACGATGAAGTTTTTATTACTTCGAATTGTCAACCGAGTGAACCTTAACTTGTGATGAAGATTTTATGTCTTCTAATCACTAGTTAAAGTCAAGTGGAGTAGAAATTCTAAGCTTTAATCTCCAAAAACAAGCAATACAGATTCTATAAATTTATTCCTTAAGATTGTTATATTCCACAAAACGGGTTCGTAGAATCTGTATAATAGAATAACAACTTCAACTCGAGTTCAAGTATGAACTAGAACACAACGAAGTTGAATAAATACGCTCAACACAAGATCAAAATGATCTTTACAAGAGTGTATTTTATATTTCAGAAATATAGATGAAACAGAAATTGTTAAGGCCAAGTCGTCCGAATTCACAGACTTTCGTTAAGGAATAATTTCCCTCACTGTACCCAAGGTTATGGAATCTTCCTCCCAGGATAAAATGACCTTTAATCCGACTATAGCGGTACCTCAAATAGGTGGATTCTTTGAACACACTCACGGTTTGAATGATCACACTTAGAGTATTTTTAAGAAGAAGAAGAAGCTTGTAATTTTGAAAAAAATTTTGTGTCCTAAACATATGGATGAAATCAGGTTTATATAGCCACAAGATGCCCCTTTGAAAAGATGGCAATGGTTCAATATTAAAGGTGTGTCTATTCTAAGAAATTACATGGCTGCAGTATTTCATTAGTGCTGAACCAGTGTGCAGTATTTTACTGCAACAGTGCACCTTTTCACGAAACAGTGTCACCATTTCGATGAAGTGTTGTAGCAATTCATGAAGCAGTGTACAAGTTTACTTGAACCAACACTTGTTCCTGTGTTTCTGTATGCATCAAAAAATGTCTCAGCATTCCGTGATGAAACATCATAACTGTTCACTGAAATAGTGTAAACAGTGGCATCTGTATGCATATATGAAGTCAAAAACATTGTGCAAAAAAATTCTATTGTGTTTTCCTTTGGCATTCTTCAGAATTCAAATAAAATTTGTCTAAAAAATAGATCTCATTGATCGATCATTTGGCAAATCCAAATCCGAATTCGAATCCAAAGCCAAAGCCGAAGCCGAACCATAAGGTTCAAAACTAAGACATAATATTTGATAAAATATAACATCTGGGTGAGGTATGAAATACCTAAAACAACTGAAATGACTGTCATAATAGTTTGAAAAGCCTCTAACTGTCTGAATAAGGAGTTGATAGGACATGTCCCCAACTAACTCCATCTACTGAAAGCTAAACTGAATTAATGAAATAACTCATAATATCATCCTCGAATGATGAGGACTCACTGCTAAATCTGGCAGTTACTGATGCTCTGGAACTCGTACTTCTGAACCTATGGTATAAGACACCATAACACAAATGCGTCAGTACGTTTGAATGTACTAGTATGCAAGTGAGGTAGGCTAAATGCAAAGGTCTCACATGCATGAACTATACTAACAGACTGGATAACATGAACGTGAGAATACATATATGAATACATAATAACTATAACTGAGTTCGTGATAACATGATTACTGAATTTGAGTTTCTGATAACATGAAATACAGATAATTGATACTGAGCGACTGTGTCTGACAGTCTAAGTTCTGATGGAACTAACTAAGCTCTGTACTATTCTGAGTTGATTGTATCTGACAATCTTAAAATTCTGAAGAACTATCTAAGTTCTATTACTGAGATTGAGTTTGAAACTATAACTGTGGGAAGTAGTCATCTAACCGACATGCCTCTAATAAGCTATTATAGCTGGATTGGGGTCCAATTTGTAACCCCAATTGGAAGGGTGTCAATACCGCTCCACTGATAAAGACAAGCTGGAATGCAAGGATTGCTTCTAAGGATCATACCCTCAACTGCCTGTGTGTCCTCATCCTTGGGTTTACTCGGTGCTAAATCCTACTCCCATCTGAATAGACACTGAACATGATTAACTGAACTGAATTGGACTGAGTTCATTGAGTTTTATTGATTGATGGAATGCTACAGAGATTACTGAGCTTTCTGAGATTACTGGGATTACTGAGTTTACTGAGTTTTCCTGAGTCACATGACTTACTGAATTCTACTGAACATGGCTTGGATAAGGATATCATAAAAATATGACACTAGATCTAGGCACACAGCTAAATTATCGGGTATTACATACCCCTAGGACTCGATAGCATAATAGTAATTCATGGCATAAATTCTAAATCACAACAATGCTACACACATATCTATAATCCATTGACTAAGACATTTCATCAAACACTTGACATGCATGAACTTGTATATGAATGGGGATTTCATATTATCATACTAGCAAGACACTTTTCCTTCCCATAGGCATTTAATCAAACACATAGTGAGCATAGTATATGCAGACAACATTATACAACAAGTAAACATCATGATTCATTTCTAATTTCTCCATTCAAGGGTTTAATCATATGAATCTACACCTATAATAATTAATTACACTTAAAATTTATCACCAAACATGGATTAGAATTCAATTGGTCATTATCAACATGAACAAAAGCAAACCCAACATGAAATTCATAAAAATCCATATACTTAAACTTTGAAAAGATATTGTTGGGCTTCATGGATGAAAGGAGTCCATGAATAAACACTATGAATACCTGAGTTAATGAATTTGGAAGGACTGGTGGAGAGTTCTTGTGATTTGACCCTTGAATTTGAGAGTTAGGGTTCCTTGGCTTGAGAGAGAGCAACTCAATTTGGGAAAAATAGAGTGAATAATGATATCCTTAGGTCATGTAGAGTTAAATTTCGTGTTTAAGGATAAACTAAAATCATGGGGAAAAATCCATTTAACCCTGGACGCGTCTTTTAATTTTTGTCAAAATATCTCGATTTGGCATGCTGGTGCGATGCAGAGCTATTGCACCGTGTCACTGGAAATTGCCCGCTGGGAACTAGGCTGATGGTGCGATGCGGTGAAATCGCATTGTAATACTGTATAGGACCTGAAAGTTTGGTGCTATGCGGAGACATCGTTGTAATACCCCGTACTTTTCCTAGCTAATTTCATCTCAAAAATGTCTAGTATTAGATTCTAAATTGAATGATGATTATTCCATGAGAAATTTTCAAAATTTTTCCTTTTCTCATGTGGGAAATTTAATAAGCTTTCCATCGATATAAGATTTATCCAAATCTGATAATCGGGTCAAAAGTTACGACTATTTCAAGTTTTCATCGTAAAACAGTGCCATATTAGTCGGTGGCGTGCCGCGCCACAAGACAAAATGGCATTTGAAAAATTTCAGTAGGGGTCCACGATTATGGTACGTCGGGCCAGGGCCTAAATTTAGAATTGTCCGTTTCTCAGTGTCTCAACCCGCATCGCGCCAAAGTGTTAGGTCACAAAGGAAGTGACAATGCGATGGCCCCGCATATCACCATCCCTCAATTTCCCAATTGTCAAATTCCAGTGACACGTCTCGCCTAGGGGTCCAATTCGAGAAATTTTTACTGAAATTAAATGACGCATCCAGGGTTAAAAGGGTCAATTTTCCACCCCTATTTAAGCCCTTTAACATATGATTCAGCCACTTTTCACCCAAAATACACTCTCTTCTCTCAAGTGTCTCTCAAGAACAAGCTAGGATTTCTATTGGGTATTCAAAGTCAAGAAGGTTTCACCGTCAATCTTTACGAAATCATGAACTAAGGTATGCGTTGTGTTCATTCATGGTTCCTTCCATCCATAAAGCTCAAGAACCTTGTTTTATCTATAAATCATGGTCTTTATGCTATGGGTTATTTGTAATCATGTTGTTGACATTGATTGATTTCAAAGTTGGAATCTTTGTGTGTTTATCATGATATTATGTTACCATGCAAGATAAAATCCATGAATTTAGTTGCTTATGATGTGTAATTTGATGAATTCACTTACGCCCTAAGTTGTGCATGCAAGGTGGTTGATAAAATGCCTAAAAAGGTAGAAATCATGCTTTATAGCTTAATACATAAGCTAAATGTGACATGCTTGTCATCCTCCTATGTTTAAATGGTTTTCCATGCTATCATTGTAAAATGTGTATGTTGTCGGAATGGCCATGATATTATAATATAATATTATGATATGATTATCATCATTCTCGTCCATGTTAGACAGTATGATAACCCTGTACTTCGTGAAATCCATAACTTATTAAATTATGTATTGTTGATGTGGGTCTTGTACTTGACAAAGTCATGCTTTGTCGGTTCCCTTCTATCGAGTCCTAGGGGTACTTTTACCCAAAACATTAGCTGTGTCCCTAGATCCATGTCATGTTTTCACGATACTCTCAGTCAAGCTATGATCCTTAGACTTCAGACAGTCTTATGACTCAGGAAATCTGTATGATCTCATGAACTTAGTCAGTTGTCAGATATCAGTAGTATTCCGCCAGTCAATGGAATTCAGTAACTCAGTCCATGTTCAGTTCAGTAAATCTTGTTCAGTTTCTATTCAGATGGGAGTAGAAATTAGCATCGAGCAAACCTAAGGATGGGAACTCACCTGTTATATGAGAGTGTGATTCTTAGAAGCAATCCTTGCATTCCAGAACTATCTAGCCAGCATAGGTTGAGACATCATAGCCTGCTATATGAGGGTAGATGAGGTGGTTTAGCTTGCTATATGAGGGTTCCCACCGTTCACACTAGAGTTACCTATTATATTAGGGTCACTCACATGTTGTCCTTACCAGTGGCACGGTATTGACACCCTTCCAATCAGGGCATAGATTGGACCCTAATTCAGCTATAATGCATCATTTGGGGCATGTTTGTTAGATTACTACCTCCCACAGTCTCAGTATTAGTCTCAGTAAAAGAACTTAGATAGTTCTTTAAAATTCAAGACTATCAGATACAGTCAACTCAGATATAGTACAGAACTCAGCTAGTTCCATTTCATTCAGGACTGTCAGATATAATCACTCATGTTATCAGTTATCAGAATTCAGTCATTAGTCATATTAGTCATCAGCATACTTATGTTATCACGATTTTAGATATAGTTACTATGTATGCATGCATGTATTCTCATGTTCATATTAGTCAGTTAGCCAGTATTGTTCATACATATGAACCCCATGCATTCAGCCTACCTCACATGCATACTAGTACATTCAAAGTACTGACGCATTTGCGCTATAGTGCCTTATACTATAGGTTCAGAGACATGAGCTCCAGAGCATCAGTAGATTCTAGGTGTAGCCATCAGAGTTAGAAGTGAGTTCGCATCCTTTGAGACATGATGATTTCTCTATCATCTCTTTAATTAGTTTATTAGTTGGGGTTAGTTGGGGACATATCCCATCAACTCCTTACTTATTCAGACAGTCATTTTAAAGGCTTTCCAAACTATCATATTTTAGACTTTAGTATTTTCAGTTTTGTTTTAGGTATTCTATTACCCTACACAAATGTTATATTATTTAGATTATGTTTAGACTGGATTTTGACAATTGCCATTTTGGCCTGCTCTGCGATGCGTTGATGTAGGGTACCCGAAATGCATTATAGCTGAATTAGACTCTAATCTATGCCCTGATTAGAAGGGTGTCAATACCGCGTCACTGGTAAGGACAACATGTGAGTGACCCTAATATAACAGTAACTCTAGTGAGAACGGTGGGAACCCTTATATAGCAAGCTAAGCCACCTCATCTACCCTCATATAGTAGGCTATGATGTCTCAACCTATGCTGACTACATAGTTCTGGAATGCAAGGATTGCTTCTAAGAATTACACCCTCATATAACAGGTGAGTTCCCATCCTTGGGTTCACTCAGTGCTAATTTCTACTCCCACCTGAATAGACACTGAACATGATTTACTGAACTGAACATGGACTGAGTTACTGAATTTCATTGACTGACAGAATACTACTGATATCTGACAACTGACTGAGGTCATAAGATAATGGAGATTTTTTGAGTCATAAGACGGTTTGAAGTTTAAGGATTATAGCTTGACTGAGAGTGTCATGAAAACATGGTATGGATCTAGGCACACATCTAATGTTTTGGGTACAAGTACCCCCAGGACTCGATAGAAGGAAACTGATGAAGCATGACTTTATCAAGTACAAGACCCACATCAACAATACATTATTTAATAAGTTGTGGATTTCATGAAGTACAGGGTTATCATACTGTCTAACAAGGACGAGAATGCTGATAATCATATTATAATCTCATATTCTAATATCATGGCCATTCCGACAACATACATACTTCACAATGATAGCATGGAAAACCATTTAAACATAGGAGGATGACAAGCATGTCATATTTAGCTTATGTCTTGAGCTATAAAGCATGATTTCCACTTTTTCAGGCATTTTATTAACCACTTTGCATGCACAACTTAGGGCATAAGTGAATTCATTAAATTACACATCATAAGCAACTAAATTCATGGATTTTATCTTTCATGGTAACAAAATATCATGATAAACACACAAAGTTTCTAACTTTGAAATCAATCAATGTCAACAACATGATTACAAATAACCCACAACATAAAGACCATGATTTATAGATAAAAAAAAGTTCTTGAGCTTCATGGATGGAAGGAATCCATGAATGAACACAACGCATACCTTAGTTCATGATTTCGTGAAGATTGATGGTGAAACCTTCTTGAATTCAAATCCCCAATAGAAACCCTAGATTGTTCTTGAGAGAAACTTGAGAGAAGAGAGTGTATTTTGGGTGAAAAGTGGTTGTATCGCGTGTAAAAAGGCTTAAATAGGGGTGGGAAGTTGTCCACCTTTTAACCCTAGATGCGTCATTTAATTTCAGTAAAAATTTTCTGAATTGGAACCCTGGCACGATGCGGCGCTATTGCGCTATGTCACTGGAATTTAATAATTGAGAAAATCAGGGGAGCGTGACGCGGGGCCATCGCGTTGTCACTTCTTTTGTGACCTGGAACTTTGGCGCGACGTGGTGAAAATTGGACTGAGATACTGGGAAATAGATAATTCTAAATTTGGGCCCTGGCGTGATGCGCCATAATCGCGAACCTCTACTGGAATTTGTCAAATGTCATTTCCTCTTGTGGCGCGGCGCGGTGCACCACTGACTAATATGGTGTTGTTTTATGATGGGAACTTGAAATAGTCGTAACTTCTAACCCGGTTATCGGATTTGGACGAATCTTATATCTATGAAAAGCTTATTGAATTTAACACATGACATAAAGGGAAAATTTTTAAAATTCCTCATGTAATAACCTTCATTCAATTTATAAGATAATACTAGACATTCTTGAGATGAAATTAGCTAAGAAAAAGTATGGGGTATTACAATATCTCCCTCTTGAGAACATTCATCCTCGAATAAGAATGACTGAGAGGGGAGAAAAAACAACTGAGGTACATATTGAACATGAATAACTGGAACATGATCTCATGACTGACATGACTAACAAGCTGAACATATAATACTGAACATGCATAACTGATGCATATGTAACTGATTCATGAATGCATGACTGAGAGTTCTGAAGAACTAAGTTTCTCACAATGAGAATACATATCTGATTCATAATTACATAACTAAACCTATACATGAGTGCATGACTGAATATGCAATGGTACTTGATACCAAGTTTCTAGTGGGAAAATGAGCATGAAACTGCATACCAAGTTTGTAATGAACACTGAACATGAAGCTGAGTTAGCTTAAGGAGAATTTTTACCTTGATCTGATCTTTGTTGGCAAAGAAGAGGCGAGTATACTTGGTATACATGTCTGTCTCTGCTTCCCAAGTAGCTCCCTCGATGGACTAATTTCGCTAAAAAAGCTTGACTAGAGGGAGTTCTTTGTTCCTCAATCTATGAGTCTGATAGCCTAGGATTTCAATTAGAATCTCTTCATAAAAGAGACTGTTCTAAACATCAATGCTCTGAATAGGGACTACAACTGCTGGGTCACCTATGCATTTCTTGAGAAAAGAGACATGGAAGACTGGATGAACTAAGGCTAGATCTGAAAGCAATTTGAGCTCATAAGCTACCTTGCTGAATCGATTGAGAATCTTGAAGGGACCGACATATCGGGGACTGAGTTCCCTTTTTTTCGCTGAATCGCTTCACTTCCTTCATGGGAGAGATCTTTAGAGAGACATAGTCACCAATCTCAAATTCGAGATCTTTTCTACAAACATCTGCATAAGACTTCTGTCTTTCTCTAATCAACTGAACTTTTTCTAAGGCATCGAATACTAAGTTAGGCCCTATGATTGAGGCCTCACTAACTTCGAACTAATCAATTAGAGATCTACATCTCCTACCATAGAGAGCTTTAAATGGAGCCATGTTAAATACTGGAATGATAGTTGTTGTTGTACGCAAACTCAATCAAAGGCAAGTGGTCATCCCAACTATCCTTAAAATTAATTGCACACTCCCTTAGCATATCTTCTAGAGTCTAAATGGTCCTTTCTACTTGACCATCTATCTGAGGATAGAAGGCTATACTAAGATGAACTTGGGGATCTAGACCCTTTTGGAATGCTTTCCAGAAATAAGAGGTGAACTGGGTACCTCTGTCTGATATAATAGATAGAAGATCACCGTGCAATCTAACCAAATCCCAGATGTAGAGTTTGGCGTACTCCTCGACTGAATAAGAGGTATGGACTGGAAGAAAATAGGATGATTTGGTCATTCTATCTATAATGACCCAGACTAAATCATGTTGATGACGAGTTTGAGGCAAACCCATCACGAAGTCCATGTTTACTTCTTCCCACTTCCAAGTAGGAATAATGAACTCCTGCATAGGACCACTAGGCTTCTGATGCTCTAGCATAACCTGCTGACATCTCTCTTTATCCTACTCCACTAATAGACTTCCCATAAGTCACGGTATATCTTTGTGGCACCTTGATGAATAGAGTAGCGTGCACTATGTGTTTCTGTAAGAATTCGCTGCCTTAAGTCATCTATACCTAGAACACAAAGATGACCCTGACAACGCAAAACACCATCTCCTCCTTGGGATAAAACCTCTACTTTCTAATCCTGAACTGACTCTTTTAAACTTGGCAAGGCTGGGATCTCTATATTGTTTTTCTTTTACCTCAAAAACTAGAGATAATTCTAAACTACTCTGAACCCATATATCACCCTCATCTGTATCGACTAAGCGAACGCCTAGTCTGGAAAGTTGATGTACTTCCTAAGCTAACTTCTTCTTACTAGCATCCACATAAGCAACACTACCCATAGACAGTCTACTGAGAGTGTTGGCTACTACATTTTCCTTTCCTGGATGATAAAGAACACTTATGTCGTAATCTTTCAAGAGCTCTAACCACCTTCTCTGATAAAGATTAAGACCTTTCTAATAAAAGATATACTGAAGACTCTTATGATCTGTAAAGACATCTACATCAACTCCGTAGAGATAATGCCTCCAAATCTTCAAGGCAAAGACTACGGTTGCTAACTCAAGATCATGAGTAGAATAATTCCTCTCATGGGGTTTAAGTTGTCTGGAGGCGTAAGCTATGACCTTACCATGCTACATGAGTACACAACCTAGACCTACTTTGGATGCATCACAATACACTACGAACCCATCTGAACCATCTGGGAGAGCAAAGACTGAAGCTGAGGTGAGTCAAGTCTTCAACTCCATAAAACTCTTCTCGCAAGGATCTGACCATTGAAACTTGACTTTCTTCTGATTCAATCTAGACATAGGGGATGCAATAGAATAAAATCCCTCAACAAACCATCGATAATTGCCAGCAAAACCTAAGAAACTTCTAATATCTGATGGAGAGACAGGGCAAGGCCAATTTCTTATTGCTTCGCTCTTTTGAGGATCTACTCTAATGCCATCACCATAAATGATTTGACAAAGGAATGCTACTGACCTTAGCCAAAACTCGCACTTACTGAATTTGGTGAATAACTAATGATCTCTGAGAGTCTAAAGTACTGCCCCGAGATAGTCTGCCTGATCACGCTCACTGTGAGAATAGACCAGGATATCATCTATGAAGACTATGACAAACATGTCTAAGTACTACTTGAACACATGATTCATCAAGTCCATGAAAGCTGTTGGATCATTAGTAACACCAAAGGACATGACCAGAATCTCGAAGTGACCATAACGAGTACGGAAAGATGTTTTCAAAATATCACATTCTCTGACTCTGAGCTGATGATAGCTGGATCTGAGGTTTATCTAAGAGAAATAACTGGCACCCTGAAGTTGGTCAAATAAGTCATCGATTCTGGGAAGAGGATACTTGTTCTACCATGACCTTATTAATCTGATTGTAGTCTATATATACATTCTAAGAGAACTGCCTTTCTTGCGCATGAATAATACTGGAGCACCCCACATGGAAATGTTGGGCCTGATAAATCCTTTATCTAAGATATCCTTCAATTGTTCTTTCAGTTCTCTGAGTTCTGCTGGTACCATTCTATATGGTAGAATAGATATAGGCTGAGTATCTAGAAGAAGATCAATACCGAAGTATATTTCCCTTTCAGGAGGAATTCCTGGAAGATCTTTAGGAAAGACATTTGAACATTCATTCACTACTGGAACTGATTCAAGACTGGGAGTTTAGAAACTAGTGTCCTTAACTAGAATAAGATGATAGACACATCCTTTAAATATCATTTTTCATGCCTGAAGGTATGAAACAAACTGACCTCTGAAAGCGGATATACTACCCTTCCACTCTAGGATGGGTTCATTTGGAAACTAAAATTGGACTATTCTATTTTTACAGTCGACTGTGGCATAGCAGGAATGAACCCAATCCATGCCAAGAATGACATCAAAATCAGTCATTTCTAATTCGACTATGTCTACTAAAGTGACTTTCTAAGATATCATAACTGGGCAGTTCCTATATACCCGCTAGGATATGATAGTTTTACCCACTGGGGTAGACACTGAAAAGGGCTCTGCTAGAATTTTAGGACTGACTCTGAAATCGACTACTATATAAGGAGTGACAAAAGACAAAGATGCTCCTGGATCTAGCAAAGCATAAATATACACATAAAAGAACAGTAACGTACCGATAACCATATCTGAAGAATTTTCTTGATCTTTTCGGGACTGAAGAGCATAGAGACGATTTGGGTGTTGCCCACTAGTAGCACTAGAGGTGGCACCCTGCTGATTTGGGCAAACAGACTGAGCTGAGGGGAGATTCTATTAACCCTGAGGACCTGGTAGAGGAAAGTCTGTGATTCTATAGCCTGGCTTGCCACATCCGAAATAAATACCACTGTCAGCTCTACAAATACCCTGATGGTGCTTGTCACAAGTCTGACAAAGAGGATAGGTACAGGAACTACTAACACTGCCCTGGGACTTAGAGCCTGGTGCTCTATCTTTTTTACCCTCTCTGAACTTAGGAACTGGAGCACTGGCTGAAGAAAGAGCTGGAACTGATGACTTAGGAAAAAATTAGGAATGGCTTCCTCCTTCTGACTTAGGCTAAGCAAAGTTAAAACTATCTATCTTTGCCCTCTTATTCTGCTTCTCCCTCATCTTAATCTTCTGCTCCTCTACCTGCTGAGCAGGAGTCATGAGCCTAGCTAAAGTCATGTCACTATTCAGCATGGTGGATCTACACTCATTAACCATGCTATCATTCATCCCTGAAATAAACTTACTCATCCTTGCCCTGCTATCATCAACCACATGAGGGGCATCTCTAGCTAATTGAGTAAACTTAAGAGAATACTCTTTCACTATCATATTGCGCTGCCTGATGTTGATGAATTCTAACACCTTATCTTCTCTAAGCTCTAGGAGAAAGAACCTACCAAGAAACGCTGAACTGATCCTGCATATCCTGGCTGCAGTTGAATTGGCCACTGAGTTGGCTGAAATGATAGCTGGTCATTCATTCTGAGTAGCAACTGACTGAGAAAGAGTAGTGAATGTATCCAAGAACTCTGCATGAGAAACATGTTCGCCCAAAGGTTCTTCGAGCTGAGGGGCTGGCTGATTCCCATTTCTTCTTTTAAGAGATGTGTTCTGTAGAAGAAAGGGAGAAATAGATTAGACTGAGATATTGACTTGAGATTATGTTCACTGGCATGACATGAATACTGAAAGAGGGGAAACTATTCCTAAAACATCTTATAACCTCCTGCATATAAATGTGGCACGCAACACACCCATGTATAAGACTCTACTAGATGTGGCTTCAGACTTCCTAGGACTCTATTGAACCTTAGGCTCTGATACCAAGTTTGAAACGCCCCAAATCTGGTACTTGGAATGCTATGTGGTGCTCATGACCCTGAAGGACCACAATCTAACCCATTACTGATATTTGTACCTGTATACTACAAATATATTGAATAATGCAGAAAAATAAACTAAAAATCCATAAGGTTCAAAAATAAACATAATTTGAATAATATAACATCTGTGTGGGGTAATAAAATACCTTAAAATAACTAAAAATACTAAAGTCTGAAACATGACAGCCTGAAAAGCCTCTAAACATGGCTGTCTTAATGAGTAAGGAGTTGATGGGATATGTCCCCAACTAACCCTATCTAATAAAATAAATAATGAGATAATAGAGAAATCATGTCCTCGAAGGATAAGGACTCACTTCTAACTCTGATGGCTGAACCTAGAATCTATTGATGATTTGGAGCTCGTGTCTGTAATATGGTATAAGACACCATATCACAAATACCTCAGTACTTTGAATGTACTGGTATGCATGTGAGGTAGGCTTAATGCATGGGGTTCATATGCCAAACAATACTGACTAACTGACTAATATGAACGTGAGAAAACATGCATGCATACATAGTAACTATATCTGAAATTATGATAACATGAGTATGCTGATGACTAACATGACTAACGACTGAATTCTGAAAACTGATAACATGAGTGACTGTATCTGATAGTCCTGAATTTGATGGAACTAGCTGAGTTCCGTACTGTATCTGATAGTCATGATTTCTGAATAACTATCTGAGTTCTTTTACTGAGACTGATACTGAGACTGTAAGAGGTAGTCATCTAACTGACATGCCCTAAATAATGTATTATAGCTGAATTGGGGTCCAATTTATGCCCTGATTAGAAGGGTGTCAATACCGTGCCACTGGTAAGGACAACATATGAGTGACCCTAATATAATAGGTAACTCAATTGAGAATGGTGGGAACCCTCATATAGCAGGCTAAGCCATCTCATCTACCCTCATATAGCAGGATATGGTGTCTCAACCTATGCTGGCTACATAGTTCTGGAACGCAAGGAATGCTTCTAAGAATCACACCCTTATATAATAGGTGAGTTCCTATCCTTGGGTTCGCTCGGCGCTTATTTATACTCCTATCTGAATAGACACTGAACATGATTTACTGAACTGAACATGGATTGAGTTACGGAATTCTGTTGACTGACAGAATACTACTGATATTTGACAACTGATTGAGTTCATGAGACCATGCAGATTTTTGAGTTCACTATGTGTAATTTTCTTCACGTAAATTCACCAATAAACAAACCCTAAATTCCTCAAAAAAGTTTCTTCAATTCTCGTAAGTATCTCTCTCTTTTCTCACACAGTTACACCTTCACCATGTGTACTTTTCTCTCTCTTATTTTATTTTTTTGGCCATATTTTGTAATTTTTAATATCACCATCTTTTTTTTGTCAAATTGTGCATATGGAGGAGAAGGAGTGTGTTGCTGCTAAGTTAAGGTGAGTGTATTTTGGTTTGCTTGAAAATGGAAAATTTTATTAGTTAGTCCATAATAAGGTGAGTGTATTTTGTTGCTAATGGTGGAAGCACGGAAAAGAAGAATATGGTGTGTTGTTCTCTGTCTGGTGAAGAGAGAAAGTCATAAACCCCCTCTATGTGTGTAATACTCTATCAAATATAGAAATGGATGATTAGTTTGTTATAAATACATATCAGAGTTATATTTGTAATTTTTGTGAGGTAATAAACATATAGATTAGACATGTATTCTGTAAATACATATGCAAAGCAATACTCATCTCCTGTATTCTGAATGGCGTCGGGATTATGATCTGCCTCAACTTCCCCTGAGGAATTACCTTCCATGTCCACAGAAAAAGTGAGCAATACTCATCTCCTGTATGTTCATCCATACGATACACCAGAGTCGGTACTGATTCTGACCAAATTAACTAAGTCAGAAAATTAAGGCTTTTGGAGGCGATCGATGACAATAGCATTGCAAGCTAAAAAGAAATTAGGATTTGTTACGGGTACTTGCAGAAAGGAGCAATTCAGTACTGAATTGCACGGAGATTGGGAGACTTGCAACGCGATTGTAGTTTTATGGATCATGAATATAGTCTCTGTGAGCCTCCTTAGTGGGATTGTGTACTCATCGAGTGCACATCTGGTGTGGAAAGACTTAAAGGAGCGTTTTGATAAAGTGAACCGAGTTCGTATTTTCCAGTAGCATCATGAAATTACCACAATTTCTCAGGGCACAGATTCAGTAGCTATGTATTTCACTCAACTAAGGGAGCTCTAGGCTGAGTATGATGATTTGGTCCTTACACAAGGTTGTGATTTTGAAAATCAAAGGAGTACATTGAGCATTTGTAGAGGCAAATATTAATGCAATTTCTTAGTGGTTTAAATGAATCCTATGAACAAGTTTGAAGACAATTATTATTGAAAACAGTAGATTCTTCACTAAATCGGGCTTATGCTATGGTTGGTAAAGATGAGAGTCAAAGATCATCCCTTTCCAACACTGAGAGGGAAGGGATAAACTTTGGCTATACAATTCAATCATGGTCAATCCTATAAAGCTAAAAAAACCTTTTATTAAATATGATCATTGTGACAGAGAAAACCATGTCAAAGAAGATTGTTATTGGTTGTTAGGGCATCCTGGATAGTCGGATGATCACAAGAAGGTTCATGATGTTGACTCCAAAAGAAAGGTTACTCTGGGAATTCTCAGAGAAAGCCATACAATTCACACTATGAGAGAAAATCATATAACTCTCATTTTAATTGAAAAACAACCTTTGCAACAAATAATGCTATGACCGAAGGTAGAAGGTCTTATGTCCCTGATCATGATTCTTCAAATAACCCTGGTTCTAGTGCAGGTGTGCAGGACTTTATAGATGAGAAATATAAACAACTTCAATAATCATACGGTAAGAATGAACAAGGGTTCACAGATGAGCAGTATAGATAGATCCAAGAGATGATGAATGAGAAAAAGAAATAATCTGATAACTACACTAATCTGGCAGGTACTATTACATCACTGTTAGCTAATTTTTATTCCAATAATAGATCATAGATTCCGATGTTACACATTATGTGGCATCGAATCTTAGTCTACTAGAGAACATAGTTGAGATAAAGTATTCAGCTCATCAACATATATATTTACCAAATGGAAACACATCTAACATCACACATGTAGGAGCTGTGGAGTTCATAAAGAATATGAGAGTGAATAATGTTTTGCATGTGCCAAATTTCAAGTGTAACTTGATCTCAATTTCAAAACTAACCAAGAGTCTATCCTCCTCTGTCACTTTCTTTCCTAATTTCTATATTTTTAGGATCTTCATAGTGGCAGGGTGAGAGGGATTGGTAGGGAGGAAGGAAGTTTGTACATAGTGAAGTCAGGTTCCAATGGTGACTGCTTCACCAATACTATCTTACAATCTACTACACAACCAAGACAGTTAATAACTATTGAGATATGGCATCAAAGATTGGGACATCCTCCAGTACAAGTCACGAGCAAACTTGGTGTAGTCCAGAAAGATGTACCTGATGCATCTGTAGTTGCTGATTTTCCCATTTTCCCATTGGCTAAACAGAGCAGGTTAACCTTTCCTTCAAGTATATCTAGAAGCACTAAACCCATAGAAATGATTTATCTTGAATTTTGGGGTCCTTACAAAATTCCTACTCATGAAAGAAAAAGTCTATTCCTTACTATTGTTGATTATTTCACTAGATACACTTGGGTTTATCTACTGCAAATGAAGAGTGATGTTATCACAGTGTTGAAATCCTTTTTATGCTTAATAAGAACTTAGTTTGATATTTTAATAAAAAATTGTCAGATCAGACAATGGTACTGAATTCTTTAATGTACAACGTCATAATCTTTTTTATTCTCGTGGCACTATCTATCAAAGTAGTTGTGTTCATACTCCTTAACAAAATGGCATTCTTGAATGAAAACATAGACACATTTTGAATATTTCTAGAGCATTAAAATTCCAGGCTCATATACCTGCCAGATACTGGGTAAATGATACAAGATTGACCAAGAACACACAAAACACACACTTAAAATAGTCCACAAGTTCAAGAGAATCGAGGACCTTTTGAGTGACCCCTCTCAGATTCAAGATCTACAATAAGAATACAATGTAATGAGGTAATTAACACCTATTTTCAGCAGACAACAAACTAGATTAACAACATAAGAATGAAGAATACGAAGAACAATAACAATATTATTAAGAACAACAAACACTCGGCTATAAGAAACAAAGGGATAGATAGATAGACTACACAAAGATGTAATCTTAAGAACCCAAGAGCCTATTTCACTCTTGGACGCTTACACCTCACACAACGATTCACCTATCTCTTACGTTGAAATAAGAGGGACCTCAATCTCCCAAGAATCCAACATTTCCAAGCTTGAATCCAACACAAGTGATTCCACACTTAAGTTGAAATTCCTAGCTACAATGTTTTAGCCAAGAGGCCTTTCTCACAAGAGAGAGCGTTTTAAATGTTACAACTTTTAATATTCATCAAAACTAACTAATGAAACCCTACATTGTTCTATTTATAGTGTATTACAAATAATAGGTAAAATGACCAAAAGGCCCCTTAGTGAAGGGGCTCCCCTCTAATGTATGTAGTGGATTGTTTTGGTGTCCATTTAGCTGCTCCTTTGCACTTCATTTGCACACACCAAGCCTCAGGTCTAACATACGCCCTCATAAGTCTATATACATGATCGTACTCATATTATCCTCCCCTTCTTGAAAAGGATTCAACCTCAAATCCGTACCTTACACAATCAAAGAGGAAACAAACAAGTACACATCCTCATGGCATAAGGGTTAGGGTTAGCAAAATAAAAAATTAGTATTATCATGCCATGGTGGTATACACTTGAGGTACAACCAAGGATCCTTTGTGTTAATTATAAAGAGCTTTTGTACAACATCATAAAGTAAAGGGCTTGGATGAACATCAAGAATTAAGGGACAAAAACCGAGACTATACCTCTCATACGATATATATCTAACAAATTGATAAATATCATCATATGCATATAGGTAGTGAAGAAAGGCACCAAAGGCACAATTCTCATCTAAGATATATTCATAAGTAGGAACACACAATGGGAGAAAGGGACATTGCAAGCACGTAGGACCTCTCTCCTTCCAACCACTTCCCGAGGAAAGGCTTTCCATCAAGGGAGTCATACCAATAGGGAGAATAGGGAAACTACCATGCAATAATCCAATCCAAGGAAAGTAGTTTTCCCAATAACTTGGCTTTCCTCTACAAATGATGTGAAGTATGCTCCCAAGATTCCCACAAGATACTTTAACTTGTCCATCCCCATGAAGGTGACAAAAAGTCTTTAACATCTTTGGACCGTTCCACAAACAAGAATACAACTTGGCATCCACAAGTTGTGGTTCACATAACTTAAGTACAAGTGTGTCAAACATAGATGCACGGATATGAGCAATCCCCAAAGAGACAATGATACATTTTTCCTAGAGTCCTCGAGTAGTTACAAACCACCATTAACATCAAAGGGATCACAATTCAAGTCAGCACATTTGTCAAGCACGGGTGGGGTGTTATGCAAAGGAGTACAAGCAAAATCATTTTTCAAAGATATGTAAAGCACATGATTAACCCTGTGAGCCAAGCAAATATTAAAATCTTTACAGCAACTTAGGCTCATGGGTTCACTCCTTTGTCCTGGACCAACATCTTTAAATTTTTCACTCACTTGAGATTCATTAATCACATCACACATTCTCAAGTGGTGGGCAAGTTTTACATACAAGTTGGTCAACACAATTTTCACATGATGACGTACTTTTATTCAACATAATAGCTTCAACACCTAGTGGACACAAATCGATCTTACTAAAAGAGTTGATTCAATCATCTATAGGATAAACTAGTGTATCCACTCGCACAACATGTACATCATCCAAAAGTGGTAAGGAATCAATATACTCATATATAGGTAAGCTACTACTCACACTCAACGTCTTATTAGTCACATGTTCATTATTCACATGCACCAAAGTGTAAGAGTTAGCTATTTTACCTTGACATTCATGAGTATGTTTGTCTTTACCTCGGTGTGAAAGTCCTTGACAAGTTTGGGCAGCAAATTTCTTTAGGAAGCTCTCTCCGTAAGATGTTTGGACATTAGGCTTTGGATTTGTTGGGATAAATGTAGATACCAATTAGCATAGCCTTTCAAAGTGCCATTTTATGTCTTCAATATTATCGGTGATGCGGTCAAACATGGTATTAAGATTGGTGACAGCCATGGTACCTAAAGAAAAGACAACAACGAACAACAAAACAAACAAACTTGTTAGCTAAACATGCCTCACCACACTCTCACTCTCAAATTTTACCTCACACTTGGTTTCACAAGTGTTGAAAGTCGGCTTGTACTTCGTAAGTGATTGAGGGTCAAGTTTACTCTTGCCTAAAATAGATTTTCATTTGAGTTGACTCAAAGAAAATTTATTTATGAACTAGAACCAACAACATACAACGAATTCACAAAAGAGAAAAGCAAACAATAAATGTTTAACATGAATGAATGAACACAAAGACTAACTAACAATCTAGTAGATGAGTACAAGTTTACCAATTAGTATTGGAACCAATGAAAGTGAAACTAAGGAACAACAAAAGGAAACTAAGAAATCAAAAATTTTAGTCAAAATTGTTTCATGAATAGTACCAATGATGATGTGGCAGCACGTAATTGGTTGTGGTTTCTAACATTTATTTTTGTCCAATTTCAAGTCTTGGTCAATTTATAACTTTGGAATTGTGGAATTTGGTTAATGGAGGGAAATACAAGTCTTGGAGCCCTTTTGAAATTCAAACACAAAAAGTCTTGACTTGACTTTAACTTTTCCTCAAAACAAGGGTCCTTAAATCATGGAAAAGTTATTGGAAAGTGATGTAAAGTCTTTTGGTGGTTGGGGGTCTTTCAAGACTAACAAGTACATGCACCTTTTTTCTTCACCTTTTAGGATCTAGCATTCACTTTTTGTTGAATAAATGTGAAGAACTTCAAGAACAACAACAACAACAACCACACCAAGAACAATAACAACAATCTTCAAGAACAACAACAATTCCAATGGCCAACTCCAATCCATAACAACAAATGGCTAAGTCTCTTTAGTGTTGTGTCTTTAGTTTTAACAAGACATGAAGGTTGTGAAGAACTTCAAGAACAATAACAACATTTACCAAGAAATACAACAACACTCCTTTCAACAACAACAACCACATACACGGTCAAGTCAAGTTTCTCAACAATAATGTCTACCACACGGTCTTACTTGTTCACGACAACAACAACAAAGCTCAAACTTAGATATGGACTAAAGTGTTAGTGAAGAACAAAGCTAACACTAGAAAAACTCAATACAAACAAAAATCTTGGCCAATACATAACAAGAACGCAATTCTCGGCCAAGAATACAACACAGGCAGATTGCACTTTTTCTGGAATTTTCAGTTTTTTAATAATTTATTTTTTGATTTTTTAACTAACCAGCCCAAGATTGATCTTGTGGGAACAAGATCAAGCCATGCTTTGATACCAAATAATACAATATTGACCAAGAACACACAAAACACACACTCAAAATAGTCCACAGGTACAAGAGAACTGAGGACCCTTTGAGTGACCCCTCTCAGATTCAAGATCTACAACAAGAACATAATGTAATGAGGTGACTAACACCTATTTTCAGCGAACAACAAACTAGATTAACAACACGAGAGTGAAGAATACGAAGAACAATAACAATATTATTAAGAACAACAAATACACGGCTACAAGAAATAAAGGGATAGATAGATAGACTACACAAAGATGTAATCTTAAGAACCCAAGAGCCTATTCCACTCTTGGACCCTTAACACCACACAAAATAATTCACCTATATCTTACATTGAAACAAGAGAGACCTTGATTTCCCAAGCATCTAATATTTCCAAGTTTGAATCCAACACGAGTGATTCCACACTCAAATTGAAATCCCAAGTTACAATATTTTGGCTAAGAGGCCTTTCTTACAAAAGAGAGAGTTTCAAATGTTACAACTTTCAATATTCATCAAAACTAACTAATGAAACCGTACATTATTTTATTTATAGTGTATTACAAATAATAGGTAAAATGACCAAAAAAGCCCCTTAGTGAAGGGGCTCCCCTCTAGTGTATGTAGTGGACTATTTTGGTGTTCATTTAGCTGCTCCTTTGCACTTCATTTGCACACATCTAGCCTCTGGTCCAACATACGCCCTCATAAGTCCATCTACATGATCGTACTCATATCAGTGAATGTGTTGAAGGTGTAATATATCTACTAAATAGATTACCTAGTGAGGTTCTGAAAGGTCAATAACCTTATACATTATTGCATCATAAGGTGCCTTCCATTAATCATTTAAGGGTTTTTGGATACCTATGCTATGCTACAAATTTGGTGCCATCTGATAAATTTGATATGAGAGGAAAAACTGCTATAATGATAGGATATTCTGCTACCCAAAAAAGGATACAAGTTACTTGACTGTGCTACAAAAAGGTTCTTTGTTAGCAGGGATGTCATATTCAAAGAGCATATATTTTTTTTCTATGCTTCTTCTACTAGTATTTGTCCTTCTACACCATCTCTTGATGGGGGACAACACTACTTGATTAAGAAAAGAGTGTAGAAGAACTCTATGTAGCAGGAGGTGATACTAGTGATGCTCTCAGGACAAATCATATTATAGATCACAATGTATGTGAGGAATTACCAAATGTTGAACACCATATAACTGGTGATGATCATATAAATGATATCAGTTCAACATATAACTGATGAACACTATACAATTACTGATATAATTGGTGATGATTATGATGATGATAAACATTACTGGTAGTAGTAATAAAAACGAGGATACTGGAGAAAACTTGGTCCAAGAATAGAAACATGAACATATTCTTCATCAAAATGCAGGTGTAGATGGATTTGAACAAATCCATAGTACAACTCCAAGAAGGTATGAAGATCTACCAAGACACCATTGTGGCATGAGGATTATGTCACCACAAAGGGAAGAGAGAAATAATCCTATCCCATCTCAAATTATGAGTTATATCACATGTTGACTACTAGCTGCAGAAAAGTACTAGCAAATTTTTTGACGACAGTAAAGCCACACAGTTTCTATGAAGCATCCAAGGATGATAATTGGGTGAAAGCAATGAAACAGCAAATAAAAGCCTTAGAAGATAATCAAACTTGAGAAATAGTTAAACTTCCAAAAGGAAAAAATACCATTGGTACTATTAGTTACATGGCATTTCCTCAAAGTTTTGGAAGACAGGGGAAGACCAAGGTGTGCAAGTTAAGAAAATCATTATATGGTTTAAAATAAACATCAAGGAAATGGAATATAAAATTGACAGAAGCTTTGGTTAAAGCAGGGTACTGTCAGAGCAAGTATGATTATTTTATGTTCACAAAGAAGAAGGGAAATAACATTATGATAGTGTTGGTGTATATAGATGACATGTTGATCACAAGTAGAAACAAAGAGTTTATACAAGAGACAATACAAGCACTGCACAGGAGGTTCAAGGTTAAAGACTTAGGAGAAATGAAATTTTTCTTAGGAGTTGAAGTTTTGAGATCAAAGAAAGGGATTTTGTTGAATTAAAAGAAGTATATTCTTGAAGTTATATCAGATTTTAGGCTTGGAGGTGAAAATCTAGTAAATACACCTATAGATGTGAATCGGAAGTTTACCGGTGCAGCTTATGATTAGTATGCTGAAAATAAAGATGATACACTTATGAAGGATGTAATAGGTTATCAAAAGTTGATTGGAAAGTTGTTGTATTTAGCTATAACCTGACCTGATATTAGTTTTACTATGTAGACCCTTAGTCAATTCATGTAAGTGCCTAAGAGGTCACATTGGGATACAGAAATAAGGGTGGTGAAGTACTTGAAATAAGAACCAGGCTTAGGAATCCTAATGAGCAGTTCATCCACTAATTCCTTGAGTTGTTTTTTTTATGCTAACTGGGCCTCATGTCCCAATACTAAAAGATCCGTCCCAAGTTTTGTCATCAAATTTGGAAGGTCTTTAATATCTTAGAAATCAAAAAATAAACACACAGTCTCCAGGAGTTCTGCTAAAGCAGAATAAAGGAGCTTAGCAATAGCAGCAACAACAGATGAAATTGTTTGGCTACTGGGATTATTCAATGAGCTGGGAGTAAAAGTTAATGCACCAGTTAATGTATTTTGTGATAGTAGAGCTGCTTTACATATTGTAACTAATCAAATATTTCATGAACTTACCAAGCATATAGATATTGATTGTCATTTTGTAAGAGAAAAAAACCAAAGAAGGAGTTGTGCAAACACATTACATTGGAACTAGAGAACAACAAGCAAACATACTGACAAAAACTTAATGATAATAACTAGAAATCTAATTTGACAATATAGAATGAGACATTCGTAAACGAAAGCAATCACATCCACATTACTCAAACTTGGAAGCTTCATCATTAGCATCATCATGCTTTTCCAAACCTGTGAAGAGACGAATAACAAGTGAGAAAACTACAGCTAGTATTTTGTTAAAAATTGAATTAATAGTTAAACAACAAATGCAATTTCAACAATGTCTCAAGGAATGAGGTTCATATGATTCCTAGTTCTTGTTTACTCTACTAGTTAAGAAGAATACATGCATCCGTGCACATATAATTTTCCACATTCTAATTGAAAATTATTTGATTGTAACAAGACTAAATTACTCTGAAAAGGAAAAACCCTATTTACATAGATAGATGCCTTTTATTTCCTAAGGTGCTAGTAAAATACCTTTACTCCTAAGTTGCGAGAAAATCAACCCATACCTCCTGGTTGTACCTCATATAACCTTTCTCTAAAGGGAAGGAAAAGAAAGAAGAGATAAGAGATGAGCTAGTAAAATACCTCGTTTCCTAAGTATTAGAAGCTAGACAACGTTGTTCCCATGAGATCAGAGCTCTCTTCCCCCTCTCATACTAAAGAGGGTTAAGTTGTCAAATGTCCTTTTTGAAATTTTGTTTGCTATTTAGACACAAGTCTTAGAAAATTTTCCAAATACCTACTAAATATGATGTCATCATCTCTTCTTTCCAAGTTAATAAATCTAGCACACAAGTTTCTAATAATACACTTTAGCCCTCCTTCTTCATCCATAATTATATTGAAAATATCTTTTCAAAAATAATTTTAAAAAAAATTCAAAAGCTTAAAATAAAAGCTCCCATTTTTCTCCAAAATTCTCTATTTCAGGCACGATTCCGATGATATTTGTGACGATCAACTCAACATTAGTCCACAAACATCATAATCTTGTCCACTACATCCATTGTTACTCCATTTTTTGTTATCTTTTCAAACACACTTTTCACCATTATTTTAAAGCTTCCAAATCACTCAAATTATGAAAAACCTCTTTAGAATGTACATTACAGTAGCTCATGTGACTTCAACTTCATTTTTATATTCCATAAACTCGACGATCGTTGATTAGAAATAATTTTTTCACTTTCACTATTTTCTATGAATATCTGCCCAGTCGTCGACCATTCATAGAACAGGCATATATCACTAGCAGAATTGAGGATCAACTTTAGTGTACTTCTAGGATGTCTATTGCAGAGGTTGTTCTTATTTCTGGGGTGATTTCATGGGAGAATGGAAAGAAACTCCCAAACATTAAAATTGAAAAACTTTTACTAAGGTGACATTGTCCATTGCAGTTTATCTCTTTTACTCAGGAGAATGAATACCCATCGCTACTACGACATTTTTTTCCTTCGCAATGACCTCGATCACCTGTTCTGCGGGCTGGGTTGGGACCATATTTATCTTGGACGTGAACTACACCGGATCAATTATTTTATATAGAAAATTTTGCATAGGCTCAGTCTGAAGCCAACGACTACATCACCCTCTACCATTCCTCTAGTAATTTTAGTTTTTGTTTTTGTTCATTGCAGAAGAAAGTTTCTTCTTTTTCCCCTTTTTGTTGGTTTGGTATTGGTAAAATATATTTATTTGCAATGAACAATATCAATATAATGATTTAACTTTGTTAATTATCTATGCCCTCTTCTTTATGATTTTTATTTTTATATTAGTTAACTTCTTCTTTATGATTATTCTTTTCTTTGCACTGCCAACTTTTTAAATTCATATTGTTCAATTAATAAATATAATAATGAACTTTCTTGATAAAATATATGAAGAGTTAATGTTTGATAAAGTAGATCATACATATAGCCTATCGTAGACAACGCTTTCGGTCTATTAGTGACTAGTTGCTATTATAAGACCTGTCATTGAACTTGGCCCCTGTCAATTCTCGACCATACATATAGGTCTATCATAGATCAGATGAATTGATGGACCATCAGTATCGTGCAGTTTAAAAATAAATAAATAAAATTATAAAATTTGAGGAACAATTGGGGGTGGTGATCAAAGGGGTATATGGGTGGGTAGTGGTTGAACAAACAACATTCTCAAAACATACTTGTACTTTGAGGGTCCATCAATTCATACGATCTACCATGGATGTATAAGTTTGATCGATTATTGACAGTTGTCAAGATCAGTGGTAGACCCCGTAGTTCTATGTACATGATTTTAAACTCCTCACTAGCATGTTGTTTAAAAGAAAAAATAATTAAATAAAATATGAAATTTTACGCATATGAAAGAGTTTAAACAAGTCATATGATTATGTAATAGTCCACACAAATTGGAGATGGTGATCAAAGAGGTATATGAATGACTAGTGGTTGAATAAACAACATCCTCAGAGTAATGTTTGTCAAAGCGCAAATATATTTTGAGGATGCTGATTGTTTAACCACTACTCATCCACATACCACTTCGATCACCAGCCCTAATTTGTGTGGAATCTAACATGATTATGTGACTTTTTTAAACTCTTCTATATTTGTAAATTTTCACAACTTATTTATTTTTTTTACTTAATTATTTTCTTTTAAACAACATGCTAGTGAGGGTCTACAACCATTCACATTGAATTATTGGCTCTATCATCGATATTGACAACTATCAATACTCGACAAACATATACATTTATCGTAGGCTAAATGAATCGGTATACACTCACTAGCATGTTGTTTAAAAGATAATAATTAAGTGAAAGACAATTACATTGTGAGATTTTAAAGTTATGAAGGAGTTTAAACAAGACGCATGATCGTGTAATAGTCCACACAAATTTGGGGCGGTGATCAAAGGGGTATGTGGTTGGGTAGTGGTTGAAAAATCAACATCCTCACAACATACTTGTTCTTTGAAAAACATTACTCTGAAGATATTGTTTGTTCAATCACTACCCATCCACATACCCCATTGATCACTACCCCCAATTTGTATGGACTATTACATGATAATGTGACTTATTTATACTTCTTCACAAGTGTAAGATTTCATAATATAATTATTTTTTATTTAATTATTTCCTTTAAAATAACATGCTCGTGAGGGTCTATAACCATGTAGATAGAGCAATGGGATCCACCATCGATCTGTACAATTGTCGATAATCGATCAAACTTATACGTCTACAGTATACCGGATGAATCAATGGACCCTGAAAGTATAAGTATGTTTTAAGAATGTTGTTTGTTCAACCATTACCCATTCACATACCCCTTTGATCACCACCCTCAATTTATTTGGACTCTAATATGATCACGTGACTTGTTTAAACTCCTTCATATGTATAAATTTTCATAGCTTATTTATTTCTTATTTAATTATTTCCTTTTAAACAACATGCTACTGAGGGTCCATAAATTCATCGGGTCTACAGTAGACTTATATGTCTGATCGAGGATTGACATAGGCCAAAATCGATGATAGTCTATTAAGTGTCTTCAATAGTTCAAAATATATAATTATTTTTTATTCCATATATAAAGACCTCCATCCCTCATTAATTCCTCCACTTTATTTTTATTTTAAAATTCTACAATATCTCAAGCATCTTACACATCTAATTCAAAAAAAAACTATAATTTATCATTATGGAAATGTGACTGTCTCAAGGATGTCACGTACAAACTCAAATTTAAATCACAAATTTTATAACCGTGCAGTTATGAAGGTGAATCGTGTATGATTTTTTTAAAAATTAAGTAAATTATTATCTAATTATTAATTTTTTTTGTAGGATAACAGCACATTCTCGTATTTTAAATGGCTTGATGAGGTATCACCCCCAAGAAGTCCATCAACGTTGAGTCTGAGATTTGAGACATCAAGTTTTTATGGTGTTGTAAAGTTTAATCTACTACAAAGTCTCCGAGAATACGAAGAAAATAGAGATTTTCTCGTGACATTGTTCAAAGAAGCCGAAGAGCAGAGGGATTACTTGAAAGTATTGTTACAAGACATCCAAATAGAGAGAGATCAACTAAAATAAAAGTTGATTTTGACTTAATAAAGGGAGAATGGCCTAAAAATGATGTGGTGTAATGCTAATATTTATTGTTTAAAAAGGTGTAACATGGATATAATGGAATTGAATAAATAAAAATATTTCTATTTTAATTACTAGAATGTTAATACTGCTATTCATAGTCGATCAAACTACACATCAATTTAAAATCGACTAGCATGGTAATAATCGACTATGCTAGCAGTATACAAAAAATTTAAAATGCATTCTGTGATGTTAACCATACACTGTATCATCTATGAAGACAATGCATTTTCAAATTTTCCACAACAATACAGTTTGATAAAAATGGATTCACTACAGAATTCAAAGAAATTTCATAAAATAAAAATTTTTGTGATATCCAACAATCATTCAACTTATTTGTTGCCCAAATAAAAAAAAATTATCTTAAACTTTCACAATATTACCATTCAAATGTCTTTTTTTCTCTTATCGTTTATGAAGTCAACGATTTCCATCATCACATCATGAACATCTTTTTTTTCTTCCACGTTTTTCTCTTCTTCTTTCTCCTTTTTTTCTTCTTTGATTCTGCCTCTTCTTTGACTGTTTCTTTTTTTTAATTCTTTTTGTTCTTCATCTTTTTTTCTCAGGTTCTTCTTCTTTATCTGTTTTTTCTTCATCTGTTTTCACTAATTCTTCTTTATTTTTTTAATTTTTTTGAAAAAAAATTCCTGTACTAGAATTCACTACAAAATGGATATCAAATAAAATACAATAAAATGAATCTAGAAATAATCCGAACTTGATTTTAACTTATCTTAGTACCAAAAATGGAGACTTTTATCGTTGGAGAAGATGATGAAACAAAAATGGAGTTTGAAAGTTTTTTCTTGGGAGTAGAAGAAAGAGGAGGAGTGAGGAGGAGGAGAGAGAAGAGGTTTTGTTTAATATTGAAAGAAGTGGAGGGTGTTAGATGTAGTTTATTAAATTTTTAAATTTTTAAAAACGATAAAAAGGCCCCTTGGCCCACGTGTGGACTTCACTTTTTTCACTTTTTTGAATCCTAATCCAAAAATCAAAATGAAAAAAAAATTAATGAATATTTGACAAAATAAATTTTAAAAATGGATGAAATGCCAATTCTTCCCCACTAAAGATACCCCAACTAAAAGGGGAATTTCTTCTTTTCTGGATAAGTTGTTGTGAAATAAATAATCTTTCCTTAAGGAGCACATGAATGTGGTGGCATAATTAAGACACAAGTTGTAAAACAAGATTAACCTGAACAAAGAAGTATACTACAACAATCCCAAGCAAGTTACATGAATTTCTACTAACCAATCAAGTTGTGGGCTCCATTTGAAGCAAAAAACAACTACTTCTCGTCCCAAATTTTTTAATTTGATTTCTCATTTTACTTGTCTTTTTTCATTAATCAAGAAGAGACAAAAAATTTTTTTCATGTTTTATCCTTTGCATTAATTACTTTTTCTTCAAACCAAGATATAACATCATTTAATAGGGACATTATGGTAAACTAGTCATGCTATTAATTATTTTTCTTAATCAATGTGGCATCTCAATTTGAGACGGATAATTTAAGACAAGAAAGTATTTATTATTTAAATAGAGACAGGGATCTGTTACCCTTACTCATGCTCGGGTAAATACAGACCAAGGGTAGCACGAACCAAAACGTCAGATACAGTACTAAGAATGAAACTATTTTTTGTTGTTGTTTTTTTTTATTGTTGTTGTTGCAGGCAAGGAATAAGACACATGAAACTTTCTTTAGGAAAAGAAAAAGAAGAAAGAAAGAGGGAAAATAGAAATCATTAAAATCAGTAGGTTTACCAATAAATTTCTTATTGTCTATCTCCTGTTTATTATCTCCAGGCTTCTGGCTGTATGGCCTATAGAATGAATGAAAACATAGACGAATGAATGAAATAGATTAAAAAAATCTTTCTACCCCACCTCTACCCACCCACCCATCACAATCCTCTATCCTCTCCTTTCCAACCATAATATTCATCATTGTATCCCAAGTCGTTCTATTATTTTATATAATATAAATATATAAATATTTCAGAAAAATATTTTTTACTTGTGCATCTAATACAAAAATTAAGAAATAACTTATTTTTTTCTAAAAGATATTTTTTCATAAAACGTGTTTCTTCAAACACATCAGCATAGTAAATTATTTCATACGATCAAGAAAAATCATTTAATTTATCATCAAAAAAAATTTTAAAATAAAAAGAGTAAACAAAAACCTCAACTAGTAATCCAACTATTATATTTATGATCTAAAAAATTATTCGTTCATTGACACACATATCTCTATGTCCCTTCACCCCTTCTTAATTCCCTTTTAAGTGATTATTAGTGTTTATTTATATTTTCGCTCATTTTTTAATGTATTGACTTATTATATCTTCTTAATAAATATAATTTTAAAAATAATTGGAAAAAATATTTAAATACACAAAGACTTGAATTCATTATATTTAGTTGAAATTTAAACTCAAATATTAATCATAACAATTTATTTTTATCAAATTTCTTCTATATTTATATGTTTAATTTTATCTCATAGTCAATTTCAATTTTTATTTTTAATTAAAATTTAAAAAATTAATTAAGTTTGTACTTAGAATTAAAATGAATTTATAAGTGCATGAAACTACTCAAGAAAGAGTGAAAAATATCATTGATTCGATATAAACGACTCGCAAAATCAATAAAATAATTTAAACAGATAAACATAAATTTCTTAGTTAAATCATGAAAATAATAAATTAATAAAATTTTAATTTATTAGATAGTAGATATGTAAAAATACATTCTCACTCAATCTTTATAAAATTGTTCTAGTAAGTCCAATTCCCATTTTTGTGCCAGAAATGTTAATGGCTTTATATAGATAACATATTCAATTTGAAATTCAAATTCATATTTGTAGATAAACTTAAATTCAAATTCAAGTAATACTGCAATTTTTCTATAAGATAGAATATGAATATAAATTATTAAAAAGTAATTATATAGAGAGTAATATAAAACAAATTTTAATTGGATAAAATTGATTAAAATATTAATTGGATGATTACAAATTTTAATTTTAACAAAAAAATAAAACAGAGAGAAATTTTGTCCATTAATTGCTAAAAAGTAGGATTACATGCTATTATTATGTAAGCATAATATTGAAGTCAAACGTGATTATTGTTGTTGTTAAGAAATGGTTAAGTTTATTTATGAGTTTCTAGCTTTATGTTACTCCTCCTTCTATTATTTACTTGTTTATTTATTTATATTTATTATAATTATTATAATTATTATAATTATTACAATATTATTATTATTAGTAGTAGTAGTAGTAGTACTGCTACTACTACTGTTACTACTTCGTACTCCTCTTAAAATATATAAAATATATTTTATAGTATATAAAAGGAATAAATCTTTGAAATAGTAAGAGTTTATGTAGGACTCTTCAAGCATATGTTTTTGTTTTTAAGTTAATGATTCTATTTCTTTTTAAAAGGATAATATATTTTTAAATTCAAATTATTTAATGTTCTTTAATTCAAAATTTTTACTACAATATTATTAAGTATTGTCCTAAAAATTGTTACGTAGTTTTTTAATATCTTGCCACGTGGCTTCTTGTCTTGTTTTAGTTTTGCTTTTATATATACTAGTATAGGTACCTGTGCGATGCGAAGAGTATTTTTAGAAAAATAAATCATTAGAAATGTTATCTTATTAGTTTGAAATAATAAATTATTTTTTTATCACATTAATATATTTTAAATTAATATATTGAATATATTTTAAAATAAATAATTTATAAAATTACATAGTTCAATTAATTTAGTTGAACTATGTATTCTCCCTTCACCGCCATCACTCCGCCGCACCACCCCCACTCGTCTTCAACCCTCTCAACCTCTCCTCCAGACAATCTCATAATCAAATCATATCAAAAGAAAAAAAATAATGAATCATATAATTATCAAAAATAAAAATGATCAACAGTTTTCTTTATTACATTGTTCACTACCAAATATTATTTGATTGTTAATATTGATTTTTATTAACTTATCAAATTGCTTAATGTAATTATCACGCAATTTTTTTGTTAATATAAAATTATAAATTTATTTTTTTTAATCATGTACTTTATTTTTATTTTTCAATATAAAATATATGGATAGTAATTTGTGAATTTCAATTAATTTCTTTACTAAAATTCTTTTATTCATTATACTCTCAAAGTTAATTCAAAATTCTTATCTCTCACCCTAACCCTCAATATTTAAAAAAAAATACTATATTTTAATTATTTTCTTCAGAATACATTGAATTTTTATTTTTTATTACATTTCATAGGTAGCTGAACTTTTTTCTCTTACATTTCAAAATATAAGATATTGAATTTAAATCTAGGTCATTTATGTTCTTATATTCTAATGCTCATTTAATTCGTTGTTTATTAATACTTTACATGACATACAAAATTTAAAATTTTACTTTTTGTTATTTAAAAAATATTTTCTCATTTAACATATTAATTGTATTATACTACTACTAGACATACTAAGTACTACTTCTAATATACATATATACTATGTACTACAACTATTGCTACTATTTATGATTAGTAGTAGTAGTATTATGTTCTTATATTTCATTTAATATTTTAATAAATTACATTTAGATATATTTTTTAATACAACTACTAATTAAATGTATCTATAATTTTAAAAGAAATGATAAGTTTATCTTTGAGAAGATATTGTATCTCCAATT
This sequence comes from Capsicum annuum, assembly GCF_002878395.1. Lineage (NCBI taxonomy): Eukaryota > Viridiplantae > Streptophyta > Magnoliopsida > Solanales > Solanaceae > Capsicum > Capsicum annuum. The sequence goes on along the minus strand of NC_061122.1, from coordinate 37,641,333 downwards.
CAAATTTAAAAAAGAAATAGATAACATTAAGAATCCAATTAGAACTCTTTAGTATGATAGCTAACTACTTTGAATATGTAATTTCATATATTTTTAATTTACCTTTAATCTTGTTTTAAAACAAATAACTTTCTTAACTTGAATGTTCGACTTCCTCTCCTCCCCTACTCATCTCAATTGAATATTTTAAATACCTTTTTCTACTTATTAATATTTTTTTTGATTATTTTTATATTATATAATGTTCTTCTCTTTTAATATATATTATGGACTTACATATACTTATAGAACTTTTCAAACATATTCAATGTTAGAAAAATAAAATAAGTGATCACAACAATATTTTAATTCGAATGATTTCTTTGTATAAGTAATTTTGACAATAGTATTAATATGTAATTTCATATGTTTACCAAAAAAGATGTAATTTCATATATTTTTAATTTACATTTAATCTTGTTTTAAACCAAATAACTATCTTAACTTGAATATTCGACTTTCTCTCCTCCCCTACTCATCTTAATTGAATATTTTAAATATCTTTTTCTACTTATCAATATTTTTTTTTGATTATTTTTAATATTATATAATGTTCTTCTCTTTTAATATATATTATGGACTTACATATACTTATAGAATTTTTCAAATATATTAAATGTTAGAAAGATAAAATAAGTGATCACAATAATATTTTAATGTAAATGATTTCTTTGTATAGGTAATTTTGACAATAGTATTAATAATAAAAAAAAATTATTTACATATTTGATAATGAAACAAAATCAAAAACTATTTACGCCCCTCTCCTCATATTCACCCTAACCCTGACTGAAAACCCACCCGAAGAAAAAATCAAAATCAAATATTTTCTATTCTTTTTAAATTTTTTAAATTTAAATTCAAATATTTCTAATCTTTTAAATTCAAATGTTATCACAAAATTATTAAAAGAAGATTAATTTATTATTCTCTTTATTGTTATTTTTCTTAAAAATATGTATATTTATATTATAAGTTGTATAATTAAGTTGAGATAAATATTTAAGATAAGTGATGATGATAATAATAAAATAGTAGTAGTAGTTGTTTTTCTACTATTATTACTACCACTGCTACTACTAAAACTATCACTACTCTAGCATATTCTTTTAATTAACTTATTTTTAAGCTACACTTTGTAAGTAACTAAGTCTTCTTATATTATATTTCAAAATATAAAATACTAAATTTAAATTTAAGTTAATTAATTTTTATATTATAATGCTCATGTGACTTGTTGTTTATCGAGATTTTAGTTGTGTGATTTTAAAAAGTATAAACGACAAATAAAATTAGTAAATATTTTTTATATATAAATTTGCAAGTAAACTCATGAAAAGAATAAATCAATTGCAATATTTAATGCATATAAATTTTTTTATAACCTTCTTAAAATTGAGTGGATATGTAAATGTGATAGAGAAATATATTATATTTGAACACATAAAAATATTTGCATTCATTCTTTACAAAAATAGTCTAATAAATTTTCTCTGTACATTTCAACTCTAAATTGTACTTGTCGATTTCTCAAATATTCATTTTACATTTTTGCATAAGATTTGTGAAAATTTCAGCTTCCTTGTATACATCTGTGACAAAAGATAAATATAGTGTTAATCACAAAAACAGTAAAGTTACTACAAAATTAAATCGAGTATGAAAACATACCTTTCTAATCTATTCAGAGAAATCTGATAAGCATTAACTATAAATTTTTTTAATCCATGGTAGGTAGATTTGTTTCAAAAAATAAAATGGTAATCATAAATAATAATAAAATAATTCAAAACTAAATTAACCATGAACAATATATATTGATAATTAATCAAACAAATATGATGAGCATTACCTGTAATCTTTTTAACCATGGTAGATATATATGTGACAAAAATTAGATATAATGTTAATCATAAATAACAATAAAAAAAAATTAAAAGCTAAGTTAAACATCAACATACTTTGATAGTTATTCAAAGATAATTTTAACAACAATAATGAAAATAATCTTGTGAATTCAATAGTCATATAAATTTTTTCGAAATAATATAATCTAAATATGAAAATAATAGTATCTAGCAAAAAAAAGAAGAAGAAAAGAAGAAAGCTTAAATGATACTATATGTATTGAAGGGGATATATATATAGGAGATTACAGATATGGATATTTATGTCAACCAAAATTTCAGTTAAATTCAAAATTTAAATATATAACTTATCAATTTGTTAGAAAAGATAAGATTCTGACTTATCATTATCTAATAGTTTAGAATTTCAAAATTTTAAAAATAGAAAATCATCTGAGAAGTTACATTCAAACTTGAAAAATACATAGTTAGCATTTTATTAGGGACTCATACTCATTTAATTGATTTAAACAAAAAATAAAAATTAAAAAAAAAAAAAACACTTGCTCAAACTTGTTCTTATAGTTAATTATTTGTTTTAAAATTTCTTAATAGTGCTTCTACAGTATTTTAACATGTTTTTAATAGTTTTATTATTATTATTATTATTATTATTATTATTATTTCCAATTTCCAATTTAATTTAATTGTTTAATTTTCTTTTTATCTTTTGGATTGGTCATCTTAGACTCGATTTAGTAATATGTTTGGATTTTTGGACTTTTTAAATTAAAGGGCCTAGAGCCCATATTTAATATAAAATTATTATTATTATTATTATTATTATTATTATTATTATTATTATTATTATCCTACTTCTACATACTACGTACTAACACAACTGCTCTTGCCACTATACTACTAATTACTATTGTTATTTTAATAACATTTCTATCTTTCATTAATATGTATTTAAATTATATTTAAATATTTTTTTATAATTTGTAGTATTTAAATTTTAAAAGAGATAAGTTTGAAATAGTAAAAATCTATTAGTAATCTTTAAGCATGAGTTTCTATTTTTAATATAATAATTTTTTTTTAAAAGAAGGATAATATTTTTGTAAAGAAGAAGAATATATTTCAAATTCAATTTTAGAGCTTAGACTCCTTTTTTACCTCTTTTATTTTCAAATTCAAATTTTTAATATTCTTTATTACAAAATTTTTACTACAACACTTAATAGTTTTGTCCTAAGAATTACCACGTGGCTTAATAATAGCTTGCCACGTGGCTTTCTTTTGTGCTTCATCCTCTGCTTTATAATATATATATATATATATATAGAGAGAGAGAGAGAGAGAGAAAGAGAGATTATTATTGTTATTATTATAACTATTGCTACTACTCCTTCTGTTACTATTACTAGAAAACTTAGCTGCGCTTTGTGCAACCATTAAATACGTTATTGAATAGATACTTTAATTTATTTTAATATATTAAAAATAATCAAAAATCTTAAATTGTGAAATTCAACCGTGAAATATTTTAATTGTATACAATAATATCAAACACATCTTGTACTATATTAATATACAAAAAAATAACTTTTTCATCCCAAGAGTATAATGTGAACCTTTTTAGTGTTCAGATATTGTAAATTTGTGGTCAATTAAATCCACGTTGTTATCATTGTGCTCTAATACATATTCGATCTAGCCAAAATATGTTTATTTCATAAAATCTAAAATAATTGAAAGAAAAGCATCAATGATTTACACATAACTATTTAATATTTAATTGTGACATTATATATTACATATAAAAAAATTAATGAAAATTAGATTATGCATAATTGTTCACATTTAATGTATACTATTAATCATAGGGGTAAAATGAGAAAAATTTATTAATTCTATCCTAATTTAGTAAGTGATCAACTAATATGAGACATTTATTTTTTGTAAAATGACAAATTAAAATATAATAGAGAAAGTATTATTTAAGAGCATTTTTTATATGTATACCGTATTCTAAAGAATCCAAAAGTCTTCTAATATATCTATTTAACTTTTCTCTTCCACTACAATATTATTTTATTTTAAAAGATAGTTTGAGTTTATTATGAGACCAAACTTTTTCATTATCCTATATGATACAAGAAGCACAAGGGAAATACGAAAAAAACACCAAATCAGTCCACAAGTTTGAAGAACCGAGGACCCCTTTGGTGACCACTCTCGGATTTACTACAACAACAATGAAAACACAATAACAACAAGATATTGAAGGTGTAAATACACCAAAACAGCAACAATACAGCGAGATGGACAACAATAACAAGATAGGAACAACACACGATTTTACTAACAAGAGATAGAAACGGTTACAAGAACACAAACTACTACAAGATTACAATAAAAGTAAAGGGATAATAGATAGACTTAATGAAGGTATAATCTTAAGAACCAAAGAGCATATTCCACTCTTGGACCCTTAACACTACACACAACGTTCACCTATCTCTTACAAAGACACAAGGTCGGAATCCACCTCCCAAGCATCACGTTTCCAAGACATGAGATCAATAAGAGTGATTCCACACTCTTTATGCCTAATTTCGATTTTGGTGCCTCAAGGAGAGAGGACTTTTGTTTCTTTGTGTTTCAAGACTTACAACATTATGAATAATCTAAGTCTAAAAGCCCTACAATGTTCTATTTATACTAGGTTGCAAATAAAATACAAAATATCCAAAATGCCCTTTTAAGAGCTAGGCTCCCTTCAAGTGTATTTAGGGGCTTCCTTGTTGTGTTACAAGGCTCCTATTTACACTCCAAGTATGAGATTAGGATCGGTTTGGTGTGTTTTAAGTCCTTCACTCGAACACTCCAAGCCCCTGGTTCATTACATTCTCACATGCGTCCATCTTTGTGGTCGACTTGTATCATCCTCCCATCCTTAAAAAGGATTCGACCTCGAATCCATGCCTTGAAAAATCAAAGAGAGACAAACAAGCACACTTCCTCATGGAAAGAGGGTTAGGATTAGCAAAAATAAACAATAATGGTATGTAATAAAAACACTCAAAATAGCCCACACCAAAAAAAGAAACCGAGGATCCTTTGAGTTCAAGTCTTGGCCAACAATAAATCTTTTTATGCCAAGGTAGTTCATATTTGACATATAACCAAGAGTCCTTAGTGTTAAACATTATGAAGCCATCGACAAATTCACCAAGGACTTAGCTATGATAAGCACCCAAAAGAAATGCACCTAAGCCGAGAGTAAATATTCCCCACCCTAAGATGGCACCGGGATCAAATGGAAAGAGTGGCCATAGACACGGGCCTAAAAAATGCACCTATTTCCCATAGTCTTTACCATAACCACACGGCCTACTCTCTATATTGGCATACATATCATCATAAGTAAAGAGAGAGTAGGGAAAGGTGGGACTCAATTCTACTTCTACTATGGTGTCCTCGAAAAAGCCATACAAAGTAGTAGAAGAAGTAGTTTCCAAGACCACACATTCCTTACCCTTGTAATATCCCGAAAAATTTTTCGTTGAAATTTTGTGAGTAAGTGTGTTGGGTTCTATCTTATAGAATGAATTATAAATTTTTCGTTGGAATGTCTTAGATTATGACCCATCATTGTGTAGAGTATCGAATAAGCTTTCCAACAATATCTGCATCATCCAACACAGACACCCGAGCGATGAGTTATGAACATTCCGATCGAACCATGAATAGTAGTGAACAGTAAAACTTGCAGAAAAAAGTACTGAGGCTTGGCGTATTTTTGCTCTAACTTTAAACGATCATAACTCCTTGTACATAATGATATGGGCGATCTACTATATATCAATGGAAATCTCTGCAAGTCCTCTTTCAAATGAAATTGGTTTCATCCAATTTGTTATGGTCAATCTACTTCAGCCTATCAAAAGTAAATTTTTGGGTCAATTTCAAACGATTATAACTCCTCGTACACAATGATCTAGGTGAGATACTATATATAAAAGGAAATATATGAGAGTCCTCTTTCTAATGAAATTGGTTTCATCCAATTTGGATATCGGAGTAAAACGTTATGATTGACCTACTTTAGACTATCAAAACAGTCCACCAAAGGATAGATTCGAGAATTATTTGATTTTTTAGGGGCGTTTTGGTCATTTCCCCTCACCCAAAATCCGTTCAAACCCTATATTAAATCCTATTAGAAGCATTATATGTTATATTTCATCAAATTTCCTCAAAAAGAAAACCCTAAGCTCCTACATCCAACTTCAAGAACCTCCAAAGTTCACCATTAATTCTGCAAATTTATTCAAGATTTCAAGTTCCTAGTTCAAGAACTCCAAGAACCATCATTCAAAGGCACGCTTAACATCTCAAAAATGAGTATCGATCTAAAGTTCATCATTCAAGGTATGTGGGGTTTTTCAAGAAGAACTCTCTTTCGTTCTTGTGCCCAAAAGTAATTTTCTTTACAAAGGCATGGTTTTTATTTGATTTTTATGAATTTGAAGCATGAACCCATATCTTATGATGATTATTATGAAATCTTGATGTTTATGATTTCGAAAGATGAATTTACATGTGTGGAGCTATAAAGCATGAATCTTGAATGATATTTATCATGATTTTGATATTTGGATCGTGAATCCCCATTAGAAATTGTATTTTTTTGAGAAAGTGTGTGTTATAAGCACGTTGATTTAGAATATTTGAGATATTTTGAATGATTTGACCTTTTGGTCTTAATGGAGTTGTTTTGAACTCGAGTGTGAAAGAAATCCACAACGTGGTTGATTTTGATAGATGGGAAGCATGATGGCTCCCGATGTATATTTATATATTACTAAAATTGTTTTGTTGTGGATTGTCTTTGAAATGATCTGAGTGGGAGGTATAAAGCGGCCTTACTTTCCTAGAACTACGTGCCCCCATAGGAGTGAGCCTGAGGCTAATTTATATATTGACCACTAGTTTGTGTGGATTTGATATCGATAGTCCTACTCCGATGGCAAGGATAGGATGACTCTCCCCAACGTGGGTTGTACGTTGGACTCCATGTAGCTCACATGGTTTATGTTGGTTATAGGATCTCCCAGTGTGTGTGTGTTTCCTTGTGTCTATGGTGAATGGTAAAGTGATTTGAAAGTGGAGAAGTCATTTGAAAGTGGAATTGTGAAAGTTATTCTTTCAAAAGATTTAAATGATATTTACATTATGAGAATTGATATTCTTGATGAACTGAAAGTGATTGATAAATTATATGATGACTCACATGTGTTATTGTACTTATTTCATCCTCTCATGATTATGATGATTTTCTTCGAGCTATGTGACTCTTTCATACATCCTGCATATTTCTTATAAATATTTATGATGATGATGTTTATACAACTGCATACATCCCCATATACTCAGTTACTTTCCATGGTACTGACCCACATCTTTGGATGTCAGTTACTTTCCATGGTACTGACCCACATCTTTGGATGTAGGCTGCATTTTCTCAGCATATAGGTTCAGGTGCTCAGTTCCAAGTTTGATAGTGATTCTTCAGGTACACTGTTCTACATCTTCTGCTGTGGTGAGTCCTTATGTTCCGAGGACGTGATGTCTGATGTTGGTTTCACAGAATTATTTACATTTGATAACTGGGTATGAGTCAGTTGGGGCATATCTCAATGGCTCGCTAATTTTATTGATTTTCTTAGAGGCTTGTCAGACTAGTATAGATGTTGGGAGCTAACTAATAAGTTGTATTTTGTTATCTTTTTGAAATTCTTTTATTCTTGGATGATGATTACTCTGTTGATATTTGAGGGTTATTTGTGGAAACCCCATTGATTTGTGTTAAACTGAATAAAAATGGCTCAAAGGGTTAGCTTAGGGAGACTCATAGCTTCAAGCATCGTGTGACGCTCCGGGACCTATTTTTCGGGGCATTACAAACTTGGTATCAGAGACTAAGGTTTTAAGGTGTCCTAGGGAGTCTGACAAGCCATGTTAAGTAGAGTCTTGATCATTGGTGTGTAGCCCGCCACAGCTATGAGCAAGAGGCTACAAGACGTTTTAGGAAAAAATGTGATTCTTTCTTTCAGAAGTCTATCGTGCTTAAAGTGTCTCTCTCTACTATTGATTCGTGCTCTTCTCTGTCAGAAATATGCCTCCACGTCGAGTGAGAAGAAATAATGATGGTCAGCAACCTCAACCCACTGACCCATTGAATGAAAATATGTTTCATACTGAATTTCGAGTAGCCTTTCAGGCGATAGCCCAAGCTATTACTGCAAATGTTCAGGCCAACCCAGCCCCGGCTCTACAGTAGCAGGGAGGTGATTCAGCTGCTGCCAATATTTATGACTTCATACGGATGAATCCGTCGGAATTCTATGGGTCTAAGTCTGATGAGGATCCACGATTGTTTTTAGAGGAGGTGCGGAAGATTACTCAGGTGATGCATGTATCTGAGGAACATAGTGTGGAGTTGGCTGTGTATAGGTTGAAAGACCTTGCTTATTACTGGTTTGTTGCTTGGAGGAAAGGTGGAGGTGAGGGAGCTATCCCTACAACTTGGCAAGAGTTTCAGGATGCATTCCTGGATAAGTTTTTCCCTTTGGAGATAAAGAAGGCGAAGGTGGAAGATTTTGTGAACCTGCGATAGGGCTCTATGACTGTTAGGGAGTACTGTCTAAAGTTCAATCAGTTGGCCAAGTATGCTCCTGACTTAGGGGATGATAATCGGGCTAGTATGAGTAAGTTTGTGACTAGAGTGTCTAGTTATATGGTTAAGGAGTATAGGTCTGCTATGCTGAATAGTGAGATAAATCTTTCTAGGCTGATGACTCATGCCCAACAGATTGAGGCAGATAAGATTAAGGAGAGAGATAGAACGACAGGGAATAAGAGAGCTAGGTTCGAGCAGCACAGACAGGGTCAGACTAGATCACAGAGAGGGAGTCACCCTCAGTATCAGGATCGTTTGTGTATGCCAGCACCTTCATCTGCTAGTTCTCCCATGCCTAGAGGTAGGAAGGAGAAAGATAGCAGGTTATATGTATCCAGGTCCCAATACAGTGCTGGCAGTAAGCCAAATCATCCCCTATGTCCTAAGTGTGGTAGGGCTCATTCGAGTGAGTGTTGGGGTAAGAAGAGGGGTTGTTTTTGGTGTGGTGAGATGGGTCACAGAGTTAGAGATTGTCCACAAGATGGACAAGGGCGTCGTGACTATCGCCCTTAGACCCAGACTCAGACTATTAGTGCTCCAGTTCCAGTAACTCGTCCAGCCCCAGCTTAGAGCGCCTCTTCTAGCAATGCTCGTGGGCAACGCCAGAATAGATTCTATGCTTTACTATCTCACCAGGAACAGAAGTACTCTCCCGATGTTGTTACTGGTATGCTTCGTATATATTTCAGTTTGATGTGTATGCTTTGTTGGATCGTGGATCCAGTTTCTCATATATTTCACCTTTAAATGCTGTGAATTTTGAAATGAGTCCTGAGATTATTCCTGAGCCTATGCTAGTTTATACCCCAATGGGTGATTCGATTGTTGCCCAAAAAGTGTATAAAAAGTGTCCTGTTACCGTTCTTCATAGAGTCTTGTTGGCTGATCTGATTGAGTTAGACATGGTATATTTTGATGTGATTATGGGTATGGACTGGCTGTATTCTTCTTATGCCTCTATTGATTGTCGGACCCGAGTGGTCAAGTTTTAGTTTTTGGGTGCATCCGTGTTTAAGTGGTCTGGGAATTCTGTGTCACCCAAAAGTCATTTTATCTCTTAACTTAAAGCTAGAAAGCTTATTTCCAGGGGGTGTATTTACCATTTGGTTTGAGTCAAAGACACTAAGTCTGAGACTCCAACTCTCCATTCTGTTAATGTCAACAATGAGTTTTCTAATGTCTTTCTGGATGATCTCCCAGGGATACCTCCTGATAGAGAGATAGAGTTCGGGATTGATCTTCTTCTCGATACTCAGCCCATTTCTATTCTTCCTTACCATATGGCCCCTGTAGAACTTAAGGAGTTGAAAGAGCAACTCAAAGATTTACTAGATAAGGGTTTCATAAGGCCCAGTGTTTCTCCTTGGGGTGCTCCTGTGTTGTTTGTGAGAAAGAAAGATGACTCTTTGCATATGTCTATTGATTACCGCCAACTGAATAAAGTCACCGTAAAAAATAAGTACCCACTTTCGAGAATAGATGATTTGTTTGACCAATTGCAAGGTGCAAAATATTTCTCAAAGATAGACCTTCGTTTTGGCTATCATCAACTTAAAGTTAGGGAGTGTGGCATCCCAAAAACCACTTTTCGAACTCGTTATGGCCATTTTGAGTTTCTTGTTATGTTTTTTGGGTTAACTAATAGCCCAACAGCTTTCATGGACCTCATGAATCGAGTGTTCAGACCATATCTGGATATGTTTGTCATAGTGTTCATCAATGATACACTGGTGCACTCCCGTAGTGAGGATGAACATTCTGATCATCTTCGAGCTATTTTGCAAACCCTTAGAGATCACAAGTTGTTTTCTAAGTTCAGTAAGTGCGAGTTTTGGCTAAGGTCAGTTACTTTTCTGGGTCATACCATTTCTTTCGAAGGTATTAAAGTTGATCCCCAAAAGACCGAAGCTGTTAGAAATTGGCCTAGACCTATTTCTCCGACTGATATCCAAAGTTTCTTGGGTTTAGTTAGCTATTACCGCCGTTTTGTTGAGGGTTTCTCCTCTATAGAGTCTCCTATAACTCGGTTGACCCAAAAGAAAGTGAAGTTCTTGTGGTCTGAATCTTGTGAGAAGAGTTTTCAGGAGTTAAAGAATCGACTCACTTTAGCCCCTATTTTAACTTTGCCTGATGGTGTTGATGGTTTTTTGGTGTACTGTGATGCTTCGAGAGTTGGGTTGGGTTGTGTATTGATGCAGAAGGGTAAGGTGATAGCTTATGCTTCTAGATAGTTGAAACCCCATGAGAAAAATTACCCCACCCATGACCTTGAGTTGGCTGCTGTTATGTTTGCTTTGAAAATCTGGAGACACTATTTGTATGGTGTCCATGTTGAGGTTTTTACTGATCATAAGAGTCTGCAGTATGTGTTTACCCAGAGAGAATTGAATCTTAGGCAGAGACGATGGTTAGAATTGTTAAAAGACTATGATATGAGTGTGCTATATCATCCGGGCAAGGCCAATGTTATGGCGGATGCCCTAAGTAGAGTGTCCATGGGTAGTGTTTCGCATGTGGTAGAAGGTAAGAAAGAGTTGGCTCGTGATGTACATCGTTTGGCTAGATTGGGGGTTAGGTTGTTTGACTCTGCTGAAGGTAGTATAGGGGTTCAGAGTAGTTCTGAATCCTCCTTGGTTTCAAAAGTGAAGGAAAAGTAATACTTAGATGC
>NC_061122.1:37627311-37629928 GCF_002878395.1 Capsicum annuum | reverse complement strand
ATGAGGTAGAAGGTAAGAAAGAGTTGGCTCGTGATGTACATCGTTTGGCTAGATTGGGGGTTAGGTTGTTTGACTCTGCTGAAGGTAGTATAGGGGTTCAGAGTAGTTCTGAATCCTCCTTGGTTTCAAAAGTGAAGGAAAAGTAATACTTAGATGCTAGTTTGGTCAAAATGAAGGAGTCAGTCAAGGACCAAAAAGTAGAGGTTTTCTGCCAAGAGGGAGATGGTGTGTTGAGATTGCAGGGTAGATTGTGTGTCCCGAATGTTGATGATCTGAGACAAAGGATTATGGCTAAAGCGCACGGGGCGCGATATTCTATTCATCCTGGTGCCACCAAGATGTACCGAGACTTGCGGGAAATCTATTGGTGGAGTGGCATGAAGAAAGATATAGCAGCATTTGTAACTAAGTGTGCAACATGCAAAGACCCAGTGGTATGATGCAAGAGTTTAGTATTCCCACCTGGAAGTGGGAAGAGATAAATATGGACTTTGTGATTGGTTTACCTCCTGCCCAATGCCATCATGATTCCATTTGGGTTGTGGTTGATAGGTTGACTAAGTTTGCTCATTTCTTGCCTGTTCATACTTCATATACTGCTGAGGATTACACTAGATTGTATATTTGAGAGCTAGTCAGACTGCATGGAGTTCCTTTGTCTATCATTTCGGATAGGGGCACTCAGTTCACTTCGCAATTTTGGAAAGCTTTTTAGAAGGGTCTTGGTACCCAAGTGCTTTTGAGTTCTGCTTTTCATCCGCATACCGATGGTCAGGCTGAACGGACCATCCAGACCTTAGAGAATATGCTGAGAGCTTGTGCACTTGACTTTAGTTGGGATGATCACTCACCGTTGATAGAGTTTGCTTACAATAACAGTTTCCACTCTAATATTGGTATGGCTCTGTTTGAAGCCTTATATGAGAGGAAGTGTAGATCACACATAGGTTGGTTCGAGGTGGGTGAAGCGGCTGTAAGTGGTCCTAATTCGGTATTTGAGGCTATGAAAAAAGTTAAGTTGATTAGGAAAAGGTTGAAAACTGTGCAGAGTCGTCAGAAGTCATATGCGGATGTTAGAAGAAGAGACCTTGAGTTTGAAGTTGGTGACCTAGTATATCTAAAAATTTCACCCATGAGGGGGGTGAAGAGATTCAGAAAGAAGGAGAAGCTTAGTCCCTGTTATATTGGTCCTTACAAAATTCTTAGCTGTGTTGGTAAGGTAGCTTATGAGGTCGAGTTGCCTTCCGAGTTGTCCTCTGCTCATCCAATATTCCATGTCTCCATGCTTAGAAAGCATATTAGCGATGCTGTGGTAGTGGATTCCTCTGTGAGTGCTGACATTTAAGAAAATCTTTCTTTTGATGAGATTCCTGTTGAGATTCTTGATTTTAGTGTCCGAAGACTAAGGAACAAAGAAGTTCCCTTGGTCAAAGTGTTGTGGCAAAACCAATCTATTGAGGGTGTAACTTGGGAAGCTGAGGCGGATATGCGATCCAAGTACCCGCACCTATTTTTCCGCACCTATTTTTCGTGAACTCTGATCAAGCCGAAGGTATCGTTCTTTCCTAAATCATGCACTTTTGATCAAAGTTGAGCAGTTCAGCTGTCATTTATTATGTGTTCAGCTGTAGTTTCTTGAATTTATGCATTCGGAGTGAGAAATGATGTGGTGATGAGTCTAACGAATGGTTTCATCTGTATGCTCTATTCCCTATCTAATCTTGGCATATCTAGCGTCATTCGAGGACAAATGTTTCCAAGGGGGGATGATGTAATACCCCGAGAAATTTTTTGTTGACATTTTGTGCATAAACGTGTTGGGTTCTATCTTCTAGAAAGAATTATAAATTTTCCGTATGGAATGTCTTAGATTATGACAAACCATTGCGTAGAGTATCGAATAAGATTTCCAACAATATGTGGATCATCCAAAATGGACACCCGAGCGATGAGTTATGAACATTCCGATCGAACCGTAAATAGTAGTGCACAGTAAAACGTGTAGGAAAAAGTACTGAGGTCTGACGTATTTTTGATCCAACTTTAAATGATCATAAATCCTTGTACATAATTATCTGGGCGATCTACTATATATCAACGGAAAGCTCTGCAAGTCCTCTTTCCAATGAAATTGGTTTCATCTAATTTATCTATCGAAGCAAAAAGTTATGGTCAATCTACTTCAGCCTATCAAAAGCAAATTTTTGGGTCAACTTCAAATGATCGTAACTCCTCGTACACAATGATCTGGGTGGGATACTATATATAAAAGGAAATATATGAGAGTCCTCTTTCTAATGAAATTGGTTTCATCCAATTTGGATATCGGAGTAAAACGTTATGGTTGATCTACTTCAGACTATCAAAACAGTCCACCAAAGGACAGATTCGAGAATTATTTGATTTTTAGGGGCGTTTTGGTCATTTCCCCTCACCCAAAATCCGTCCAAACCCTATATTAAAGCCTATTAGAAGCATTATATGTTATATTTCATCAAATTAACTCAAAAAGAAAACCCTAAGCTCCTACATCCAACTTCTAGAACCTCCAAAGTTCACCATTAATTCTGCAACTTTATTCAAGATTCCAAGTTCCTAGTTCAAGAACTCCAAGAAC
>NC_061122.1:37592640-37624311 GCF_002878395.1 Capsicum annuum | reverse complement strand
AACTGAGTATGAGTCAGTTGGGGCATGTCTCAATGGCTCGCTGGTTTTATTGATTTTCTTAGAGGCTTATCAGACTAGTATAGATATTGGGAGTTGACTAATAAGTCGTATTTTGTTATCTTTCTGAAATTCTTTTATTCTTAGATGATGATTACTCTTTTGATATTTGAGGGTTATTTGGAAACCCCGTTGATTTGTGTTAAACTGAATGAAAATGGCTCAAAGGGTTAGCTTGGGGCTACTCGTAGCCTCAAGCACAGTGTGACACTCCGAGACCCATTTTTCGGGGCGTTAGAACCCTTAAGAGTATTCTCATATTCCAAGAAGAGATTTTCATCTTTAGGAGGAATGTTGTCACACCATAGTGGGTTAGCATATATGCTATAGCTTCCAAGGCAAGTTATACCATCATTTTCACCACTAGGTCTATTAGGAGTGTTTAAACTATCTTCAAACAAGATATTGTACCTAAAGAGTGAATGATCTAACCGGCGGATAGATTTGTAATTTTCACTCTCTAAGGAATCATTATGAAGTTCCAAAGATATGTCAAGCACACGATTAACCCTATGAGCCAAGCAAACATTAGAATCCTTACAACAGCATAGGCTCACGGGTTTACTCCTTTTTTGTTGACTAACATTTCAAATTCTTCACTCACTTGAGACTCATTAATCACATCACACATATTCTCAAGTGGTGGGCAAGTTTTACACACAAGTTGGTTAACACAATTTTCATACGACGGTGTACTTTCATTCAATACAATAGTTTCAACACTGGGTGCACACAAATCGATCTTACTAGAAGAGTCGATTTAGTCATCTATAAGATCAACTAGTGTATCCACTCACACAACATTTACATAATCTACAAGTGGTAAGGAATCAATATAATCATACATAGGTAAGCTACTACTCACACTTAACGGTTTATTAGTCACACATTCATCATCCACATGTACCAAAGTGTAAGAGATAGCTATTTTACATTGACGTTCATGAGTATGTTCATCTTTACCTTGGTGTAAAAGTCCTTCACAAGTTTGGGCAGCAACTTCCTTCGGGAAGATCTCACCGCAAGGTATTTGAACCTTAGGTTTTGGATTTGTTGGGATAAGTGTGGATACCAATTGGCGTAGCCTTTCAACGTTCTATTTCATGTCTTCAATATTTTTGGTGATGCGGTCAAATGTTGCATCGATATTGGTGGCAGCCATGGTACCTAAAAGAAAAGATAACAACGAACAACAAAACAAGAAAACTTGTTACCTCAAAAATGCCTTACCACACTCTCACTCTCAATTTTTACCTCACACTTGGTTTCACAAGTGTTGAAAGCCGGCTTGTACTTCGTGAGTGATTGAGGGAGAAGTCCACCTTGGTCCAGAATAGATTTTCGTTCAATTTGAATCAAAGAAAATTTTCTTACGGACTTGAACCAACAAGATACAATGAATTCACAAAAGAGAAAAGCACACAAAGAACGTTAACATGAACAAACGGACACAAAACTAATTTACAATCTAGTAGGAGTTTACTAGCTTTTCAATTAGCGTTCGGACTAATCAAACAAAACTACGGAACAATAAAAAGAAACTAAGAAAATCTAAAATTTGAGCCAAAATTGTTGCGTGAACAGTAACAATGATGACGTGGCAACACGTAATTGGTTGCGGTTTCTAACAATTTTTGTTGTCCAATCTCAAGTCTTGGTCAATTTACAATTTAGGAATTGGTGGAATTTGTTTTCAGGAGGAAAATTAAAACAAGTCTTGGAACGTTTTCAAATTCAATTTTTCAAGACTTTTTCTTGTACTTCTCCTTATAACATGGACCCTTGTTTTATGGAAAGTTGTTGGAAAGTGGTTGAGATGTGATTGACTATTTGATGAGTGATGGTAAGTATTTCAAGACTAACAAAGCTTTACCCCTTTTTCCTTCACCTTTATAAATCGAATGTTCACTTTATATTAACAAGCTATGAAGGTTGTGAAGAACTTCAAGAACAACATCAACAATCACCAAGATCAACCAACAACATTCTCCAAAAATACCACAATTTTCACACGGCCAACTTCCAATTTTCACAATAAAATATCTTCAACACTTGGCCAAGACAACTACAATTTCAACAAAATGGTTCTTAGGACACCAATGAACAACGATATCACGTGGACAAGCTTAGAACAACAACAAGATGAAGACCACAAGGCTAAAATAGTCCACCACAACAATGTTTCAACAATAATTCGGCCAAGCCCTATGTTCACGAAAACAACACCAACAATGTAAGCTCAAACTTAGATTTAGACTCAATAGTGTTAGAGATGAAGAAAACTAACACTATAAACAACAAAAAAAGTAAAAATATCGGCCAAGACACAACAATAACACAATTTCGGCCAAGAACACAAAATAGACAGATTTGCTTCTTTTTGATTTTTCAGTTTTCTAACACTTTTTTTTTTTTAATTTTCTATCAAGTATGCCCAAGATTGATCTTGTAGGAACAACATCAAGATATGCTTTGATACCAAATGATACAAGAGGCATAAGTGAAACACGTAAAAAATACCAAATTAGTCCACAAGTTTGAAGAATCGAGGACCCTTTGGTGACCACTCTTGGATTCACTACAACAACAATGAAAATACAATAACAACAAGATATTGAAGTCATAAATACACCAAAACAGCAGCAATATGGCGAGATGGACAACAATAACAAGATAGGAACAACATACGATTTTACTAACAAGAGATAGAAATGGTTACAAGAACACAAACTACTACAAGATTACAATACAAGTAAAGGGATAGTTAGATAGACTTAATGAAGATATAATCTTAAGAACCCAAGAGCATATTCCACTCTTGGACCCTTAACACTACACGCAACGTTCACCTATCTCTTACAAAGACACAAGGTCGGAATCCACCTCCCAAGCATCACGTTTCCAAGACATGAGATCAATAAGAGTGATTTCACACTCTCTATGCCTAATTTCGGTTTTGGTGTCTCAAGGAGAGAGGACTTGTGTTTCTTTATGTTTCAAGAATTACAACATCATGAATAATCTAAGTATAAAAGCCCTACAATGTTCTATTTATACTAGGTTACAAATAAAATACAAAATATCGAAAATGCCCTTTTAAGAGCTAGGCTCCCTTCAAGTGTATTTAGGGGTTGTCTTGTTGTGTTCCAAGGCTCTTCTTTACACTCCAAGTGTGAGATTAGGGTCAGTTTGGTGTGTTTTAAGTCCTTCACTCGCACACTCCAAGCCCCAGGTTCATTACATTCTCACATGCGTCCATCTTCGTGGTCGTACTTGTATCATCTATAGTTACTTATTTCTTATGCATTTTATATTTTTATAATTATAATACGTAATAAAAATATTTTCTTACTTCTCTTCAACAAAGGAGAAAGACAATTTCATTTCACAATTAGTTTTTTGGTGCAAATACAATATGTAAAGAGGCTAAATTAATTTTTAATATTAATTAAAAAGTGACTTTTAATAATATTTTAAAAACTAAATAGGTGAATAAACGTATAGCTTCAAATCGAATCATCCAAATTAGTGAAAAGTTGACTATTATAGAGACAGATATCATAAACTTATACATAAATTTTTGGAGGTTATAAACACTAAAGGTTACATTGAGAATTATGATTCTCATTAAGAACAAAACTAATAAAGATAATTAAAGGTGGAAGTTAAGAGCTTTAGTGAAATATTGTCAATTATTTATCGAGAGAAGTATTATAAACTTATACATCAATTTTGGAGGTTATAAACATAAAAGGTTACATTGACAATAATGAGTATGATTAATAACAAAACTAATGGAGATAATTAAAGGTGAAAGTTAAGAGTTTTAGTGAAAGATTGTCAATTACTTATAAAGAAAAGTATCATAAACTTGTACATCAATTTTGACGGTTATAAACATAAAAGGTTAAGTTGATAATTATGAGTATCATTAAGAACAAAACTAAGAGGAGAGAAATTGAAAAGGATACAGTAACCGCTACAGTAAAATGAAAAAGTCATCATAATGTATAAGAAATAATAGTGACAATTTAGTGTTTTTTTTCAAAAACAAAATTTGAACATATATATATATATATAAATCTAACTAGATCATACTATAAACAAACTCTAATAAAACTACATGAAATATCTCTTTGTTTGACCTTTTTTCCTCGTTTTCTCCATTTTTAAATTTTCAGATCTAATAGAGTATTATATTTTTCATGAAGTAAAATATCTCCAACTGCATATCAATATAAAAATTTTAATAACAAAATAAGAAAATAACAAAAATTAGAAAAGGAGACTACAATTAGTCGAAAGCTATTAAAAAAATGCAGTAAGCTAAACGAATACCCCCTTCTGACAAATTCAAAATGCATCGTATAGTTAGTACTTACAAATATTCTTTCATAGATGAACATTGTATTACATTGTAAATGAAAATTTTAACTTAAACGACAATGAAAAAGAAAGAAAATTCCCTATTGCTAACTTGAATCAAAATTTAGAAGAGATCAAGAATAGGAATCAAACATGAAGTAAGGAAAATAGAAATGTACATCCAACACTTCATGATTGTAATTTATAGATTAGTTTAGCCATAAAGAAGGGAGTTCAAGAGACATGTTTTTAAATGTGAATACAAATAGATGAAGGTTTTTTGTAATCTATGAAATATAATTAAATAAATAAATGTGATAGAAGTTTTTAGGTTTTCTGTAACCTATGAAATATAAATAAATAAATGCGAAAAAATGAAAGAAAAAATACAAAAAAAATCATAAAAAAAATAAATATGAATAAAGACCATAGAGAGGTACCCCATCACCTCCTTTATGGTTCTCCTTTATATATGTATATTGATTTCGTACTCCTCTTAAAATATATAAAATATATTTTATAGTATATAAAAAGAATAAATTTTTGAAATAGTAAGAGTTTATGTAGGACTCTTCAAGCATATATTTCTATTTTTAAGTTAATGATTTTTTTTTCGTTTTAAAAGGATAATATATTTTTAACTTCAAAATATTTAATATTCTTTAATTCAAAATTTTTATTACAAAATTATTAAGTATTGTCCTAAACATTGCTACATGGTTCTTTAATATCTTGTCACGTGACTTCTTGTTTTGTTTTATATATATATATATAGAGAGAGAATATTATTATTATTATTATTATGATTATGACTATTACTACGACTCCTTCTATTAGTACTACTATTTCGTACTCCTCTTAAAATATATAAAATATACTTTATAGTATATAAAAGGAATAAATTTTTGAAATAGTAAAAGTTTATGTAGGACTGACTCTTCAAACATATGTTTCTATTTTTAAGTTATGATTTTTTTTCTTTTTAAAAGGATAATATATTTTTAAATTTAAATTATTTAATATTCCTTAATTCAAAATTTTTATTACAACATTATTAAGTATTGTCCTAAAAATTATTACGTGACTTTTTAATATCTTACCACATGGCTTCTTGTCTTGTCTTGTTTGTATATATTTATGTTGCTTACCCTATATACTTAAATATGCATCCCAATCAAATTAGTAGCGAAATTCGAAAGTATAATAAGTTGAATAATGACGGACACTTTTTTATTTTTGAAGTGGACTGACAATTTGAATGGATTTGGTAGGTTTTCTTGAAGCCACTTGGAGATTTCGGAGAAACAAACACATAAGCAATGACAACTTTGGCATATAATACTATTGATTTGCCTAATTTAAAATATTTGTCTAATATTATTCATAATGATTAATGATTTAATAGCATGTTTTCTAAGAAAAACAGAATTTTCCTTATCTGCAACAATGTCAACGTGATTTAAGGCTTAAAAATATGAGTTGTGTGTAATGTATCAGACAAAAAGCTTGTTTAGAGATTTAGAAAAGATTTTTGTAATTAATTTAATGGGATGAGATTTTAAATAATATAGGATACTTAAGGTCATCTATATATATATATAGATGGCCATTTGATCAAATAATAATACATCCTGGTCCATGCGTTATGGCGTATAATCAAGTTAGACTTATCTTAACCAAAAAAAAAGAAAAAAAAAAAGTTAGACTTATCACTATCCAATGTTTAAAACGGACACCCAGTACAATGTATGGACTTACTATTGATTATTAGTAAACTTATTATTTGCAAACACCGACATAATTGATTGGTGAAAGCGAAAACTTGTGGGTTTTGTTTGGTGAATTACTTAAAAAATTAGGGATACTTCAAATCAATATCTATAATCTCTCTATATATATAATCTATGTATACTTATAATCTGTCTGTAATCTGTATTTGTATGTGTAATCTGAAATCTGTAATCTGTAATATATTAAAAGTGTGAAGGACCTTAAAAATATTGTTTGAACTTTTTGCCCTTTATTAAAAATTTTGCTTACAAAATTAATTTTTCACTATTTTTCCTCATATTTAAGAGTTGAAAATTAATTAAATTTATTTATTGTAAAACTTTTTCTTATTAGAAGTCATTAGAATTAATGACAACTAATAATATTTTTTTATTAATTTAAAAATTCTAAAATAAATAAGGACTCTTTAAGACATTAAAATGACATTTAAATTTCGCAAATATTAGGAAGTTTGGTACCGTGTAGTATTACTTAATACCGTGTAGTATTACTCAATTGTTTTTTACTTTAGTATACCAATTTTGTTACAAAATTTAAATTTAAATGTAAAGCGAGTGTAGCAATTATTACAAAATTTCATTTTTTTTTATTATACCGATTTGTTACTTTAACTTTAAAGTTTTTTAAGGATTAGAATTTCTTTAATAATTAATTGATTAGTATTACTTAAATAACCTATTTAGATTAGAAAAACATATTTATAATATAATATAAGATATAATAAGACGGTGCTAATAATAATAATAATAATAATCAATATATATATATATATATATATATATATATATATATATATATATATATATATATATAAAGGAGAACATTAGTCCATCCTATGTGACATGTTTTAGAGGCCTTCAATACCATTTATCTTTTTTGTGGTTTTTTTGGACTTTAATTAAATTTTCTCCTTATTTTAAATATTTATGTGTTAAAAAAAATAATTAAAAGTCACTATATTTAACTCTATTAATTATATAATAAAATAAAAAAGATTATTTATACCCCATAACTCACTAATTAATTTCTAATCTTAATAATATTTGTAACTCTCAAGCTATTCATGTTTTTATATTTTTAACCCCTAAATATTTAATATAAAAGTTAAAGATACCTTATGGTATTCCTTCATTTTTATGTATATAAAATTCATATTTTTTGTTTCATGAGATTTTATCCAAGGTACCTTTTATTTTTGTTATTATATTTGTGTTTTTGTTTGACTTAAAAAGGAAGAAAAAGGCTCTTGAAGGTGATAGGCTTGTGGAAGTAGATACCAATAAGAGTTTGAACAATTAAGTATTCATTTCATTTTTCTTTCTATAGACGTTCATATTTCTTATTTCATGTGATTTCAATCAAGGTTATCCTTCATTTTTACTATGATGTTCATGTTTTTATTCCACTTGAAAAAAAAGAAGAAGAATACTCTTACATGGTGATAAACTGTGAAAGTGGATATAGACAAGATCACGGACAATTATGCATTGATTAATTTTGTCTTTCTTTATGTTTTTCAACTCTAAGGTTACCCTTCATTTTCACTATCATATTCAAATTTTTGTTTGACTTGAAAAAGAAGAAAAACACTCTTGAATGGTGATATGCTTGTAGAAGTAGACATCGACAAGAGTTGGGACAATTATGTAACCATTCCATTTTTCTTTTTATAGAAGTTCATATTATTGTTTCATGCGATTTTACTCAAGGTTATCCTTCATTTTCACTATGATGTTCATATTTTTATTTCACTTAAAAATGAAGAAGATGTTCTTAAATGGTGAAAGGCTTGTGAAAGTGGATATTTATAAGAGCGCGGACAATTATTCATCAATTTCGTCTTACTTTTTTTTTTCAACTAATAATTACAAACATAATGATATGTGTATTGTCTTATTTCTATCTCTATAAGGCTCTTGAATATGCTTGTAGAAGTAGATATCGACAAGAGTTTGGACAATTGTATAATTATTTTATTTTTCTTTCTATAGAAGTTCATATTTTTTGTTTCATACGACTTTACCCAAGATTATCCTTCATTTTCACTATGATGTTCATGTTTTTATTTCACTTGAAAAAGAAGAAGATGTTCGTGAATGGTGAAAGGCTTGTAAGAGTGGATATCTACAAGAGCACGGATAATATATTCTGCATTAATTTCGTCTTTCTTTCTATTTTTCTACTAATATATGTTGTTAACATTTTTACTCTATGAAATCAATTTGTATGTCTATTTATTTTAAGAAGCGGTTGAGTAGGTGTAATTTTTTTCTTTTGTAGTTTTAAATTTTATATCCTTTTCATATAAGAATCTATCTGTATATTATTTAATCTATTATTTGTATTTTTATAACCGCGCGAAGCTCGAATAATTCACTAGTGTATATATATAAAGGAGATCAATAGTCAATCCTATGTGGCATGCTTTGGAGGCCTCCAAGCCTATTTATCTTTTTTTGTGGGTTTTTTGTATATTTGTTGAGTTTTCTCATTATTTTAAATATTTGTGTGTTTAAAGAAAAATCAAAAGTCACCACATTTAAACTCTATTTATTATATAATAAAAGAAAAAAAATGTTTGAGGTGACTCATCTATTTAATTTCTACTAATAATATTTGTAACTCTCAAGCTATTCATGATTTTATATTTATAACTCCTAAATATTTAATACAAAAGTTAATGATACCTTATGGTATTCCTTTATTTTTATGTATATAAATTCATATTTTTTGTTTCATGAGATGCTATCCAAGGTCATCCTTCATTTTCACTATCATATTCAGGCTTTTGTTTGTTTTGAAAAGGAGAAAAAGACTTTTGAATGGTGATAGGCTTGTGGAAGTAGATATCGAGACATTTATGTATTCATTTCGTTTTTTCTTTCTATAGAATTTCATATGTTTTATTTCATGCGATTTTACCCAAGGTTATTCTTCATTTTCACTATGATGTTTATGTTTTCATTTTACTTAAAAATAAGAAGATGCTCTTAAATGATGAAAGGCTTGTGGAAGTGGATATTGGCAAGAGCTCGAACATTTGATTTCAGCTTTCTTTTTATTTTTCAACTAATGATTAAAAATATAATAATATGTGTATCGTCTTATTTCTATATCTATATATGATGCCTCTTAAGTTCAATTTTTAAGTCTATAATTTCTTTTGGTTAAATGAATAACTTTGTAGTTGAAAATTTCCTAATTATTAATTAAGTTTCTTAATTTATAATTAATTTTTTTAGGCTTATGGAAGTACACCGAGACATTAATGTATTCATTTCATTTTTCTTTCTATAGAAGTTCATATATTTTATTTCATACGATTTTACCGAAGGATATCCTTCATTTTCACTATGATATGTATGTTTTTATTTCACTTGAAAAAGAAGAAGATGCTATTAAATGGTTAAAGGCTTGTGGAAGTGGTCTATCGGAAAGAGTTTGGACAATTATGCATTAATTTTATCTTTCTTTTTATTTTTTAATTAATGATTAAAAATATAATAATATGTGTGTTGTCTTATTTCTATATCTATCTATGATGTCTTTTAAGTTCAATTTTTAAGTCTATAATTCCTTTTGGTTTAAATGAATAATTTGTAGCTGAAAATTTATGAATTATTAATTAAGTTTCATAATTTATAATTGATTTTTTTAGGTGTCTAGCTTATTTTCATTAATCACATGTAAAGCAATACAAAGCAACCAACATCCACCGATAGCTAAATAAATTTTAATAATTGAAATATATTCTTTATTTGGTCTTAGTTATGATTAAGTTTTAGGACTATCAATAAATACGCATGACATAAAAATTGAGAAATATAAAGGAACATGGAGGCGAGAGAAAAATGAAGTAATTAATTCTAAAAATTTTATAAACATGAGGTAATTATGAAAAATTCTATATACACAAAAAAGAATCATTTATGTTTTGTTCATTTCTTTTTTTTTTTCTTTTTAATTTTTAAAAAATAGTGTATTTATCTAATTTATTTTTAAAAATTATATACATAAAAAAAAGAAACTTTTATGTTTTATTTACTTCTTCTTTTTAACTTTGAGAAATAGTGTATTATCTGATTTATTTTTAATCATTATAATTACAAGAAAGAATAAATATTTGCTCTTCACCTTCTAAAGTAGATGATTACATGTTGTTAACATATTTAATCTATGAATTGTACGTCTATTATTTTGAGAAGCGGTTGAGTCGTTGTAATTATTTATTTTTTTTTGTATTTTTTAATTTTATATTTTTTTCATATAAAAATCTATCTATATATTATTTAATAAATTATTTGTATTATTAAGACCGTGCTAAGCACAGATAATTTAACTAGTAATAATAATAATAATAATAATAATCTATATCTATATCTATAGCTGATATGGGTGTCACGGGCTCGAGACCATTTACTAGAAGTCAAGTTCAGGAACTACAAAGGCTTCAAGACGTGTTTATGAAAATGGACGCGGTTGAGCTTGTTGCGAACATGCCCAAAGGAGTGTACGTCTTGACATATGGGGGTTGACCTTAGGGGCTCAAAATACACCCCAAGGCTGCCCCAAACACTCCACACCAGTCACCCTTCCATTAAGGGAAAAGGGGTCCGTTTGCCATTCTTTTTTGTAAAGACTATTTAAGGTGTTTCTTTAGATTTGTTATTTAGTTAGTCATTTTCTTGAAAATACTTGTAATATTTGAACATCATATTTCCTCTCAAGAAGAGAGTAGACCACCAAACATTTGAGCTTCATAAGTGAAAGGTTCTAATTGTGTTGTGAAACGGCTAGAAACGAGAGTGCTTGAGTGAATAGAGTTTCTCTTGTGTTTTCGTAAGAACGTGGTTCTTGTTAACTTATTTTGTAGAGGTTTTAGAGTTTGATACGCTCTTTAGTTGCTACCTAATGGGTTCTCTTTGTGTCAAGTTAGCTATCTTTTACTCTTTTTAAGTTTATGTTTGCTTCTCATATCGTGTTGTTGTCTTGTTGTTGCAGGTAAAGACTTATGATTGTGGGTTATTTGAGAACCGTTTTGGTGTTGTAGATACCATTTGGTATCATTTGGTATCAGAGTGAAGGATGGCCGTGTTCTTACACCACCAATCTTGGGCTCTTCTAGTTGAAAATTAAAAAAAAAGGTGTTATCTGGTGACTTGTGTTTGACCGAGAAGTGTCTAGATTTAGGTGTTATTTTTTCTTGTCTTAGTAGTTTCGTGTGTTAGATTGTTGTTTTCCTAGCACACTTGAGTCTAAGGTCCAAGATTTGAGCTTTGTTTAGTATTGCTGAAGGATTGGACGGCTTGAATGTTGTTGTTGTTCGTAAGTGTTCTTATTGTTGTTCATAATATTCTTAAGGTGAATGTTCAACAAAAGGTGTGTTTGATTTGAAAAAGGAAGAGAGAGGTGAAAGTCTTCTGTTTGTCTTGGAATTAGTTTCAAGACAACACCAAAGAGGCAAATAGACAAAGGACCTCCCAAAAAGCTTACTTACCAAAAAAGGTGTCAAACCTTTTCCAAAAGGAACCAAAAGGAGAAAGGGACAAACCAAGGCGAAAAAGGTGTTTTGCCATTTTGGTGCAAGTTGGTGAAAAGTTGATTGACACCTTGACCTTTGAAAAAAGAGTTACAAGTCTTGCCTTTTCACTTCAAAAACTGAAAAAGCCTCACCAAACAAACAAGATTAAGTCATTCAAGTTGAACATCATCAAACTTAAACAAAACAACAACACCAAATGGCCAAAATAAAAAATTATGGGCCACATTAACAACAAAACTAAAGTCATAGGACCTTTCAAGTTTCTTTCCTTGTCTCTACTAGTTTTTTTTTCTATTAACTCCTACACTAGTTGGCAACTAAGTAACAACCTACTAAATTGTGAACTAGTTTTCGAGTACGTCTTCGTGTTAGCATTCTTTGTGGTGCTTTGCTTGTTTACAATTCATAGTTGTTCTTGGTTCAAGTGCGTACAAAACTTTCTTGAGTCTTCAAAACCAAAATCCATTCTAACTCAATAGTAGACTCATTCCTAAGTACTCAAGGCTTATGAGTTAGCATTGCCTCCTTGTTTTGGTTCTGTTTACCCAATTTTTCATATTTTGATGACGAGGAAGTGTGTCAGTGATCCTTCCTTGGTGGTTCCGTTGGAAAGTGTTGGTGTTTTCAAATCCTTGTCATGAGAAAGTCCCAGTTGAGATTGTGGATCAGCAAGTCCTTCAATTACGGATAAAGGATGTGGCTTCGGTGAAGATTCTATGGAGGAACCAAAAGTTTAAAGAAGCCACTTTTGAAGATGAAGAGGACATGAAGTCTAGTACCCATTTTTGTTCCCCATTCCAGATAATCGTGCTTAAGGTATGTATTAATCTTTGCATTTTTGTTTTCTGTCTTTATTGAAGGTAAGTGTGGTTGTATTCCATGTAAAATCATGCTAAGCAATGTCTTGTCTCTTCATTCGAGGATGAATGATCCTACAGGGGGAGAATGAAACACCCCAAATTTTAGTCCTTGAAATTTTTTTGAGTTCTTAAACTCACTGTCCAGACTATGACTCTGCCTACGAGTCGTAACGTGTCATTGCGGGTCTTAAGGACCCAATCATAGCAAGACTAGTGTGCTAGCCTTATGTTACTACCTTGACTATGACTGATGGTTGCGAGTCGTAAAGACTCAAAGTGAGTCGTATGGTCTTAAATATTGATCTCTTTATTGAAACTTAATATGTGAAAATTCTATCCAACATATTACCAATCGTATCCCACAAATACCCAATTGTATGTAACCAAATGTGGTGAAGATTAGGATTTGTGGAACGTCCATAAACCAAATCAGTGGCTTCAATGAAGTAACAAATACCAATTTTAACATTCTTCTAGGATGCTTAACTCATTGTTGCCTAATCATTATTGTCTTCAATTTATCATTACACCTTGGGATAATAATCATTGTTATTCCTATTTTACTCATCTAAAATTTCCTAATTTGATTTTTCATTTTACTTGTCATTTTTCATTAATCAAGACAACATAATTTTTTTCCTTTTATGCCCTTAGTTTAATTGTTTTTTCTCCAAATTAAAATATAAATATCATTTAATAGAGTACTATGGTAAAGTAGCCATGTTATTAATTATTTTTCTTAATTAATGTACAATGCCAAATTGGGACGAGTAAAATGACATGGAGGGAGTATTATATTGGAAATGCTACTTTAGCAAGTTCTAATGCAATACATATGCATTGAAAATATTAAAGAAAATCACCTGCACAATGATCCATAGAACTCCTTACGGCCTATCTAAACTTTCAGCCCTTTTTTTCGTGAGTTTTTGTTCTTCCTCACGTTGTCCATAAATTCTCCAAGAGTTCTCAAAGCTTGATTCTTCTCTCCCCAAAAATAAGAAAACCTAATTTTCCTAATATTCCACTACTCCTTTTGTGACGTTGGGGGACAGAAATCAGGGTAGGAGAATGAGCTTGGCCCACTCCTTTTAACTCTGATTAATTCTCTTTATTATTATTTGGTTAAATTATCAATTAACCCTTTATTAAAATAATTGGGTTATTACAAAGGAGTCTTTCGAAAACTGAAGTCTAGAGCTTTATGATTAAAAGAAAGTGATAAAATTTCTTTTTTCATCATATGACTACTATCCAAAGGAGAAGGAAAAATACTATTAAAAGGTTTCAAATGGATAATGGAAGATGGGTGTCATATCTGGCAGTGGCAGGCATAGTAAGAGCAATAGAGAGTATTTATGACAACTTGTTTAGATCATCTAGACCAACAAACCTAGCAGATATTCTTTCCTATGCCCTTGTTTTACTTAATGAGTCTATGAATAGGAAACTTGTTAGAGAAGTGTCGAATGTTAAAATTAAGAAGGTAGTAGTAGCTAGGCATCCCTTAGACGCTCATGGAATTGATGGAATGACCCTTTTGATTTTCAAAAATTGGCATATTATTGGTAATGACGTTTGTGAAGCAGTAAGAAGTTTCTTTTCTTTAAAAATTCTAATATCGGAATGCAGTCAAATTTCAGTGGCTTCTGAGCTACACCTGCTGTACCTGTGGTGGCAGGTCGCCAGGTGCTCGCGCAGATCACTTTCTTGCGCGAAACAGTTTGCCTTTTATCACGAAGGGTCGCATCCCTTCGAGGTGCGTTGTGCATGCGTTTGCATGGCGTACAAAACGAAATGCGCCCACATATGGAGTAAAACATTTCTATCGAATTTTTTGGATTAAATTTCACTTGTTATTCAAGTTTCAAATAAAATTTGTCTAAAAAGATAAATCTTATTGATCATTTTCCAAATCCAAATTTGAAGCTGAGGCCGAGCGAACGACGACGATGACTGCACGAAACACCTCCTTGTTCTTGCATCACTATTCAAGTGGAAATGTGTTTCTCATTATGAACTCATGAAAGCTTCTTTCTCCCATCAATGTGGAAGAATTTAGTAGACTTTCCTATTTGAGCACACTTTTCATTTTAGTGTGGACCCACTTTCCCTCCATTATTTTTCCTCCATTTTCCATTCATACATACATCTTGAATCCAACACATGTTGATGAGAATGTACTGTTTGATAATCATAATAACAAATTTATATTGTAAAATAACATTACTCTTTTCTAACTAACTGGTTATGATTTTTTGGATAGATGTCGTTGATGAGATTGTTTGGCATGAGGGAGTTTAATCGAACAAGAAAAATGGCAAGATCAGTATTTTTATAAATGTCGAGCTACATGACTATGAGCATCATGTTTCCATGATTAGAATTAATATTCCTATAGAACCATAATTTTTCTCCATATGATGATGTATGAGGCTACTTTTGAGGTGATTTTGTTGAACAAATCACGTGATATTTGAATGGATCCTGCGCAGTTTCAATCGTAATTCTTATGCAGTTTATTCGGGCGCATAAATTTCAAGATAGGAATTTTTTTGTGTATAATTAATAGTAACTTTTCTTGTGTTTGTGGATGTAGATAAGTACTTTGTCCGTAATACTTGGCATGCTTCAGAGTTGTGGATTAATTTCAATCGTCCTAAAGTTTTTGATTTTAAAACTAGATCTTCTATCTATATTATATATGATTTTTCATCACACAATTAAACAATAGTTGAATAATATTTGTACATACCTTTTGACCAGTGTGTGGAGAGATAACTCTTTGAGGATTAGTCATATTTAAACTCAGCGAATTTATTCTGTTTTGAGAGAGCTAACTTCTAGCAATGTGGAGGACAAGATTATTGTGCAATTGATTGAGCGTCTTCATGTGAGTATAATTTTGCTCGATTTTGAAATTAACAAGTAAGCCAATGATTTACGAAATAAATGCATAATGGAATCTTCTTTTTTATATGTAATAGGAGGCGGGAAACTTTTGTATATATGCGACCATCATTCATGTAGAAGTGGAGAACCCG
Source organism: Capsicum annuum (assembly GCF_002878395.1). NCBI lineage: Eukaryota > Viridiplantae > Streptophyta > Magnoliopsida > Solanales > Solanaceae > Capsicum > Capsicum annuum. The sequence goes on along the minus strand of NC_061122.1, from coordinate 37,608,652 downwards.
TGGTCATATATGGACAGCAAAAGGTGCCCTAATAAGATTAATAAAATTGAAAATAAGTTTCATTACAGGGAATACGATCGCCTGGATCATTCTGTTGCTCTTAGGTTTGAGCATAATTGTAAATATTCTAAATGAGTCTTTGAAATATGACCCACAATTTATGTACTGAATTTTTCTTCGAGATATAAACTTCAAGTGAGAGTAATGGAAGATATTGATTTTATTTCTTTGTTGCTTTGGGATCGCGAAGCGACAAAGCTCATTGGGAAGTCTGCTACTAAATTGAAAGGACAGACAGAGGAGTTATATTATTGACGTAAGTTTATTTTGGGCTTTAATAAAGGCGTAGTTTATTAATATTTACATTGTATGTATTACTGCATCTAAAATTATGTAATTTAGATTATAGACTACTGATAATGATATGAATATTTGTTGATTGGTATTCGGACATGCTTGATATTGTTGATGTTTGGATTGTTAATGTGTGTATAAAGGATTATTGAAAATTTACTTAATGAAATTGCCTTATGACTTCAAGTGTACTTGTAAATTTGGTACATTGTACTATATGCTGTGAGGTTGTGTAAATTTGATATTGATAATACTTGTTTATGTTGGATCGGGTACTACGCCGGTACGGATATGTATATGTTGGATCGGATACCACGCTGGTACGGATATATATATGTTGGATTGGGTACCACATTGGTATGGATGTGTATATGTTGGATCGGGTACCATGCCGGTATGGATGTATACATTTTGGATTGAGTACTACACTAGTATGGATGTGTATAGGTTGGATTGGGTACCACGCCGGTACGAATGTGTATATATTGGATAGGGTACCACACCAGTACAGATGTGTATATGTTGGATCGGATACCATGATCGAGTACCATGCCGGTATGAATGTGTATATATTGGATCGGGTACTATGCCGGTACGAATATGTATATGTTGGATAAGGTACCACGCCGGTATGGATATGTATATGTTGGATCGTGTACCACGCCGGTACGAATATGTATATATTGAATTGGATACCACGCTGGTACGGATATGTATATGTTGGATCGGGTACCACGCCGTACGGTACATGAACACAGATTGTTCCCTGTAGTTCATGACTATTTGGGGAAAAATAAGTCCCATAAAATGTGTGTACATATTTGTGTTGAGTCTGTGGATCTTTATAGTATGGTTGATACTCTTGATGGTTATGCGGCTTATTTGTGGGCACTGTTTGATTTGTTATTGTTCTATTGTTGATTCATTGGGTATTTGATTGTGTGATATGTATTTGAAAAGGCGAAACTTTGTACTTACTTATATGTTGGTTGACTTGCTTCATTTATACGTATTTTAATCGTAGCTTACTAGAATGGCTAGTTATCATTCCTTAATATTATAATAGAGCATTTGGTTGTTAGCCCGAGAGTTTAGTGTGCGTTGTTTATGATTACGGGTTTGTTCCTGTGAATATGAGTAATGAAAAAGATAAGGTGAATAAAGAGGAATAGTGATGTAAGATAAGGTGAATAAAGATGAATAGTGATGTATTAGCGTTGAATTGTGGTTGATGGTGTGAACTAATGAGGCTAGAGTATGTTAGTAGCGAATATAATATTGATGAAGTTGGAAGAGTAGTTGGATGTTGTAACTTATATAGGTAAAGTAATAATATTACTACAACCTTCGTTGAGTTATATTCCATTAAAAATGTCATGATTTATTTTTCTTCATTCTATTTTATGACTATATGAACTAACACGGTCGGCCGATGATGCCTACCAGTACGTGGTTGTACTGACCCTACTCTTCTACATTCCTTCATGGAGTGTAGACTGGATGCAGGTTAGTTACAGTTACTAGATGGATGACGATATTCAACACTAACTTCTGCACCTTCTTCCTGGCAGATGTTAGAGTCTTTGTATTATTTATTTCATTGTCAGTCTATGGTGTAATAGGTAGCTCTTGTACATGTCTGGCCAAGTCTTGGGATAGTGAAGGACATTTGTAAGAAGTATTTGTAAAAAGTTTATTTATTATTATTTAATTTACTTTGTATTTCCTTAAAAACTTTTAGTTGGGTAGTAAGGGTTCTCGTAGCTACTTAGAATAGAGTAGGTTCCCGCACGATCCATTAATCTGGGTTGCGACATGAGGTTTATACCATTCTTAAGATTTGTGATGATGAGGAAGTTACAAAGAAGTTTAGTCCTTCTATCGGTGTCGATGACTTTTTAGTATGCTTTCATTTATACGTATCTCAGTGTAAACTATTTCTAACATTCACAGATATATATATAGATATACATATATATATATATATATATATATATATATATATATATATATATTATAATTTTAGTTTGTGAACAATTGATAACATAATAATACTATTGACCCATAGGTGTTAGTGCATTTTATTATTAAAATAAAATTATTAAAGTGCATGACAATAAGTAGGCATAAAGTGGAGAAAGTGGTATCATTATTCTTGTAACTCACCACAATATTTTTTTGTGTTAGTGGATATAAATGGATAAGAATATGATGAATTATTTGATATAATTCATGTAACCACAATGTCATTATCTCCTACTAATTATTTCACTAATTTTTAAATGACTATCCACATTCTTGATATTTATTTATGGAAGAAATGTTACACCTATATAAAGGATGTCTTCTGCCTTTTATTGATAAGAGAAAAGATGATAAGTTTGGGAAAATATTATTATGCATAGTAGTGAAAGATGAAATTTGAGGAAAATATTGTAGGATAAAGTGAGGTAAGAGTAGTGAAAGAGGGAGTTGAGACAAACAAATAATTTTAAGTCTTGTCTCCAACTATATTCATATGTTGAAGGAAAATGTTCTTATGGTGGAGCTTTGAACTCTTCAACTAATTCGGAGTTGCTTGAGTTGTACATCGTTGATGGGTTGTTGTATTCTGGAGGGGACAAGTCAAGAGATATATTGTTGGATCGATGTAGATTATGCCGCAGTGGAATTGAATCTCCTTAAAGAGTGCGAGATATCTGCACCTCAGCCAGCAAGAAGAAGATCATTTTATTTTCTTTATTTTTCCTTCATTTTTATTTCAACTGTAATTATTATAATTTGTGGTATATTACACCAAAAATTTTAAGGAGATTCATGATTTTGTTACATGTTAGAAAATCGTGAATATCAAGATAGTAGATCTCAACATCTCAACATTACTAGTCTCTTCAAGAGATGAAAAGAAAGAAATCGTAAACAAGTAAAGTATCTTTCTACTTGCTCAACTCAAGGGGAGAAAAGGTAAAAAAATTTTTTACTTGTTACGGAGAAAAGGTAAAAATAAATTACCTAGTATTTTTTATCAATAAAATCATACTACTTTTCATAAACATAAACTGATATTTTAAATTTGTGTTGATGAAATGAGAAAAAATATTCATCGTGAAAAAATATGATTTTTGCATCTTTGAGAATGCTTTAAAAATTATTACAATGCACATATTGGTCTTGAAAAAAATCACATATTATTATTTACATATAATTTGATGTTTTTGACTCTAACATGAGTGTCATCAAAGAAAGGATAAAAATATGCTTAGCAGCCATTTTGATATGAAATTGAGTGAGATAAATATGATAAACTCTTTCTAGACATGTCACATTATCGTGAAAACAAATTTGTGAAATACAAATTTGTTAACTATATGAGTCATTTATTTCCTTTGATTTAAATATGTGAAAGTGATGTGGGAAAAAAAGGAGTTTGCTAGACTAATAAAAATTTGAGAGATATAACTAATTGCACTTGACTTGAATTTGTGAATATTATATAAAGCACTTAGTGGGTACAAGCAAATTAGGTATATTTTACTTGATATAGAAGTTAAGGATTCTTTTACAAAAAAAAAATATTTTGCTATATCGAAAAGTACTTTGTGATGTGAGAAACTTTGGTGCTAATTACTGGAAATAAAAATTATTATGACTAACTTTACTATTGATGTTGACTTTGATGTTTTAACTTCACCTACTAAAAAAAATGAATTGATTTGGAGACTTATTATATCAATCACTTTATTTTGAGAAATTATATTTTCTCTAATTTTGAGTTATTGTGATAGCACCAATATTATTGATAGAGTTTAAAGTTGTTATTATAACAATAAATTTATACCCGTGAGAATAAAATAATATTGTGATATTCTATTTAACAAGTGACACCACTAATACTGAGTATGTCAAATTATGTGATTATCTTGCAGATAAATTAACCAAGGCTTTAACAAGATAAAGGTCTGAATCACATCGAGAGAGAGGAATGAAGCCTATAAACAAAATTATGAGTCATATATGAGGAAATTCAATCTGGGGACTAGAGATCCTATAACCAGGTTCAATGGGAAAAACGAATCATATGATGACTTGGTGTGTGATGCACTATTGTTTAATCCTTCCTATGATGTGAGTGCATTTTGTTCCTGTAATAATTTGTGAAGGTTGAGTCAAAAAACTCTTAATGAAATTTTGTATCTCGTATTGAGTGGGGTATCGAAATTACAGGATCACCCTTGACAGATTTTACCAATGTGAGTGTGGAAGTAGACCGTTTCCTATGAGAATTGAGCTTATTCTCAAAAAAGCTCATAAAAATCAGGATAACGCATGGTCGTAATGTGTGGGCTATTAAAGGTTATGTCAACATCTTGATTATTATAAGTAGGCAGTGATATTTTATTTTTCTTAAGCAGTCATAGTTTAAGTCAGAGACCACTACTGACTCTGGAGTAAATGTTACTGTTTTACTAAGTGAAGGTTCAATGCAGAACATACCTTCATTACACATAACAGTCTCCCTTCAATTAAATTGGTGATAAATCTCTTATTCTAATATTAAAATGAGTGGGAAAATGTTAGTGCATTTTATTATTAAAATAAAATATTAACGTGCATGACAATTAGTAGGCATAAAGTAAAGAAAATGGTGTCATTATTCTTGTAATTCAACACATTATCTTTTTTGTGTTAGTGGGTATAACTTAACAAGAATGCGGTAAATTATTTGATATAACTCATGTAACCACATTATCATTATCTTCTACTAGTTGTCCCACTAATTCTCAAATGACTATCCACATTCTTGACATTTATTTGTGGAAGAAATTTTACACCTATATAAAGGATGTCTTCTTCCTTGTATTGATAAGAGAAAAGATGATAAGTGTGAAAAAATATTATTATGTGTAGTAGTAAAAGATGAAATTTGAGAAAAATATTGTAGGATAAAGTGAGGTAAGAGTAGTAAAAGAGAGAGTTAAGACAAATAAAACATTCTAAGTCTTGTCTCTAATTATATTCACTGTACAAAAAAGAGTTTTATATGTTAAAATAAAGTGTTCTTATGGTGGTGCTTTGGACTCTTCAACTAATCCGGAGTTGCATGAGGTGTACATCGTTAATGGGATGTTGTATCATGGAGGGGATAAATCAAGAGATATATTACTGAATCGGTATAGATTATACCGCAGTGGGCTTAAATCTCCTTAAAGAGAGCGTGATATCTGCACCTCGGCCAAGAAAAAGATCATCTTATTTTTCTTTATTTTTTTATTTTTATTTCAACTGTAATTAATGTAATTTGAGGTATATTACACCAACAATAGGTACCAGATATCGACTGGGAAAAGGTCGTTGATGAACCTCAAAAAATCACGATGATTTTAGTGTTACCTTTTCTGTCATTCTATAGATAAACACAATAATTTTCCTATAGTTGTGTAATGTCCATAATTTTTCATTCAAAATTACCTTTACTTTTGTAGGATTCTAATCTTTATAGTGACTCGATTACTCCTTCAAATACTGTTGCTAAAAGAAGTTTATTGGAGGTTGAATTTCTTGACAAAGAAGTTGATGATGACCCCAATTGACAACTCTCAAGTACTAAGGTCAACAGAGTAATTAAGAAGGAGAGACTTGCATGAGTTGGAGCACTCAATGGGCTTGAAGATGATAATTAGAGAAATGACTTCTTTTTTCTGGTAATTAGTTTTGTTGCGAACAAAATATTTTTATTGAGATCTATTTATTTATGTTTCAAGGCGTGATTATTATGGATTAGCTTTGTTGTTTTATTGTTAGGAAACATAAGTTTTGTTATGAACATGATTATTTGATTCTGTTGCTTGAGTATTATATATTATGCGCTACTGTTGTTGAATTTTGTGGTTTGATGTTTTACACACAGTGAACTATTTTTAATTCTTGATTCTGCAAATTTTTAAAAACTGACAAGTGATTTTGGGGTGTAGATCCACATGTATTTTCCTCTTAAACTAAGATGGTTATCTTTAAAAGAGAGATATCCAACGTTCAACTCCACACTAAAGTCATAAAGTAAAAGAGGAAAATACTCCCAAAAGTTGAAATGCTTAACAATTTCTCTCTTTAGACTGTGCTTTGAAATCACTCTAAGAATTGAGAACTATTTTCTTAGTTTAAGTGTTTGGGAAACACCTGGGAGATGGATTTCACTCTTATCAAGTGATCATGAAATATTTAATCTCCACTTAAATGGTTTTGGTTTATGTATTGATATTTTTAGTGGATTTATAGTTTTATTATGTTGTTTGCTGGTGATTTTGATTTCACATTTAGATATTTTTTGTTGGCACTATACTACTATACAATTATTTGTTTCAAGAATTGCATGAACGGTTTGATATTAGGAAAAGAATATAAAGATGGTTCTATGATTCTAAAATAAACAAAGGACTGCAAAGAAACAAGTAGAATTTCACTATCGGGACAATCACAAAACTTTATATGAGTTTCATCACCCCCTTTCAAATATGCAGCATGTACGGAGCAACAAATGGATCTTCACGAAATAAATGTTTTGGCCAGATCTCATTACAAGTTCTTGGAGTCAGTTATAGATCATTGTTAGGATAAAGGGCCTCGGTGCATAAAGCTGCCTATTTTCTCAGTTTACCATCTATAAAGGAAGTTTCTAAAACTATTGTTATGGAGGCGTTGCCATATGAGCTCTTCTTTCCAGACTCATAATACTTGGTTGAGACTTGATTTGTGTTGTTCAGAGTTTAGAAACCAAATTCATTTGCTTTTCTAGAGTATTTATATCTTGTAATTTAAGTTAGTGGACTCTTCACTTATGATGCCATACCTGTATCGTATTCTTCAAAAATACACTACTTTTGATGAATCAGACACGCACCCATTGATATTTTTTATGAGTCTGAGCTACATAGCCTACAATTGCTTTGATGCTCTACAATCTGCCGAGAACATATTCTACCTCGAGATAATTTTGAAAAAAAAAGGACTTAATTCAACAACAGAGATGGACACCGTGGGCGATCATCAAATCATGGAGGTGATGGATAGCAATCATACCAGCAAACAGATAACACAAGTTTCTATATTGCATAAAAAAATCATGATGGGGGATGCTTAATGAAATTGGAAGTTTTTCTATTAGTCGGTACATGAGAAACTTTCATTCTTAAAATTTGTGACAAAGTTATCAATTGCCATGGAAGTTGGATTATATAGCTCTATAAATATATTTATATTATTTTTCCATACCAATTATCTTAATAAGAATTCACAGTTCACCACTGATTCGTTAGTGAGAAGAGAGATTTTGTCATTTGTTAAGGTTATGTGCATAACTAAATATTTATACATGTTATTTTCTTATATGTGCTTCTTATTGTTGGGAGGTTTGTGACGATTTTGCCAATTTTATGTTTGAAACATTAGTTATTGTGCTGATATGTAGCTGTATTTTATTGAAAGAAGTTGTACAAGAAACCTATCTGTTGTATTTTGGTCACTGCTCTATAGAAGAAGCAACTTTGATAGTGTATTTTCGATTATATTCTCGTCTCTATGCTATATGTAATCAATTAAGGAAAGAAATAAAAGAAATAAAGAAAAATAAGAAGAGGAAAAAACTTGTGGGTAAAAGTAAAAAGTAAGAGCAACAAATATTAACTAATTTTATGTTTACTTTTCTTTCGTTAGGTTTTAGTAAATAGTTTTTTTTTGTTGTTGGCTTAAAGCATTTTTTAGTATAGAGTTTAATTTTCTTTCGTTAGTTTTTAGTATAGAAAACTTTTACTTGACATCACTGATTCGAAATATCTTTTTTCAAACTCAAAATATATCCACTTAGCATATAGGATATCTATATCATTTATCCTCAAGTAGATGTTTTTTAAAGACAACTACAACATATATATCCATTATAGTCGTACAAAGTAGAATTTGGAGAGAGTAGAGTGTACGCAAACCTTACCTCAATCTTACAGGTGGGGTAGAGATTGCTTTTGGTATACCTCTGATTTAAGACTAAAATAGTCTAAAAAAGACACAATGAAAGTATAAGAGACAATAGCTAGTAATAAAAACAACATATGGTAGCAAAACAATAGTGTGACCAATTATTGTGATATTTGAATTTTAATGTGCATTAAAGAAAATTTGAGATAGCCTGAAGTCTTTACTTCGTAACCCGTACATAAAGACCTCTTTAGTGACACAAACTAATGTAAGCACTTGAAACTAAGTCATCTAAATTTTCAAATATTGAAAACATGATTTATTTCAAAGTGTGTATATTGGGACACCTACCGATGATGGTGACATTGGGCAAATTTGACAGTTGAATTATGGACATCAGCAAGTTTAATTTAAGATGAATTCAATTTTTGGTAGTTCAAAACTTTATATTATTGTGTTAATATAATATCTTAGTCTGTTAGCACTATTCAAGATAATTCTTTGGTTAGTGTCAAAATTGTTGCAATTATTTTTCTACTATTTTTTCTTTACAGTAGTTCATGCATTGCACGAGTACATATACTAGTGAAATTAAACAAAAATCATTATTGCCTAATGATAATTAAAAAATTAAACATACGGATATGTTCTTTTTGGTGCATAACTAAAAAAAATACGGATATTACTCCAATTGTGATAATAAAAAAAATTATCACGATCAAACATCATCGTTGAAAAAAAAAAGGAAAAATATAAATAAAAAGAAAAAACAGTCTTTCTAATCTATATATATAATAAAGCAAAATAGTCTAGCCTAGAATTATGCCAGCTAGCATCTTAAGAACTAGCCTAGAATTATGCCAAGGTGGTAATTTCTCAAGTTAAATAAGCATCCCATGCCTCCTACGGAAAGGCAGCGGAAACAACAAGGCATGGGATTTCTACCCAACTTCAGACCTTTTTGTTTCTACTGTCATAGACCTGATCATAGCCACAAACAGAAGGCATGGCAGGTAAGTTAGACTTCAGAAATTGCCACTTTGGCTTGATCCCATATTTTTAATTCAGGAGTAGTTGGTTCAGGTTTCAATTGTAATCGACAATCTTACCACCTTTCGTGATCGCGAAGCTTCTTCCTTAGAGTTCTGGTCCTGCACTTTGTGAGAGTCTTCATTGAGGCCACGCTCTCTAGTTGCAGTCTCTAGCAAAGTATCCAGCTCCAGTCTTGTTGACCAATTTTTTCAAAGACTGGCGGAATTTTATATTTGGATACACTTCCACATTTGAAGCTCATCCAGTTTCTCCATTTCTCATGTCAATTTCATTGGACAGATTTGCTAGAATTTCCTTGCTTCCTACCCTGTGTTTCGTCTTAAACAAGGTCTGAGATGATAAATGGCTTTCTCAACCTCCCTCTTCCCGTACAGGTATTCTCCCAAGCACCTATGCTGTATAATAGTCTCCTCCAGCAACCCATCTATAGAAATATGGACCAGGAGAATTTCTATTAGTTCCATCGGGGTTTGCTACAGTGCGAGGCTTCGGAGGCCTTTCAAGAAGTCCATTGATCCATTAAAACTAGTCCAATCACTATTGGATATTTACACTGCTGCAAAAAATTTGAACCTTTCCCCAAACTTGACACAAAAATATGAGCATAGACTGTCATTAAATTGTAATAGGGTATCAACACCACCGCCTTGGAACCTTCGGCCTTATCAGTTCACACCTATCAAACTAAACTATACAATGTAGGATCTTATTTGAAGGATCAGTGTCTAATCGTTAAAAAATTGCATTCAAAAAATCATTACACTTTATGTATGTCTGTTGTTGTAGACTGACCAATAATACATAACTTCCATGTATGAAAGTGGATCCATTGCACGCACCTTATTATTCCTACCCCATCAAAGACACTACAGTGTCGTTTATTCATCTGCACACATGTGATGACTATTAAAAAAGAGGTGTGAAGAGTTGTGACTTTTTTATCCTAACACATTCAAAACAGCTGCTGAATCAAAATCTCCATCTGTTGTAACTGATGAATCAGTTGTTGGAAGAAATCAAAACATCTCCTCCAACATACGGTCCATCTGTCGCAACAGATAATCCATATATTGCAATAAATTATAAATCTGTTGCGACAGGCCAGACATTATTTATTCATCTGCACGCATGTGATGACTATTAAAAAAGAGGTAGTGGTGAATTTTTATCTAACACATTCAAAACAGCTAATGAATCAAATTCTCTATCTATTGCATCTAATGAAGCAACTATTAGAATAAATCAAAACATCCCCAACATCTGGTCTATCTGTCGTAACAGATAATCTATATGTTACAACAGATGGTAAATCTGTTGCGGCAGATGGACGATCTGTTGTAACAACATAATAATAACGGTTGTTATCAATTCTCAAAACTATTTTGAAAAGGTGAGAAGTATTAATGTAAATCAAAAAGTCGCAACTTTTCATAGAAAATAAAATGCCACTAGTTTGAATGTAATTAATACAATCAAGCTTAACAGACGTATCTTTTGTCCTTATACATCCAGATTCGATCCTCTATAAATAGGTCCCTTCTTAATCTTCATTCTTCTAAACTTTATTTATTTCTTACATTTTTTCTTTTCGTGTGACATCTTCAACAACTTCTTTTCAAAGAACATATTCCTTTATGTTGAGGTAAGTTTTTTTCAGGTGTAAATCTACCAGTTTGTAGTATATGTTGTATTACATTTGGATTCTTTTCTTTACATTTGTCAATTCATACGTGTTCTAGATATGACTGATCCTGTTTGGGACATTGCTATCTACGTGACATAGTGCGGGAACTTCAGAGGCAGATTAATGAACTACAGAGGAAGTCGGTCTCCATGAGAGCGACGATATTCAGAGAGATGTAGAGGCTGATGAGGGCCCTGCTGCTGCTAGTTGATTGGCCAGCTGTCATTAATCATGATGATGATAATAATAATAATTAAAATTTGTTTTTCTTTTAGCATATGTATTTTAATTTTTCTTTATCGGATCTATACCTAATGTATTTTATTTTTCATTTAATGAAAAATTTATTTTTAGTCAACTTTGTCATTTTAATTCTTATTCAATTTTCATTCTATCTATTTCTTCTTCTAAATATTTTACATGTTAACATGTCGACGATCAGAGGTAAGGAGCAATTTTAAATCCAGTAGCAATAACAATTTTGCCTTTTGAGTTTCAATGGATGGACCATGTGTTGGAATAGATTGATCATCGGTTAGGTTTCTGTCAACAGATTATCCATCTGTTGTGACAGATTTATCATCTGTTGGAGGAAAATATTCCAGTTTTATGAAATTATGTTGTGTTTTTCCAGCTAATGTCCATCTATTGCCACAGATGGGTAATCTGTTGAAAATATTTGTGATCTTCTGTATTGTTTAGTTCACGTTTTGCCTCTTTTTATTGATGCACAAGTTATTAAAAAGATATTTTATATATAATGAATGATAACATTTCGTTCACAACAATGAGTTAAATATATAAAAGTCCACAACAAACAGTTATACAAGTTTCTGCAATTACAATGATCATGGTCGATTACGATCCGGGCATGTAGTTCTTTTGGGGCCAGCACTCTTACATACGAAGCACTTGTTTCTTCATGATGAAAATGATTCTCCGACTCCACACCTCCTCTTATATGGCTTTTATACAGGTTTGATAGTGCTTGGTCAATATATGGAGAAGGTATTAATCTCCCCATAAGATCTGCAGGAACAACCCGAGATTCTTTGGGAGGCATCGGAATAATATGCCCACTATATGCCATTTCATATTTTTTCCATCAAATAATATTGAGAGGAGTGCTCATAAACTTCAGCTCCATATTTATGATCGTATTGAGCTTGAAACGCTGTCATAGCATGTGGACAGGGTATTTTGTCCAAATCAAAAACTATGCACATACAAGATCTTGTTTGAAGATCGACCATGGCAACATCACCATGATCGGTGATACTGAATTTGTAATTTACTATTTTATAAGGTAATAACCTATTCTCCAAACTGACGTTCATTGATATTATTTTTTTGATTTTAAGAACAAATTGGGTTCTTTTTTTGGGCACTTGAACTGCACACGCCTTTCGTTAAAAAATTCGCCATACTTCTGACTTATTTTTTCAAGCATAGCCTTGATGGAAAATTCTCTTTCATCGCTAAATAATGAATTCAATGATTCAGCTATGTTTGATGTCATAATATTGTGCCTATACATAAGAATCACTTAGTACGACATCATACTAAACTTGTAACTCAAACAAGACATTAAAATCGATAAGAATGTACCTATATGTCGGATAGAATGCCCGGATCCATCTCTCGAAACTGACATGTATGAGAAATTCTGCTACCTTAGGATTCACATCCATTATTTGATTGAAATGGTCTAAAAATTCCTCTCTACTATATGCTTTAGCTGCTCTATAAAAAAGGGTCACGACCCTTTTGTTGTGATAGTTGGTTCGAATGTTCTCTCCAAAATGCATGAGGCAATAACCAAAGTAAGCTGAAGTAAAGAAACATGAACCCATCTTTGGAATACTTGGATGCCTATTCGATACAAAACACAACTCTTCGGTATCTTCGACGCAACTTTGCAGTTGTTCAAAAAAATGCATAAGAGACATCACATTCTTTGTTTGCTACACAAAAAGTGATAGGAAAGATATGATTCTCTGCATCCTGTGCCACCGCTGCTAGCAGAACTCCATTATACCTGCTCCTCAAGAAGGTACCATTGACGGCTATGCCTTTTCTCAAATGCCAAAAATCTTGAATCCAAGCACCATAGGATATAAAAAAAGTACTTGAACCTTCTGTTTTCATCAAGATGCAATGTCGTCTTACTTTCGGGATTTGTGGACTCAATCATGTAATGGTAGGTATCCAGTACTGCATACCCATGCTCGAGTGTCCCCCTAACCAAGTCCTTGTCAATCTCCATGGCCGTATATATCTTCCAATAACTGACCAGGACACCCAATTCCGTAAGGATTTGATTGGCCATAACCCTTGTTGAAGGGTCTTTGCCATCAGGGAAACTACTCCTGAAATATTCACCAAGGACCTTTGTTGTGGCGTGAGAATTTTGGCCTGAGATACACTCCGAACCACATGTGTAATGTTTTTCATATTTATGAATGATGAATCTATCAGAACTTGCATACTTCACCGCTCTCAACCACCACTCGTAGTTCAAATTAGCACATTTGAAGCAAAAGACACTGCTCGAATTAATCACCTTTTTTATTCTGAAATCTTTTTTCAAGCAAGAAATAAACAAAGTGATAGATAGTTCATTCTTGTCCTTGAATTACATTCCAATAAAAAAGTCAGCCCCGTCATTTTGAAGATTTCCAGACTGTGTCGATTGAGAAAAAATACACATCATATTGGTCGCATTAATGGGTGTAAGTGTTTGATCATCATCTGGACTATTCATGTCTAGATCATCCAACCTATCATCAAAGATGTCTTGTTGTTGTTCTTATTTTACATTCTGGTTCTTATTCTCTCTCGTCTTTTCAACCACATACACCCTTAACACTGGCCTAGATGAATCACTAAGATAAGCACGCAACTGAACCTGATCAGTTATCTTAGAAAGGCAGGACCCTCTGATTTTCAAAGGAGTTGTGCATGTAGCTGATGATGAGTTCTTCCGATTGACAATTCATTCCACAATAACTGATGATTAAGTTCACAAAATCATTATACGAAAAATCACTTTAGACTGTCATAGCTATCATCTCTAGTATTTCACCCTTGTTCCAATGCCATACATATCAATTGCTCTTCTCAATCCATTGACCATGACAATCCACCCCTATTGTTATTATCCCTCCATAAGTGGTACCTAAATAAAGTCATTTGTTAAAAAAAGTTAATAGTGATTTTATTGTACCGTAAATGAATCCCAACAGATGTATAATCATTCGCAACATATTACTTACCTGTTGGGATTCATGTTACACTCCTGAAGCTGATTGCAACAAACTATATATCTGTTGGGATTGGTGTTATAGTACTGACGCATATTTGAAGATGATTCCAACATATGAGTGACATGTTCCAACAGATAATTAACCTGTTGCGACAGATGACTTACCTGTTGCAACAGACTACGATCTATTGGAATTGAGGTCAGGTTCTATCGCAACAGGTTACTAATATGTTGCAACAGATATTTATCGTCTGTTGGAATGAGTTTGGGTTCTGTTGCAATAGATATTTACCCTGTTGCAACAGACAACACATCTGTTGGAATCGAGTTCAGGTTCTATTGCAATAGGCTAATAATATGTTGCAACAGATATTTATCACGTTGCACCAGATAACTAATATGTTTAAAAAGATAAATTATCTGTTGCATCAGATAACCTATCTGTTTGATTCATGTTATGGCCTATAGAACCATAAATATGAATCCAACACATTAGTCTTCCATTGAAATAGATGTCTTATCTGTCGCAATAAATGATTTATCTATTTAAACAGATGGATCTTATGTTGGATTCATGATTGTGTTCTATCCATTGTTTGAAAAACAGCACAATAGCAGTTACCCAGATGAAAAATTCAATTAAAAATCATAATTTGACTTACCAAAGTCTCCTATGAAGTAATGCCAAAGTGGAAAGTGATGCACGAAACAAATTTGACCTAAGAAATTAGTCAAATAGTAGCAGTAGCGGTAACAACAACAACAACCACAACAATGGTCCAACAAGAAGAAAATGGAGATGATAATAAAGTAGAAGATGATGATAATCAAGCAGAAGATGATGAATAAAGGAGAAGCAATAATGAACAACAAAAAGTGCTAAGAGAGAGAAAATAATAATGAATGAGAAGAGAGAGAAAGACGTTTTTTCCCCTCTGTTTCCCATTTTATTAGGTAAACATTTGGATCAAAGTATAAATTTAAAAACTTCTGGATTAATTTCAAACTTTTCCAACTTTCTTAATCCATAATAAAGTAATTGTCACCTCCACTCAATAATTAAAACTTGTGTCACCTACACCTCATTTTAAAACTCTTTTGTCACCTACAGCCCAAAGCCCCTAGCTACTTGACATTTGACAACAAAAAACTACCATTTTATAACAAAAAACTATTTTGTTGATTATTTAAATATTTAATATTATTTTATATTTCATATTGTGGTAAAAAATAATTAAGATTTATTTCTATTGGATGAAAACTCATATGATTTTTTAATTATATTTTATTAAGATTAGTAGTTAATTATTTCATATTATTTTATGTTTTATTAATTATTTATTTATTAAATTTATTTTGTTAATTATTTAAATATTTAATATTATTTCATATTTCATATTGTGGTAAAAATCAATTCTTTCAAAAGTTGTATGTATTGTTATTATTGTTAAAAGTTATGATGCTACAATCCTATATTTGTCAATTAATTATAATCAAACAATTTATATAATAAATAATCTAGTCATTTTAAAATAAAAAATAATGAAAAGAAATGTCATCCCTCTAAGTATGTAACCAATTTAAATAATGAGATTATATTAAGAGTCACAATTGAATAATCAATTAGTAATCAAGCAACTTATATAAAAGAAGATTATTATGACCAAAAAGTCATTCCAATTTTTTTT